>NW_027532002.1:1770155-1897794 GCF_008692635.1 Crocuta crocuta | reverse complement strand
TGAATGTGTTACCAATGTCATTAGTTTCTGGTTTAATTTATTCCTATCTTTTTGCACAAATGAGATACATGTAAGGAGATAAACAAGTCAAATATGAAAGGTAGTATATACACTACATACCTGGTTCTATAACAGCTTTATTGAGATATAATTCATATGTACTGTAAAATTCCCCCTTTAAATTGTACAGTTCTGTTGTCTTGGTATATTCATAGGGGTGTGCAGCAATCCCCCTATCTACTTTTAGGATATTGTCATCAACTGCAAAAGAAACCGTGTACCTATTAGCAGTTACTACCCCATTTGCTTTGCTTCCCAGGTTTTGGCAACCACTAATCCATTTTCCATCTTTACATATTTGCCTGTTATGGGCATTTCATAAAAATGGAATCATAGAATATTTGGTGTTTTGTGATTAGCTTCTTTCAAGATGCATCTATGTTGTAGCATATATTAGTAGTTTGTTTCTTTTTTTTTTTTGAGTAATATTTCATTATATAGATAATAACACATTTTGTTCATCCATTCACCGATTGATGGGCATTTGGGTTTCTCCTTTTTGGCTATTGTGAATAAAGCTACTTTGCATTTTTAAGTACAAGTTGTTGTTTGGCCTTATGCTTCCACTTTCCTTGGATGTGTACCTAAGAATGGAATTGCTGGATCATAGGGTAGCTGTGTGTTTAACTTTCTGAGGAACTGCTAGTCTCTGCCAAAGCAGCTCTGGCATTTTGCATTCTGCCAGCAACGTCTGAGGGCTTCAGTTTCTCCACATCTCTGTATATACTTAACATTGTTTGCCTTTCTTATTTTAACTGTCTTAGTAGGTGTGAGGTACTATTACTGTAGTTTTAATTTGTACCTCTCTAATGGCTAACGATGTTAAGCATCTTTTTGAGTGCTTATTGGCAACTTGTATATCTTCCTTGGAAGAAAGGCTATTCAAGTGCTTTACCCAATTTTTAATAAGGTTGTCTTTTTATAGTTCAGTTGTAAGAATTCTTTATATATTCTGGATATAAGTCCCTTATTAGATTGATGATTTGCAGATACTTTCTGCCATTCAATGGGTTGTCTTCACTTTCTTGACAGAATTCTGTGAAGCACAAATGTTTTAAATTTTGGTGAAATACAGTTTATCTTTTTTTTAAATTGCTGTATTTTGGTGTCCTATTTAAGAAACCCTAATCCAAGGTTATGAGGATTTATGACTGTTTTCTTCTAAGAGTTTTATGAATCTTGACCTTACATTTGGGTCTTTGATCCATTTTAGTTTTTAAAAAATGATTATTTATTTTGAGGGGGGAGGAGTAGGGGATGAGAGAGAGAATCCCAAGCAGGCTCTGCACTGTCAGTACAGAGCCCAATGTGGGGCTTAATACCACCAACCTCAAGATCATGACCTGAACTGAAATCAAGAGTCGGATGCTTCACTGAATGAGGCCACCCAGGCTCCCCTGATCCATTTTGAATTAACTTTTGTGTATGGTGTGAATTGGGTATCCAGTTTCATTCTTTTGTATGTGAATATCCAGTAGTCCTAGTAGCATCTTTTGTTGAGAAAACTGTTCTTTCTCCATTAAGTTGCCTTAGCAACCTTGTAGAAGAATAGTTGACCAGAAATGTAAGGGTGTATTTCTGGGCTGTCATTTGTAGTCCATTGATTTGTACATCTGTCCTTATGGTTGTACCATACTGTTTGATGATTGTAAACTATGTAAATGAGTTTTGGAACTAGGAAGTGTGATACCTCTAGCTTTGTTTCCAGATTGTTTGGCTATCCTGTCTCTTTTGAATTTCCACATGAATTAGAGGGTTAGTTTGTCAGTTTCTACAAAGAAACCAACTAGGACTTTGATAGTCATGGCCTTGAATTTGTAGAGAATTGCCATCTGAACAAATTGTTTTATCTATGAACGCAGGATACTTTTCATTCATATAGACCTTTAGTTTTTTTAAACAATGCTTTATGATTTTCATTTTGTAGTATTTGCTCTTTTGTTAGATTTATTCCTAAGTTTTAATTTTTGATGGTATTACAAATGTATTCTTTAAAGGGTCATTTTGGGTTGTTTTTTGCTAGTGTATAAAAATGTAATTGGTGTTTGTATATTGATCTTGTTTCCTGCAACTTTGTGTGTGTATGTGTGTGTTTTAGTAGATTCGCTAAGGTATTTTATTTATAAGATCATGTCATTTGTGAGTAGAAATAATTTTACATTTTCCTTTCTAATTTGGATGCCTTTTGTTTTTCTTGCCAAGTGTCTTGGCTTGAACCTCCAGAACAGTGTTGTAGAAGTGGCACTGGACCTCATTGTCTTGTTCCTGAAGAGCGAAAGCATTTAGTCCTTCACCACTAAGTATGATGTTAGCTGTGGGTTTTTCTTAGATGTGCTTTATGAGTTTGAGGAAATATCCTTTTATGCCTAGTTTGTTAAGTGTGTTTATCATGAAAGGATGTTGGATTTTTGTCAAGTGCTTTTTTTTGTCTATTGGAGATGATCATGTGTTTTATTGTTATTGCCTTTTTTAGTTAATATGGTGTTACTTTGGTTAATTTTAATATGTGGAACCGACCAGTGAATAAGTTCCACCGGCATGGTGTATAATTTTTATATTGCTGGATTTGGTTTGCCAGTATTTTATTGATGTTTTTTGTATGTAAAGGCATTGGTCTGTTGTTTTCTTTAGATGTTTTTGTCCGATTTGGTATTAGGGTAATGTTCTGTCCTCTTCTGTTTCTTGGATTAATTTGTGAATGATTGGGCAGTCTTTAAACATCTGGTAGAATTCACTAGTGGAGCCATTTGGACTTGGGCTTTTCTGTTGGGAAGATTTTTGATTACTAATGTAATTTCTTTATTTTTTTTATAGGACTTAAGCTTTTCTGTTTCTTCTTAGGTAGTTTTTGTCTTTCTAGGAATTTTTGTGTTTCTCTAGGTTTCCTTTTGAAAAAGAATTTTTTTAAATAGTCCTTGTTTTTTTTAAATTTTTTAAAATTTATTTCTGAGAGAGAGAGAGAGACAGCATGAGCAGGGGAAGGTCAGAGAGAGAGGGAGATACAGAATCTGAAACAGGCTCCAGCCTCTGAGCTAGACTTCAGCACAGAGCCCGATGCGGGGCTCGAACCCATGAACTATGATATCATGACCTGAGCCAAAGTCGGACGCTTAACCAACTGAGCCACCCAAGCGCCCCTTTAAAATTTTTTTAATGTTTAATTTTGAGAGAGAGACAGAGAGAGGGGGTTAGGGGCAGACAGAGAAGGAGACACAGAATCCAAAGCAGGCTCCAGGCTCTGACGTGGGGCTCGAACTCACAGAGTGTGAGATCATGACCTAAGCTGAAGCTGGACGCTCAACCTGCTGAGCCACCCAGGCACCCCTCTTTAGGTTTTCCAATTTGTTGGCATATGTTTGTTCAAGGTTTCCTCATCATCTTTTTTTTTTTTCCTGTAAGGTTAGTGATTTGCCCTTTTTCATTCTGATTTTAGTAATTTGAGTGTTCTTGTTTTTTTTTCTTGGTTAATGTAGCTAAGGTTTTCCAAAGTTTGGTCTTTTTAATAAGCTAACTTAAGATTTCGTTGACTTTTATTTTTGTTACGTATTTTATTTACTTTTGCTCAAGTCTTCATTTCTGTTTGCTTTGCATCTAGTGTGCTCTCTTTTTAGTTTCTTGAGGTGAGTGTTAGGTAATTGATTTGAGGTCTTTTCTTTTTAACATAGGCATTTACTACAGCTATAATTTTTCCTTTAAGTCCTGAATTAGGTGCATTCAGTATGTTTTGGTATGGTGTGTGTGTATGTTATTACTTACCTCAACTTTTTCAGTTTCCTATGAAATTTCTTCTTTGACCCGTTGGTCACAGTGTAGTGTTTAACTTCCACGGATGTCAATTTTATAAATTTCCTTCTGTTATTAATTTATAAATTAATTATTTTGTAGAAGAAGAACATCCACAGTAGCTCATTTCAGCCCCTTAAAATTAAGACTAAAATGTCTAATACATGGTCTGCCCTGAAGAACACTTCATGTGCACTTGAGTAGAATGTATTTTGCTGTTGTCACACGCAGTGATTCTATATATGCTAAGTTTAGTTGTTATGTTCAGGTCTTCTGTTTCCTTGTTTATCTTCTGTGTACTTATTTTACCTATTTTGAAAGTGAGGTATTGAAGTTGAGCTATTATCGTTGAATTCCCTTAGGTGTCTCTTTCGTTCTATCAATCTTAGATTTGTATATTTTTCAACTCTGTTTTTAGGGCCATGCATGTTTATAATTGTTACACCTTCTTGATAAATTGATGTTTTAATCAATATAAAGTATCTTTGTGGTAACAATTTCGTTTTAACGTTTGTGTTGTTCCCATTCCAGCTGTTATTTTTAAAATCTTCTTTATTTTAAGCTGGTTGTGTCTGTGATTCTAAAAAGTGTTTTGTTTTTGTGTATCATATAATTGAATCATGTGTTTAAATCTGTTCAGCCAATATTTGTCTGTTTATTGAGTGTTTAGTCTTTCATTTACTCTGGGTACCTAAAGGTAAGATTTACATCTGTCATTTTGCTATTTGTTTTCTATATATCATGTCTCATCAGAATCTCTGTTTCTGTTTCTTTTTTTCTTTTTTCTATTTCTGAGTTACTTTTGTTTTGTTATTGTTGTTAGATATTTACTAATGTACCATTTTTAATCCCCCACCCCCCCTGCTTCTTGCTGTATTCTTTTGAGATTGTGTGTATGTCTGGCAGGGGCATTGCCCTAGGGATTATAGTTAATGTATGAATTTGTAACATTATAATCTGGGTCATTACCAGTTTAGTTTCAGTAGAATACAGTAACTTTGTTTTTGTACAGTTTCATTTTCTCCTACCTCCTTTGTGCTCTTAGTGTCATACAAATGATATCTTTGTACATTATAAACCCATCAAGACAATTTCATTATTATTGCTTCCTGAAGTTCTTTAAATCAAGTAGAAGAAAAGAGTTCCAAACAAAGTGTATTATCTTTTCTATTTACTTGTTACATTTACCAGTGATACTTACTTTCTATAGCTACTGTGTAAGGTCCTTGCATTTCAGTTTGAAGGATTTTTTTTAGTATTTTTTGTAAGGCAGATCTGATTTTGAGTTCTCTCAGTTTTTACTTATTGGGGAATGTTTGAGGTTCTTTTTTATTTTTAAGAGATATGTTTGGTAGATATTGAACTCTTGGTTAACAGTCTTTATGTTTTGACGTCTTGAGTCATCCCTCTGCTTTCTGGCATCTGGTTTCTGATGGGATGTCTGCTCTTTTTTTTTTTTTCTTTTTTTAAATGAGAGGGGGAGTGGGCACAGAGAGAAGGAGACACAGAATCCAAAGCAGAGTCCAGGCTCTGAGCTGTCAGCGCAGAGCCTGATGCAGGGCTTGAACTCAAAGTGTGAGATCATGACCTAACTGAATATCTGGTGTTCTTATGGAGAGTTCTTTGTAATGGTCATCTGACTGTCTCATGATTCTTTGTCTCTCTCTTTGTTTTTTTAAAATTTTATTTATTTTGAGAGAGAGTGGGGGAGGGGCAGAGGGAGAGAATCCCAAGCAGGCTCTGCACTGACAGTGCTGTAAGTGCAGAACCCTACATGGGGATCTAACTCACAAACCTTGAGATCATGACCTGAGCCAAAATCAAGAGTTGGACACTTAACTAACTAAGCCACCCAGGTGCCCCATCAACTTTCTCTCTGTTTTTGAGGGTTTGATTATGATGTGTCTAGTTGTGGATCTCTTTGATTTTATCCTGTTTGGAGTTTACTGAGCTTTTGATGTGTAGACAAATATTTTTCTTCACATTTGGTTGTTTTTTTTCATTGTTTCTTCAAAAATAATTTTTACCCGTTTCTTTGCTTTCCCTTTTGTCTCTTCCCTCTCTTTGTCTTACCTTTTGCCTCAGGGACTCCCATTATATATATGTTTGTATGTTTGATTATGTTTCATAGTCTCTGGTTTTGTTCATTTTTTCCCTTCATTCTGATTTGTATCTTTTTCCGAGACTGGTTTGTGTTATTTGACCTATCTTCAAATTTGGTGATTGCTCTGGTAGCTCAGATATGTTGTTGAGCTTCTCTAGGGAAGTTTCATTTCATTTGTACTTTTCAACTTGAGAATTTTTGTTTTACAATAATTTCTTTTTAATAATTTCTGTTTCTTTGTTGATATTTCCCCCATTGTTCTCATACTTTCAGTTTTTTTAGACATGGCTTCCTTTAGTTCTATTAACATGTGTAAAATAACATACTTAAAGTCTTTGCTTAATGTCTGGGTTTTTTCAGGAAATANATATGGGACATTCCCTTTTTTTGTGTGTATGTTTCATAGTGTTTTGTTGAAAACCGGACATTTTAAATAATACAGTATGCAGTTCTAGTCAGATCCCCTCCCAGGGTTTATTATTGCTCTTTGTTTAATGACTTTCCGTAAGTCTGTTTTCTTATGCCACGTGTTGTCACTGAAGTCTCTGGTTATCTTTGTGGTTATTTGTGGGGTTTTCTAGGGAAACACCAGACAGGCCAAATAATGATAGTTCTTTGGGAATGGGGCTTTTAAAGAGCCTGTTCTGCCTCTTCAAGTTGCTGTCAGGATGCTGATTTTTGCCATGATTGTGTTCTTGGTTTTCAAGGCTACTGTGGCGCTGGGAGGGGAGATCAGAATGAGCAAGTTACTTAGGTTCAGCCTCCTTTTTATGAATAAGCACTCTGGACTGCTATATAAGGCTTTTGTTAATTTCCAGAGTTTGAAGAAATTGGTTTTGACTGTTTTTTTCCTTGCTTTTAAAGGAGAGAATTTTCTGAGATCTTTACCTTGCCTGTTTCTTTATTCTTACTGCAGTCCATAACCATTTAATTGTTTTCCAGTGTGCATACAAGAGAATGTTTAAGGGTACATAATACTGTATCAACTGTCTAATAATAGTTTTTCCATTCAATATGGTGTTAACTGTCGTGTATTCTTATGAAACTTGTACTGCATGGTGTTTTTGCATGTGGGAATACCATGATATATTGTTTCTTTCACTTTTTGGAACTTGGTTTTCACAGTTTTTCATCATTATTAACTGTGTTTTGTTGAGTGTTCTTTTAGCTAAATCTTAAATATAGTTTCAAAATTATAAATATGTGGAAGTGGAATGTGTTGTCTGAGAGCATGAAAATTTAAACTTTTGATCTGCGAGGTCAGATTGCTCTTTAGGGAAATTGTTTGAATTTATATTCCATCAGTCATGTAGGAGTCCAGCATCCATCAAATGCTTATTTGCCAGCATCCTCCCCTAGTACTGGGTAATACTATTCATTTCATTTTTGTTCTCCAGTAGGTCTTTTGGCATGATGAAAATGTTTTATATCTATGAAATGTTCTATATACTTAGTATGGTGGCCACTAGCCACATGGATTCTGAGCACTTGAAATGTGACTAATCCTAAATAAAGTGTGCTATATTTCAAAGATTGTTACAAAAGAAAAGAATGAAGAACAAGGGATAACGTGAAATGAATCATAATCATTTTTATGTTGATTATATGTTAAAGTAATGTATATACATGGATTACATAAAATAAGTTATTAAAGTTGAACTCCCCCTTTTGACTCTTAACTTCCCTTAATGTGTTAAGTGGAATATTTACTATTGCATATGTGATTTACTTTAATAGTTTTATTAGCCAGTGCTGATCTAGATTCTAGACCATTTTTCCTTTAAAGCTTATGCTATTTAGCAGCAGCATGTTCTCACCCTTTTTAAATTTGTCATTTTCTATTTATTCATTCAGGATGGCTCCATTCAGTTTTCCTTCCCTCACCAAGGTCTGTCATTGTTCTGGGGCATTTTAGTGCTCACGTGTAAAGCTCATTCAATAATTTAGCTTCACAATTTCTGGATTGTGCTTGGGCCATCATTTAAATGGACCCATGTGGGGGCGCCTGGGTNTCTCTCTCTCTCCTAGAAATAAATTTAAAAAAATTAAAAAAAAGAATTTCTCTATAGAGAAATGTTTAAAAAAAAAAAAATAAATGGACCCATGTGGTCATCATCTCAAACTTCTGTTCCACCTCTAAAATCTTAATTGTATAGCCCATTCTTGCCATACCTTCATATTCTCTTAGCTCTCTCACTTGTTTCTTACCTTCCATCCTTGACCCTCTTCATTTTTGTTCACTAAATCACTTGAGCTATGCTTGTCAGCTCCCTTGGTCTTCTGCTTTTATGCACATTTTCTGCAAAATAACAGTTTCAGATGACTCCTACAGCTTATTGGCTTATACTTAAGTTGCAGATTGCTACTGGACATGAAGATCTTATGGCTTCACAGATCCATTTACACAGATTTGTAGTCTTCAGCCTTAATCTGTGGATACAATTGTTTGGCTGCCTCATGTAGAATCCTAGTCTTCCTTGCTGTTCTTGTGGTTGTTAATTCAAATCTTTACTCTTAATATTCCCTGGTCCTCCCTTTTTCTATCCTAACTGAGGATTAGAGCATCAGTTTCATGGGACCTTAGAGAAAATCTCACCGTTTATTCCAGAACTTTATCTGTATCCTCACTTAACTTTATTTCAGCCAGATGTCTACCTGATCTTTTCTTTAAAAAAGTTTTTTTAATGTTTATTTTTGAGAGAGAGAGAATGAGCAGGAGAGGGGCAGGGAGAGAGGGAGGCACAGAATCTGAAGGAGGCTCCAGGCTCTGGCTGTCAACACAAAGCTGAACACGGGGCTTGAACCCACAGACTGCAAGATCATGACCTGAGCTGGAGTCAGATGTTCAACCAACAGAGACACCCAGATGCCCCCACTTGATCTTTTCAGTTAACATTTAAACAAGTGCAAGTATCTCTCTCTCTCTCTCTTTTCCATACAACTCTCCCTTGACCCTGTGTTGTTCTTCAGGTTCTACCTTCTTGCTTTTCACAAGATGAGCATTTAGAAGGAATTGTTCATGCTCATTGCCTATACTTATTCACTGTTTATTTACTTCTAATCTGCATTCTTTTCCTATCTTTCCCTTGCTAGGATAAAGGTCTCTGATAGTAAGTACATTTTTCCGTATCTTTATATTAACCACTCCAGGGCATGTGGTACAGTTGACCACTTGAAGGAGAGCACTACAGTTGACCTCTTTGAAATGCTTCCCTGAACTACTTTTTCCCTCATTCTTTTTTTCCTCTCGTCTTTTCCTAGGTTTGTATAGGTGGTGGTGGGATATTTGTGTTTGTGTTAGTTCTGGCCTGCTTTGTGTACTGGATTTGGATTTGGATTTGGATTCATACCCATGGCCTTCACACTATTTAAATGTTGGTGGCTTAAAAATTTTTTTTGTTTATTTTTGAGAGAGAGAGGAAAAAAATGCAAGCATGGGAGGGCAGAGAGAGAGGGAGACACAATCTGAAGCAGGCTGCAGGGTCTGATCTGTCAGCACAGAGCTCAGTGTGGGGCTTGAACTCATAACTGTGAGATCATGATGTCAGCCGAAGTCAGCCACTTAACTGACTGAGCCACCCAGGGGTCCCTAAATGTTGGTACCTTAAAATGTTAGTATCTGTGTAGCATAGACATTTCTAGAACTTCTAACTTTTATATATGCAAGCTGCACACTAGACATTTGTATCCATAAAGTCCAGTTAGCACCTTAAACTCAGGTGAGTCCTGCTTTTAGTGATTGATTACCACTATTAATCCAGTTGTTCAAAACGAAATTCAGAAACCTGGATCTTTATATCCCCCCAAGTTAGTTACAGTAAGTTCATCTCATTATATCTAATCAATGTTATCTAGTAGAAATTAATGCAAGCCATGTATGTAATTTAAGTTTTTCTAGGGGCGCCTGGGTGGCTTAGTCGGTTGAGCGTCCGACTTCGGCTCAGGTCATGATCTCACGGTTTGTGGTTTTGAGCCCCGCGTCGGGCTCTGTGCTGACAGCTAGCCCAGAGCCTGGAGCCTGTTTCAGATTCTGTGTCTCTCTCTCTCTCTCTTTCTGACCCTCCCATGTTCACACTGTCTCTCTCTCAGAAATAAATAAAACATTAAAAAAAATTTAAAAAAAGTTTTTCTAGTAGCCACATTTAAAAAGTAAAAAGAAACAGGTGCAGTTAGCTTTAGTATATATATTGTATCACCCAGTATATCTAAAATTTAATTTCAGCATGCAATCATAAAAATTAAGACATTTTTCATTATTTTTTTCATACTAAGTCTTCAAAATCTGGTATGTATTCTGCACTAACAGCACATCTCCTTTCAGGCCAGCTAAATTTCAAGTTTTTAATAGCCATTTGTAGCTAGTGGCTACCTTAATAAACAGTAGAATTGTAGTATCTATATCTCTTCATCCTCACTGCTTCTTTTTTGGCTCAAGTCCTAATTTTTTCCCTGGGTTACTGCACCAGCTTTGGGATTGCAATCATTCTGAGAACTCTGCCAGTTCATCTTCAATATTTTTGTTAATGGTAATTTTCTAAAATAAGAGTGTGATTCTTCATGTGAGTTAATGTGATTGTGCATTCTTATGCTTCAAGTCCTTTAATGTTCTCCATATGCTTTCAAGATGTAGTCTAGTCTGTGTTCCCAAGCAAGGTTAACAGAATCCTTCATGATCTGGCTTTTGTTCAGTTTTCCTATGCCATAGCTTCCAGACCCTGAAAATGAGATGTATTAAATTGTTTATAGTTCTCATAGGGAACCATGCTCTCCTCTTGGTTTTGAGCCTTTGCAGTTACCAACTGGTTTGCTTGAGACCCATATATCCCAGCCCTAACTACATTTCTCATCATACTAAGGCCTACTAATTCTTCAGGATCTATCTGAAGGATCTGACCTCAGAATAGGACCAAGCATCCCTCCCTCCAGCCTTTTTCATTGTCATAGCCATCCTTCATGCTTGCCTACATCATAGTATTTTATCCATGTGTTATTGTAATTGCCTTCTAACTTACCTGACCTTAGGTTCTTAGTTTCGTAAGCAAAGGCCTTGTTTTTATTAACTTTTACATACCTAATTGCTACTGCATACATTATGAGGGTCAGGTGACAATGTTGATTGAATGAGAATATAGTCAGTAATTCTGTAAGTAGATATGTAAATTCCAAGTTCATAATAAAGAAAAAAATTGTTTTAAATTTTAAGTTATCTCACATGTGTTCATAGAATTAAATATTAAAGTATTTTAAGCAGATTAATTAGGAATCCAGAATAGAGAAAATAAAAGTTGGTTTCATCAGGACATAATTGCTCATCTCAGTAAAAAGTGAGGAGCTGGGGGCAGGCAAACTAAGACATGAACCTTTAAAAAATATTGGGGGTGTGGCACCTGGGTGGCTCAGTTAGTTGAGCATCCAACTTTGGCTCGGGTCATAATCTCATGGTTATGGATTTGAGCCCCATGTCAGGCTTGTTTTGCTGACAGCGGGGAACTTGCTTTGGATTCTCTGTCTCTTTCTACCCTTTCCCTGATTGCATTCTCTCTGTCTCTCTCTCAAAAATAAGCATTAAAAAAACATAGGGGTTGGGGACATTAGAGGCAACATTTAGGACATGCCCATGTAATCTTGGAACATTTTAGTGTTCTTGTTATATTAAATCTGGAATCTAGGTATTTTTATACCAGTTGTATTTAAATTATTTAAAACATTTAAATAGTGAAGTTCTTTAATTTTTCCATTGGGTTATATAAGATTAAGCAAGTGCTGGATAGTTATATCTATGTGTATAATGTAAGGCTTTTGGTAGGAATACTAAGGAGTAGACAAGTAAAATTATTTATCAATGTCTTTTCCTTTTGTAGTATGTAGTTTTTTTGTGTTTAGAATTGCTTAAATGTTAGAAGAAAGAAAATTATTTTTTGTCAGTGTGTAAAACAAAATACAACACACCTATTTTAAATTCCAAAGGCTACAAATTGAACTTGAAGTTATTTAGAAAGACCAAATGTTTATCTTTGAAATTTAAAGTTAAGGATATAAACTTTGAATCTTTGTAGTCTGATTTTTTTTTTTTAATTGCAGTTATTAAGAGGGAGAAATAGAATTCTGGTGATACTAAGGTAATTTGGGGCTGAATGTCTTATTTAGTAAAGATGAGGAAAGTTGAAGGTTTGTAGTACATCTTACCAGGGGTATGTTTTAATTTTCTTCAAATTCTGATTTTTGTAAGGCTTCTTTTCTGCTATAACTCCCCTAGCTCAATTTTATTGTTGTTATGGAAAGGTGTATTTGGCAGTTTTAAAAATAAATAGCTGCTTTTGTCTTTTGGAAAATTTATTTAAACCCATATTAATATTGAGACCTTTAAAAATGATAATGGATTTCAGGTGCCAAGATTTTCATAACTTTATTCTTTGGAATTGGAACAAATGGCAAGAGAATGTGAAGAATTCTTAAGGGTTCCAATAATCTATCAGTTAGAACCTGTTTGAAAGCATCTTGTTCTTTAAATATAATTGATTTCTAGAAATAAGATTAAATAAATTAAACACTGAGAATACTGGATATTTAAGTTGATTTTTCCACAGGCAGTTAAACAGTGAGCAATGAATTATTGCGGTTTGATTTTCTTAAATATGAATTTTGATGTAGAGATTTGGCATAGTAACTGAAAGATTTTTGTAAGTATATTCCTTTAGAAAAGATTATTTGATAATTGTTTCTTGTTATATAACTGATGTTTCAAATCAAGTAATACTTTTAAGACCTTATGGTATTTTGGTAGATGCTTGGGTGAGAATATACTTTTATCTATATTCACATGCTTATAAGTGTCACAGTTATATCACTCACATCTATAAATAATGTTTCTTATCCAGAGATTATATTTCACACTGGTACTGTGAACATTTTATTTGCCCAGGAAAAGAATCAGTGGGTGGTTAACGCTTCTGAATTACAGACTGTGGCTGATTTTAGAATTTGGGGTAAGGAAAGATTCTTATGAAATGTGAAAAATCTGTGTTTTAGGTGATCAATGTTATATTATTAGTATATTCCCTAAATCTTTTTCTTTTTCTTTTTTATGGGGCGGGGGGGTCTTTGGACACAATTTCTTCCTCAGAAGGGTTTTCCTAAAAGTATATATCTTAGTCATTTAGCTGTTTTTAAAAAATTTTTTAATGTTTTATTTATTTCTCAGAGAGAGCGAGAGACACTACGTGAGCAGGGGAGGGTCAGAGAGAGAGGGAGACACAGAATCTGAAACAGGCTCCAGGCTCCAAGGTAGCTGTCAGCACAGAGCCTGACACGGGGCTCGAACCCACAAACCATGAGGTCATGACCTGAGCCTAAGTCAGACGCTCAACCTACTGAGTAAGCCAGGCGCCCCTCATTTAGCTTTTTAAAATATCTCCCATGTATCCACATTTTGCTAGGAATATAGAGATGAGTGTGACATGGTTTTCTCCCTCTGGGAAATAATTATGGGAGACTGATAAGTAATGTATTTAATTTCAATATAATTTAAAATATAACATTATTTAAAATGTTACAGTTATTTGCAAAGAATTGTTTACCCTCAACCTACTCACTCTTCTTCCTCTCTAAGTTACTGTGACTGCTCTTACCTAAAGTTACCAGTAACCTCCTTATTTTTGTGGTTACATTTTGGTATTTCATTTGACCCTTCAGTGGCATTTAATACAGTTGAGTGACCTTGAGCCAGTGTTTCAGTGACTGACCTTTCTCACTCTTTCTCTGCCTGACATCTCAATGTTGGAGTGCTCCAGGACTCTGTCTAGACCCCTTTCTATCTGTAGTTTCTCCTTGAGAATCCAGTCCTCTCCTAATACTACCTATAAGCTTATAATTCCTAAATCTATGTTTTCAGCACCAACCAACCCTGCAATTTCTGGACTTATGTATTTAACTACCTACTGGACATTTCTTCTTGAATATATAATAGGCACATCAGACTTAACATATTCAAAGCTGTTTTTGATTTTGACGATTTTGTCCCTCATTGCCCAACCTTCCCCCACCCCCTTATTATTCCTATTTTCCCTTAGAGATATCACTCCATTGAGTTGTTTAAGCCAAAAACCTAGTTATCTTGATCTGCTTTTCCTTCACCAGTCACATCCAGTGCATTAGCAATGTCCTGGCAGTTTTTCCTTCAGAATATATTCTGAGTCCTTCTTATCTCTTCTTGTGGCCACATCATCTAAACTCCATATACTCTTTTTTTCTTGTACTATTGCAGTAGGCTTCTTACTAGTTTTCTTATTTCCACTTCTCTTAGCTGTGAGAGCTATCTTTAAAATACAAATCAGGTCAGGTCACTTGCCTGTGTACAACCCTCCAGTGGCTTCCCATCATGCCTAAAATAACATCCAAATTTCTTACTTTGGCTAGGTCCCACGTGATCTGGCCTCTGTCTGCCTCCCTGATCTCATTTTCTATCACTTACCCCCTAGTCCACTACCTCACTTCATTGTAGTTCACGTATTTTCTTTTTGGTCCTAAAAGTACCAAATTTATCTCCACTTTAGGGTCCACCCCTTTGCGTAGAAATCTTTTCCCCCTTATCTAAATTCAATCCCAATATTGTACTATATGCCAAAGACTGTCCTAGGCCTAGTTCCCCTAAGATACAGGGGACTCTGTGTTGTTTTTCTTTACTTTTTGTCTGGAGCATTCCCTGTATATGCAACCTAAAATACTCTCTCTGAAACTTTTTCACCTGTCTCAGATGGCTTCTTTCTGATGCCACAATGTATGTAATTTATTTAATCTTTATCTTGATGGAGCTAACTTTGTAGTTGGAGGTGGGTTAGGGTGGAGATTGCAATAAACAGGATGAGTAAAATGTATATTAGATGGCAATAAAAGCACTAAGGAGAGAAACATGAAGCTGCAGCAAAGTACTGAGGAGAATGGAGTTGTAATTTTAGATAAGGGTGGTCAGGACAGGCCTCTGTGTGAAGCTGACATTTGAATAATCACCATCATCTGTTCCAGGTTGTGATATAACTCATAGATTTGTGTTAATACGGAATAGAGATGTACACTTTTCACAGACATTTTGTCTTAAGGTTAGTCTGCTTTCTTCTCTGTGCTTCATTAGTTGCCTTTCAGTTTTCACAACTCACATTGACTTCATCTTCCCATTTTTTGCTTGCTATCTTTAGCTTTCTTTCCTGTGTCCACAAGTCTGTATTTCTTCCATTTCTGAACTTTAATCAATAGAACTTGAAATATAGCACTGTATAAAGATTTTTAACTAAAACATTTGCATTTATCTGATCTGGGCTGTCTTAATTCATTGATTGACAAGGCAAAGTTGTGTAAAAGTTACATTTTTTTTCTTCATGGGATTTAAGCTTGGTGTATGCATGTATGTGTGTGTGTGTTTGTGTCTGTCTATCTATCTATATTCACTTTGCTGAAACTTTATAGTTTACAGTTTTTCTACCATTTCTTTTAAAACTGAGGTGCAAGGCATAATAATTGGATTTTACAAAAATATAAGAGGTTTTTGTTCCATATTTTATCAGGAAAGCTGCTGAAAATGGATTAAAATGCACTGGGCCTTATATCCCACACAAAAAAAGTGTTACTTTGACACGTGTAGAGAAAAGTCTGTTCTTACTTTATTTGTAATGTACTTCTAATTTGTTGAGTTACACTTAAGTAACTTTTATTTTTCCCTCTATTTTTGCTGTGTTCCATTGGATTTGCCATTCCTGTTTGGACTGAATGTGTCATGTACAATTCTTGGAATTCCTCATTTACTGTTACTCTGTGGATCTGTTCTGTTGGAATCTGGAACACTGGAATGATGGAAATCTGTTCTTTACAAAGTAGCTGTGAGTATATGCGATAATTTATACAGATGTTTTCAGTCTAAATTAATTTAAATTGAACTTACAGTTGAATGAAGTAGGAGCCAATGAAGCCTTAAATTTAATACATTATTTTTAGCTTTACACATAGTAGGTTTTCAGATATTTGATTTTAAAACACTGTGCTCTTGAACAGTATCCTAATTGGTATATTTAAAATTAGTTTTTCCATTTAATTGGCTTGGTTATCGTCTCAACATTTGGCTTAAAGATTAATTTATATGAATGAAAAAAAGGATAAAAGGTGATGGATGGAATATTTTGTTACATCTGTGATGCTAGCTAGGAATGCAGATTGCTGTTTGTTAAATCCAACTTTGTTAAATTAATGCTTTGATCTCATATGAGTTTTGTTGTTTTTTTTTTTAATGAGAAATTGTGTCAAAAACTTTTAAGAGAAGTTTGTATCTCTTAGGAATATTTTGCCATTGTATTTTAATGATGAATAAGACCTACCTCTAAGTAAAATTAACAGTAAGACTACTCAAATGGTCTGAACTATGGACAGTTTTTCTCACCACTGGGTAAGTTAAAAGTCAGATTTATTTACTACATCAATTTAAAGTAGCTTTCTTTGAATTACTTATGGAGCTATTGTTGAGGTCATCAAAGAATCAAAAACCATGCAGAAAACGAATTCTGATTTTCTTTAAAATCTGGACAAATCCAGATATCTGTGGTGAGGGGAGGCAGCAGGGTCATCTGAAATGCTGACATGGCATAATTGGACCTGGTATAATAGCCTGAAAGGTATTGTTTACTGATGGACATTGATCACTAGAGCCTTCAAGAATTTATGAAAAAATTATTTTAAACCCTACATTTGATTTCATTTTGTGAATGAGAAAATAAATGTCAAGATATTTATACCTGTTGTAATTAGTATGAGCAAAGGGGATAATTGAAAGAGTTCTTAATATAATATTAAGGGGATGTGAATTTTTTTGTGAAAAACCCTTTGTTATTGTTTTTTTAGTTCATGGGTCAGACTCTTCTTACTGACTTTAAATTGAAATTTTTGCTCTGAGGCAGATTTCTTTGGTTTTTATTTTATTTCCTTGTGGTGTTATAATTGTCCATTGTCAAATCAACTCATACTCTGTTTTGTTTGTTGTTGGAATTATTTTATTGGTAACACTATAATAAAATCTGTTTGATTTGCCAGGAATAATAGTTTGTATAGTTTTCTAAAATAGGTTATTGAAGGGAATTTGAAATGTGAGAAAGAAGAGTTTTGCTGATACATTAATAACTTGGCCCTTTTTGCTTTTCTCAGCAACAGAAGAACCTTGAAGGCTATGTGGGATTTGCAAATCTCCCAAATCAAGTATACAGAAAATCAGTGAAGAGAGGGTTTGAATTCACACTTATGGTTGTGGGTAAGATATGTTTTCTCACTAAAATTAGATTTTGATCTGAGTTTTAAGTTACTAATCAACTTTGAATGAATTTAAGAAGACCATAGCCTAAATAACTGCAGGAATTGTGTTATATCTTATTATGTGAATAGATTTTAAAATTTAACTTTATGGCATAATAGCATTTATATATTTTCTTATCTCTTTTTTTAAGGTGGCAAAATTTTAGAAACTAAGTAAAAGTTGAAAATTGGTGGGGCTGGTGGAGGAATAGAACACTGTAAAGAAGTTCTCTTTAGTTGGTAATGCTACAAAAACAAATAGTGTCTAGTAGTTTCTTATTACTCCAGGATAATTTTATTCTCTGGCTTATATACTATAGTAGAGTCATATGACATGAGCATTTAACTTAAACATATGTGCTGTGAATTTGAAAAAGAAGTCAGGGGACTAGGTACAGGTTCATAGTCATGCAGGTGATTACCCTGGAAATTCATTCAATGAGTATAAACTCTGTAGTGAGTGAAATATGGCTCTCTTTATTCTTTAATTCAGTCTCATTTTTCTTATGTGTTTTATCCTATGAACACCATGCTCTGCCTGAAGTCCATTTTAAGAGACTCTCAGGGGTTATTTGACTGTATGTTGGTACCATCATTGTTATATTTGAAGAAACAGTATGCTATATATAAAGATTAGTAATCTTAAATGACTGTATAATATTTTCACCTCATATAGGCTGACTTTAGGACCTAAATCCTAAGGATGATAAAACTTTGTTGTATTTCTCTGTATGTTTTAAGAAGATGAAAGGTAGGATAATAGATTCACTGTCCTTGACAAAGAAAATTGAGTTGATGCTGGGTCTTTATGTAGTGTTCACTAATTTTTGCTAATTCAATTCCTGGCATTTTTCTTTGGGTGTTGAATTAGTTTAGTTGGATTAGCTATGAAATACTCCTTCATTGAAGGAAAGAATGTTTTATCAGTTGTTCAAAATATTTTACCTGATGGTCTCTTTGTGGTTGTTTGGAAATATCTGCATTGTGTTTAAATTGTTAAAACTTGGTACAAAATTTGCAAACTCCGTGTTTGGTAGAGTTGGTTAACTTGCCTATCTCTGGTTGAGTAGAAGTATCATAAACCCAGTTTGAAAATTGCTGCTGTGAAGCAGAGATAGGTCTAGTTAAATGGATAAAACTTATAGAACATACCTTTTCTTTTGTAGGATAGTTAACATAATTGTTATATGTGAAGAAATATTCGATCTTACCTTTATGTATATAAAGCTTGTGATCTTAAATGACAAACTAAACAAATATAAGATCATTTTTTAATTTGTAAGAAAGGTTTCTGCGTTTGTTAGGAGAATTAAAACAATTTAAACAAAATTTGATATTAAAATTTTAGTTTCAAGAATAACTTCTTGAATATATACTTAATAGAATAATATTGTGTGGGTCAAGACCAGATACTTGATTTAAAAATCTCTGACATTTTTCCAGGTGAAAAAAAATTAAGGCAGCTGAAATGATTTTTAGAGAAACTGTGCAATCTCTGAATGTATCTTATTTATTAGTTTTTCTGGTCAGTCCTTCTTGAACTACAGCTTTTGTTTTTTCTCTTCCATGTTACAACTTTAACTGAGGTTATAGAGCATCTGGGTGGCTCAGTTGGTTGACCGTCCAACTTTGCCTCGGGTCATAATCTCACAGTTTGTGGGTTCAAGTCCCGCCTCAGGCTCTGTGCTACAGCTCAGAGCCTGGAGCCTGCTTCTAATTCTGTGTCTCTCTTTCTCTTTTTGCCCCTTCCCTGCTTGTGCTCTGTGTCTCTCTGTCAAAAAATAAATAAACGTTAAAAAATTTTTTAACAAAAAAAGACTAACAGGTTAAAGAAGAATGGGTGTCAGTACCTTTATTGTTTTCCCTGCTCTACCTTGAACATTGTTTAATTAACTGTCCCTCTATAGACTTGTTGAGTGGAAGGATTAAATCTTCTCATCTACATAGTTGCAGTGTCTAACACATAGTCCCTCTTTAAATAAGTGTCTACGAAATGGTTGTTTTTTCTGACTTTAGGCCAAATCTAACAGCATTGTTTGCAAGTCACAGATAGCTAAAGCCAACCTTGCTTTAATATTCTTAACTTAGAGACTGCAAATTCTTCCCTATAAGCTAAATCCTCATTTTGAGACTCATAGTAGTTGTAGCTTTTATAACAATTCTTGTTTGAAGACTTCTACATTAATACAAATTGAAAACCTGTATTTAAAAGTTGACTTCTTTATGAAACTCTGTCCTGTGTTGGAAAACCTTTATCCAGTAACCTTGCCTCTTAAACCATATTTATTCAGTACTTATTTAAGTGACTTTTTTGTATCAGGGAGGCATAGTGCGTATTCCCATATCTTAAAAGAATTTATAACATATATGACAACATAAAGTACACATAAAAAGGTTAGTAACATTTCTAGGAGGTATATATAAGTCAGTGGAGTTATAAAAAAATAAAGGAACATAGAAGTGTAAGGGTATAGGAGAACTTGTCTCTGAATGAAGGTTATTATTGCCTTATTTGAGGAGGAGGTATTAGGGCAGGGTTTTTTTTGTTTAATAGTTTATTGTCAAGTTGGTTTCCATATAACACCCAGTGCTCATCCCAACAAGTGCCCTCCTCTGTGCCCATCACCCCCCTTTCCCTCCTCCCCACCATCATCAGCCCTCAGTTTGTTCTCAGCATTCAAGAGTCTCTCATGGTTTGTCTCCCCCCCTCTCCCCCACTATTTCCCCCCTTCTTCTCCCCCACGGTCCTCCGTTAAGTTCCTCGTAATTCTCCTATACATGCAAACATATGGTAGCTGTCCGCTGCCTCACTTATTTCTCTCAGCGTAACACCCTCAAGTTCCATCCATGTTGCTACACATGGCCAGATTTCATTCTTTCTCATTGCCATGTAGTATTCCATTGGATAGATAAACCACATCTTGATCCATTCGTCGTTGATGTACACTTAGGCTCTTTACTTGTTTTGGCTATTGTTGAGAGTGCTGCTATGAACATTGGGGTACATGTGTCCCTGTGCATCAGCACTTCTGTATCCCTTGGGTAAATTCCTAACAGTGCTATTGCTGGGTCCTAGGGGAGTGCTACTGTTAACGTTTTGAGGAACCTCCACACTGTTTTCCAGAGGGGCTGCACCAGTTTACATTCCCACCAACAGTGTAGGAGGGTGCCCATTTCTCCACATCCTCGCCAGCATCTAGAGTCCTCTGATTTGCTCATTTTAGCCACTCTGACTGGCATGAGGTGGTATCTCAGTGTGGTTTTGATTTGTATTTCCCTGATGAGGAGGGATGCCGAGCATCGTTTCATGTGTCTGTTGGCCATCTGGATGTCCTCTTTGGAGAAGTGTCTGTTCATATCTTCTGCCCATTTCTTCACTGGGTTGTTTGCTTTTCGGGTGTGGAGTTTGGTGAGTTCCTTATAGATTCTGGATATTAACCCTTTATCTGATATGTCATTTGCAACTATCTTTTCCCATTCCATCGGTTGCCTATTAGTTTTATGGATTGTTTCCTTTGTAGTGCAGAAGCTTTTAATCTTGATGAGGTCCCACTAGTTGATTTTTACTCTTGATTCCCTTGCCTTTTGGGGATGTATCAAGTAAGAAATTGCTGCGGTTGAGGTCAACGAGGTTGTTTCCTACNGTTTTAAATGTCTGGTAGAATTCCCCAGGGAAGCCATCTGGCCCAGGGCTCTTACTTGTTGAGAGATTTTTGATAAATGATTCGATTTTTTCACTCGTTATGGGTCTGTTCAGATTTTCTTTCTCTTCCCATGTGAATTTTGGTAGTGAGTCTGTGTTTAGTAATTTATCCATTTCTTCTAAGTTGTCCAGTTTGTTAGCATATAATTTTCATAGTATTCCCTGATAATTGCTTGTATTTCTGAGGGGTTGGTTGTAATCAGTCCATTTTCATTCATGATTTTGTCTATTTGAGTGCTTTCTCTTTTCTTGTTGAGAAGCCTGGCTAGAGGTTTGTCAATTTTGTTTATTTTTTCAAAAAACCAACTCTTGGTTTCATTGATCTGTTCAACAGTTTCTTTGGTTTCTATATTGTTTATTTTTGTAGGGCAGGTTTTTGAAGAATAGAATTGAGTGGATAGTTCATTTGGGAATATAATAGCCAATACCTACATAACCTATTATGTGTCAGGCAGTATTCTGAATATGTACGTAACTCTTACAGTCCTTAACAACAACCCTGTGAAGTAGGTACTATTGTTATCCCTATTTTAGAGATAGAGAAACTGAGGCATTGAGAGATTAGGTTACTTGCCCATGTTCACATTGCTAAGCAGATGGTAAAACCAAACCCTGTCTACCTACTTCTTAATCTGGTGTGTTCTTAAGTACTCTGCAGAGGCTCATTTAGGGAATTGGATATATCGTGCAGAGCTCAGTAGAGTGCTTCCAGTATGCCTTGAGCTTACATGATTTCATCTGGATGTTCTGTTTCCCTAGCAAAACAAAAGAGAAAGAAATAAGGGAGTTAGTGAGGATGGAAGGAGTGAGAATTAGAGAACTTAAATACATATGTAAGCAGTTTTTTTCTGTCATTACATTGGAATGAGTGTGTGGCCTAGGGCAGGCATGAAGTGGGAGAAGTGAATTTGGTATTTCCCTGGTTATTTACAGCTTTCACATCCTTTCATAGTGTGAATATCTTACCTTGCTGTATGTTAGTCTAGTGACAATAAGGTGCCTTAGTATGTATACTAGTTACTTTTTATATTTGCAAAGAAACAAGTATCTATTTCAGTGCACAAAGTAAAACAGGTTGTCAGTTTATATGTAATTGTGCTTTATGGATGATATAGAGGGTTTTCAAGATTAATTTGCACTGCACATTGACTTTAGGATCTGACTCCTAAGATGTGACTTCATAATAGTTGGGAATTAGGCTGGAAAAGTAGACTAGTTTAGATTTTGAAGATCTTGACTGCCCCAAGGATAAGTAGATTGGAATTCTTGATTTTGAATCATTGTTTAAAAATTTAGTTTAAAATTCAATGTCAGGTCTATCAAATAATGAAGACACTTAGGTCTCTAATTCAGCAAAGTGTCAAACATATTTGGGTTTGGAATTTGACTGTTTTTTGTGTGCTTTAAAAAATTTTTTTTCTTTAATGTTTATTTTTGAGAGAGAGAGACAGCTCTCGAGCAGGGGATAGGGAAGGGCCGAGAGAGAGGGGGAGACACAGAATCTGGCAGGTTCCAGGCTCCAAGCTGTCAGCACAGAGCCAGACATGGAGGTCAAGCCCATGAACCATGAGATCATAACCTGAGTCAAAGTCAGACGCTTAACCAATGAGCCACCCAGGCACCCCCTCTCATGTGCTTCTTAATTAGACTTGACTGTGCTGAGAAATAAAATGTTAATTGTAAAATCCTGATTTTACTAGAATTCTCCAAGGAGGTAGAACTCAGAAAGACTATGGATTGCTTTGTCTTACCAGAAAGTATTTTTGAAAAGATTGCTTTGTCTTATCAGAAAGTATTTTTGAAAACAATTGATATTAAATCCATTATTTTGAATTCTTTTTTTAAATTGAAGTATAATTGACCTACAGTATTATTAGTTTCAGGTGTCCAACATAGTGAGTTGAAAGTTCTGTACATTACCATGATAAATACACTTACCATCTGTTACCATACAAAGTTATGACAGTATTATCAGTTATATTCCTATGCTGTACTTTATATTCCTGTGACTTATTTATTTTAAAGCTGGAAGTTTGTACTTTTAATTCTTAGAAGATAAAATCTACAGTTCTATCATTTCTATAATCTTGAGCTTTGCACAATTTTTATGGTAGAGATTTTCTTTATTTGTGATTTGTCAGGATACTTTTGACCTGTACCAAATATCTTTGTAGCAGGATTGGTGTTTCCTTTTTTTTTTTTTTTCCCCCAGTGTGAGGGAACTATTAACATGCTGCTTTGGCCATTTGGGGATTCAAAGTTCATCATACTGTGTTCTTAATATATGACTTATTGGCTAAAGTTTAGGAGGTGTTTAGTCAGTAATAGGATATACAATGTCTGTTATAGTTGTCATTTTCCCTCTTCTTGCTGATGTTTGAGTTGTAATAACATTGAGTGATTTGAAGAAATTGAAAGGTGATATTGACTCATCTTGTTCCTAGGTTATTGGGCATTCAGTAGATTTATGTCTAATTCTGAAGTTAAGATACATTAGAGACTTAAACTGCCTTGAGTAATATTTCAAAAATTTCTTCCTAGAGCTCTATTTTTATTTTACTTTTAGTAATAAAAGTAATAAAAGCAACAATGATTGCACAACGTTGTGAATATAAAAGAACCACTGAATTGTACACTTTAAAATGATGAAATTTATGGTATGTGAATTTTATCTCACTCAAGTAATTTAACTGAAGCAGAGGAATTTTAGGGAGAAAAATCAGAGAATTTCATATATCCACTATTTAATTTTTTTTATTCATTCTAGGTTTGTCATCTGCATATTTTAAAAAGTGCTTTTGAAAAAAAGTGCTTTTGTAATAAAGTTAATGTTTCATTCATTGAAATTATGAAATACAGAAAAGCAAAATGAAAATAAATATTACCAAAGTCTGTTATTCAATGATAGCTCAAGTGTAGAAACGTACAGTATTCTTGTTTAGTATATGTGATGTTTTGTGAACGTCTTTTAAAATTAGCAGTAAATTATGATTATCTTTTGAGTTTAGAGATCATAGCTATGGTTGAGTCACAGATTTTAATGGCTTATATAGGTTAGATATACCATAATTTCCCGTTATGTTATTTAACATTAGGATAGTTACAAATAAACATGATTATAGTTCTGCTTTTACATTTCCAATTAATTCCTTAAAATAAAGTTTGGACATTTGAAGTGCTATTTTTTAAGGGTTTTGATACATAATACCAAATTGCCCTAAAATAGTTTGCATACCATTTTGCACATTCAGTTAGTGTTGACAACATCCCTTTCTCTGAGTACTGTCAACACTGTTAGTGCCTAAAGTTTATTTTTTTGGGGGCGCCTGTGGGTGGTTCAGTCAGTTAAGCATCCGACTTCGGCTCAGGTCATGATCTCGCGGTTCGTGGGTTTGAGCCCTGCGTCAGGCTCTGTGCTGACTGCCAGCTGAGAGCCTGGAGCTTAATTTGGATTCTGTGTCTCCCTCTCTCTCTGACCCTCCCCTGATCACGCTCTCTCTCTCTCTCTCTCTCTCTCTCTCTCTCTCTGTTTCTGTCTCTCTCAGAAATAAATAAAACATTAAAAAAAGATTAGTATCTCATTTTCATCTGTATTTTATTGTTGCTTATTAACTTATTTTTAAAAAACATTTATTTTTGGTATGGGTTCTTTTGTAAATGGTATATTCTAGTTTAATTTAAAAAGCTGTACTCGTTTACTTCTTTAATAAGATATAGGTACTGTAGGGTATTATTATTATTATTATTTTGTTATTAGGTATTGGCATTTTTTGCCAGAACTTTTTCTGTGTTGTGTTTTGTATTAATTGGATTTTATATTGTCCATGTAATCTTTTTTCTTAAGGCTTTTGTTCTTGATGTCTCCCTGCTTGATTTGCAGCTACTGGGGATTTCACTGTATTTTATATAAGTGTGTAGGCTAACTAGGTTTAAGTTTTTATTCTGCAGTTTTAAATCCATGTGGGTTATTTATTTTTTTGTTGTGAGATACAAATTTGATGTTTATTTTACTTTTTAAATGGCTAGTGGTTCTTCCCAGACCATTTATTACAAGCTTGGTTTTAAAAATACATATGCTTGGTTGGTTCTCTTTCCAACCTCTGGTTTAGTTCATTCTGTAGTTCTTCTGTATAAATACCATGTTATTAGAGTTATAAATTATAGTAATTATGTTGTTATTTGTGTAGCAAGATTACCAGAGTTTATGTTAATCTAGGGATATAGGCAAACAAGTAAATAATATGTAAAATAATTACAGATTGTGTTGTTTTCTAGAAAGGAAATAAACATGGTAGGAATTTTTTTTGAGGTATCAGGGAAGATATGCCAGTCTGAGAAGGAGACTTCATACTAGTACCTGAAATACATGAAAATTAGGAAATGCTGAAGCAAAGATAAAGAAAATGGCTTACAAACAAGAGATAATTATTATTAGTATATTGCTGTATTTACATACAATATTTTACTTTTGGCAGGTTCATAATAAATTTCAACTGTGGCTATCTCAAATGTTAGCTATTGCTTTTTCATTTGATATGTGAATGATTTTCTCTGTTCGATCTCATAATGCTATAGTAAAAACTTAGGGTATGGAAATTTTGTTCAGTTTTTTTAACTATGGTGTTTAATGGCTGCATAATAGTCTAGTCTGTGACTGAATATACCATAATTTTTGTAGTCTGTTTCTTCACTAATGGATATTAACTTTGTTTTTATCCCTTCCTACCCTGTTACAAATAACATGGCAGTAAAGATCCTTAAACACACAAGGTTTGTGTATGTGTCTTGGGAAGCAGAGGGCAGTGCTTTATTGATTTGTTTATAGTCTCTGAAGTAGGATTACTCTAGCAAAATGTTTCACCATTTTGTGTCTCTTCACATATTGGCAAATTGTTTTTTTTTTAAAGTTCTTCTAAATATATACTTTTAAAAGAGGGAGAATATATTTTGCTTGAATTTAAGATGTATAGTATAATTGAAAGTGGAGCTATTCATTCCATGGATACTGAAGGGTAAGAATGTAAATGTAGTTGAATAACTGTAAGAGATTAGTAAAGGAGGACAAAAGTATACAAGTTAACTGTATCATTAAGTGATAAGTGGTGTAAGAAATACAGAAACCACATGCTGTAGGAGTTTAAAGAAATAAGATTTTATAGCTAGAAAGCACACCACCATCTTAAATATACATATACAGCTAATTCTTGGGAAAATGGTACATGATATTTTTAGTAGTTGGTATATTCATGGTTTTTAAAATATATTTAATTCTTTTTTTAATTTTTTAAATTTATTTCTGAGAGAGCGAGAGAGACAGCATGAACAGGGGAGGGTCAGAGAGAAAAGGAGACACAGAATCTGAAGAAGGCTCCAGGCTCTGAGCTGTCAGCATGGAGCCCGATACGGGGCTTGATCCCACGAACCGTGAGATCATGACCTGAGCCAAAGTGGGATGCTTAAATGACTGAGCCACCCAGGCGCCCTTATATACTTAATTAATTATCTGACTTAATTTCAGTATCTTAATCATGGAGCAGTATAATTCAGACAAACACAAAACAGTTTCATAGACTGGGAGTTTTTAGATTTTGGAACAGGAATAATGATTGATGTATATAAGAAATGTAATCTGGATAATATTCCAGTTTCCTTTAGTAGACTTAAAAAAAAGTTATTCAATGTGATCTTTAAGATATATGTAAGTTAATAGTTTAATTATAATTCTTAATCTATTTTGACTTCTCATACATGTTTTATCCTAATATAGTCTTTAAAAATAGATCATAATCTTTTGAAAATAGGGAGGTGAATGGAGATAAGCAGATGATAAATAGTGCATGTCAGGGAATCAAATGTGAAGTATGATTTGTGGTTCATTCTTAACTAAGTTTTTTATGATAGGAGACTATGAATTGTTTATTATGTTGTAAGTGGTAATAATTACAGTAAAACATAATGGTGAGATTTCCATAGTACCTTGTCATGGTCCTGAGAATAGATTTTAATTGAATGATCAGTAATTAAGTTGACGCAACTGATAATAAAGTATTAGGAATTATGGATTAAGCTGATGATACAAAAGTGAGGGGTGCCTAGGTGGCTCAGTGGTTGAGTATCTGACTCTTGATTTTGGCTCAGATCATGGTCCCAGGATTGTAGGAATGAGCCCTGTGTTGGGCTCCCCACGGAGCCTGAAGTCTGCTTAAGATTCTTTCTCTCTCTTCCTCTCCCTCTGTCCCTTTCCTCCAGGCACACACACTCGCAATAAATATTTAAATAAATAAATAAATAAATAAATTTTAAATAAATAAATCTGTGCTTAATGGGGATGGCATCGAATTTCCCTGATAGGATAGGTTGGAGTTCTGAAATCAGTGACTCTCTATTGTGCTTATATTTCAAATGTATAATTTATTTTGGCCATTTTGTAAAAGAGCTAGCTAGTTACAATTATACTTTTTATTTATATTTTTAGTGTACAATGAAAATTCACTTTCTATATTTAACGTAAATCTATCTTACAATACTTAGTATAGCAGCTATTACACTAAAAAGAATATTGTACTTAGCCTAGTTTTAAACTCTAATTTCAGCCACAAATGAGCTTTCTGACCTTGAATAGGTCACTTTGAATCTCAATTTCCTTACAACAAACATTTACCTGGTTTTTCTAAGTCAGCCATAGGGCTAAGATTAAAAAATAGAGTCACATACCCCTTAAGAATCAGAGGGTTTTGGATAGTGGTAGAGGAGAGACAGCTAGACACTAATACTGTCTATGTGTAACTGCTGCTTCACAGAGGGCTTGACAATTGTGTTTGTAAATATACTTTGTATATATAATGTATATATAATTTGCCTGGTAAATCTGAGAATAAATAAAATGTTAATTTTAAGCATACATTATTAGTGCATTTTTACAGTTAAATTTAGTTCTAAGCTCCAATATCTGGGATGAAGAGGAAAGAAAGATCAGGGGTAGTTGAGAACAAGATAGCAGCTAAGAGGTTAAATACTTGGTTAATTCTTACTTTGAACTTCTGCCCTGGTTCAACTCCTTTGATTATAAACATTCAGGGCACACATGTACTTTTTACTTTGCAATTCAGTATAGCAGCAAAGCTCTTTTTCTGGTGAGAGATTTAACTAATTTGAAAGATGGTTGAGAATTTGCTCTCATCCTTTCCCATTTTAAACAAGGTAGCTTGCATTCTTATCAACAAGATATGATTTTTGTACTTGCCTCTTCTGTGCATTTCAATAAAGATAAGAAGTTAAGTGTTTTGCTAAAGTTACTTATGTGACATTAGAATAGTCTTCAGGGTATACTTGGTGCTTTATAGTGGCTGCAGCATTAATGCTGTCCTTTGCAAACCTTTTGGGTATCTTGTTTTCCCTTGAATGTATCAGGTTCTTAATGTCAGTGATACAAAGAATCTTAGGGATTGTTTTTAGGTTGACATTAAGATTTTAATTTTGAGTCTTAAAGTTAAGTTTTTTTTATAGGTTGGTGTTTGCTTTTGTAGTTGAATCATTTTTTAATCAGATTTAATGTCATTCAGCAGCTAACAGTAGTATTTCTGGTTCAAGCCATCATTATAGATAATTTTGATTAAGGAAGAAATGTTATAAAATTTTAGTCATCTAAAAGGCCAAATAAATGAAGAAATTAAATGAACTATAGTTTGATTGTTCTCAGTCTGTTTCCCTGACTCCTTAGTCAAAATTGTTTGGGCTTCTTATTCAAGATGCTCATTCCTGGGAATGTGGGAATCTGCATTTTGACAAGTACTGCTCCTTAATCCCTTAAACTTTCTGAAGTTTAAAGAGTACTGTTCTAAGTCTACTTTAATGTCCAGAGAAAGGCATTAAATTACATATTTCTTTGAAATGTCATTGTATATTTTGATAACTTAATATAACAAAGATATTAAGACACATAGTTTTAAAATATTCTTCCTATAAAAACTGCTCCTTGTTACAGAGGTAATGTAATACATTTTGTAATCTCTTTTTAAAAAGAGAGAGGAAATCACTGTTACTAATTTTGGTGTATTTTCTGTGCGTCTCATGCACAGCTGTGGTAGCGTATTCATTTTTGTATGCTTTCTTCACCTAATGCTTAAGGCAAGCATTTTTCTATGTCAAACAGGTTTTTAAAAATGATTTCTCCTCACAAGTCCTCTCCTTAATACTTAAAGCACTTATTTTGATGAGCACTGAGTGTTGTGTGTAAGGGATAAGTCATTAAATTCTATTCCTTAAACTAGTATTACACTATATGTCAACTAACTAGAATTTAAATAAAATTTAAAACATAATAAATAAGTAAAGATAATTGGTAAGATTAAAAACAAGCATTCTCAATGATTAATTTTATGAGTGTATCATAGTGTACTCAGCTTGTGTCCTTTATGGTACCTGAAATATCCTTGTCTCCCCCCAACATCTGCAGTGTGAAAACTGTTACTGCAGTGTTTTTTTCTGTGTGTGTTTGATTTCCAGAAGTAGATAACATGGTTAAGGATGTGAACTGAAAATGTACCAGCTTATACAGTTACCACAGATGTGCAAAATGCTCATTTAATCTCATCCTTGCCAAAATTGAGTAGAAATCTTCTTAAAATGCCAAATAAGGCAAAATGATTTTGCTAAATTAGTATTAGACAAAGATTCTGTATTTTAATTGCAGGCCCTTGATTATTGACTTGAAATTTTTTGTCTCTATTAATGTTCACGCCACTAACAGTTTCTTTATATGCTTGCACATGTTTTTGTTTTGTTTTAAGAAATATTGGTGGGGCAGGTTAACACAATCACAAATGTAATTCACACAACCCACTACTGGTCCTCAGGGTTTATAAATTTTGGTATATGAGATTTATAGAACTTGAAAGAATATGTCAGTCATGGAACTCAAATGATTAAAGCCTGCCCTACTTTGGCTTTGAAAGCTACTCCTTTAGAACCACTTTGTAGAATGTGATCAATCCTCCCTCAAGATAAAATCAGCTCCTTGCTTCACCTCTTCTGTCCACTAGAGACAATTCCTTGTTTTTTGGTATGTTCCTATTTCCTTTCCTGACATCTTTTACTTATCCTCTAGTGTGGCCATTGGCGTTAAGCTGCCCTCTAGTTTCATAGAGCACTCTACTCTGATAATGCCACAAAACCTTTAATTTCTCTGATTCACACATATCAAAAGTATGATTTTCTTCTAAATTAAAGCATTTTTTCCTTAGTGTTTGCCACAGCTAGAAATTAGAGAAAAAGTTTAATTTTCCCTCCCAAGATATAAGGGACTAATAGTATTCACGGGAGTACTTGATATTGTTTTTAAAGTTTATTTTTGAGAGAGAGACAGAGAAAAAGTGAGCAGGGGAGAAGCCGAGAGAGAGAGAGGGGGAGAGAGAGAATGTCAAGCAGACTGTGCTGTCAGTGCAGAAGCTGATGCAGGGCTTGAACTCAAAAGTCATGAGATAATGACCTGAGCTGAAACCAAGACTCAGATGCTTAACCTACTGAGCCACCCTGGCACCCGAGAATACTTGATTTTTAAGAGAGGATGTTTATTGCATGATCATTAGAATTCTAGGTAATAATGTGAATTTGGAGGAACATGCAAGGAGAGCTTATAAACGCTGTCAATTTCAGCTCTTTTTCAGTTTAGCAGAAGAACTCATAGAAGCTTGATGTATAAATGGGAAATGTTGTAGACCCTTGCCTAAGGCAATACATTTTAACCAAAAACTGTGGTAATCCATTTTTGAAATAATCATGAAAAAAATTTTTAAGTAGACATTTAGACTTTTTGTAATACAGAGATTTAAAAAAAAAAAGGTAGTTGACCACTTGAGCTGTGTAAATAAAGAGTACTTTATCTCTGAATATAGCAAGATATATCATAAACATCCTCCTTAAGGCCTCCCACCTTTAGACACATAGCAAGTGAAAGTTTTTTGACTTTGTGAATGAGGTAATTATTGAGTGGCTCATTGGAATGTTTGCTACTAGCTACACAGTAGAATTATTACTTAGCTTTTAGAGCTGGTGGTCAGTTACTATAATTAAAGTAAACAAACCTTGTTTAGATAATCGTAGAGCTAGGTCTTAGGGAACCTGTTTAGCTTGCATTTTAGGATTATCATGTACATCATTTTGAGGAGGTGAAATAGTCTTATAGCAAATCCCAGATCACATAATAATGGACTATCTTGGAAGTAATCAGTATCTGGTGTAGTCTAGACTGTTCTTGATAGATTAAATCTTCAGAGATAAGCATATTAAAGAGCAAAATTAAGAATAGCACCCTCTCTTCATAACATATTTTTATTTTCCTCATGGGTGATATCTTTTATTTTTCAGCCAGATGTAAAGAAAGAATAAGCCTGTACTTTTAAATTTCCCATCCATTACTTGACTCCTCACCATTTGGTTTCTTTTCTTAATAAAAACGATTTTTATTAAAGGTCAATAAGAGTATTTCTCATTGTCCCTGGGTCATTTTTTTAAACCTCTTACTTGGTATTGTTTACCACTTTTTCCTTGCAATTCTTTCTCAGTTTTTGCGATACTGCCTCCTGGTTTATCTGGTTGTTTAACATCCTTTTCACTGACCATCTTTAAATGTTGGTGAATCTGGCATTTTGCGCTTTGTTGTCATCTACCTACTAAGTTTTTAAATTTCATCTGCCTTTCAAATCATTTTGGGAAGTGTCTCCAAAATCTATGTGGAAATAGTTACTTGGATATTCTTGGCTTTAGTTCTGGGGTAGAGGGTAGTCATCTGTTTTGAAATAGCTCCTTAAATAACACTGGTACCTTTTGGTTAGGAACTACATATAGCTTGACACTGACTCATCTCTACCTCAGCTGAAATTAACACCTGTGTCTGAATAAGACATAACATTTGAGGGTTTTTTTTTTTTATGTCAGGTACTGTGCTAATAAATACATTTTATTAAAACAATAAAATTATCTTATTCGTTGATGGGGATCACATACTGCATTTGAATATTTCAAACCCCAGGATAAATGAGTAGGCAAGCACTGAATAAGATAGAAAAGACCTACACGTGCTTACAGCCCCTTGTTTAAATTCCAGAACAGTTAGACATTCTGAAAGGAGTTACAGATCCTGTTTTAAAAATCCTTTGCTTTCTTTCCCACACTATTGTTGCAGGATGATAAAAGTGGCTTCTTATACCTATAAATATTCCAGATAATTGAAATGTTACTCCATCTTTCAAAGCCTCATTGAAATGTGACCTCTTTTCTAGGCTGCTGAGATTCTCAGTTCTCTGAAATCTTGTCACTCTTGGATAGCTCATTCATGGTCTTGTTCAAATTCTACCTTGTATTATGCTTAATTGTTTGTGTACCTTACTTCTCCTACCATACTTTAGATTTTTGGGAGCAAGGACATCTTATCTTTACATTCCTCATTCATTTATTCAGTATAATTTAATGACCACCTACAAAGTACCAGGTGCTATTCTAGTCTCTGAAAATCTAGAGGTGAGTAAGACATGGTCTATGTGATTAAACTCCTAGTGACAGAGAAGGAGTTAGGTTCCAGATTTGTTTATTACAGCATGATGCAGAATAATAAATCCCTCTTATCTGACTGTAAGTGTACTTGTTCGGTTAATGAACAGCCTGTCAGAGCAGGGAATCAAAAATGATAATACCATAGCCATTTTATTTTAACAAAACATTAGCCAATCCTTTAATGTAAAGGAATACAAGCCCATTTTTGATTAGGTGTTTGCACAGTCGTGTTCCATGTCCTTACTCTTTAATAAATCTCTACCTATAATTTATGGCCTGTGACTTCCAGTTTCAGTTTTTTAAGAAAAACAAATCTTGATAGTTGTGAAACAGTCTGTGTAGGCTCTTTCGTTTTTTTTTTTAAATAGTCTTCTTTCCAGCTAAAACTGTATTCATTTGTATGTTTGCTCTTAGTAGATGTGTTTAATTTCTCTAATAAAAATAATAATAACAACTTTATCCTCCTGACTCCTGAACTTATTTATCCTCCTGTACTTTCTTTTCTTTTCATCCAAATCCTAAACCAGAGGTTGGAGAGTCCACCTTTTGAAAAAACCACTCCAAATCTAAACACTATTTAGATATTTACTGGTTTGTGTGGTTAATTCCTATGCATGTCTTAGTGAAATACTGCTTGCTCTGTCAAGTCTTCCTTGATTCTTCAAGCTATACTCAGGTGTTCCTCATATATACCCACTGTACTTTTTGTTTAAGTATAACTTATTTCTCAGCAAAATTAAATTTTTGAGGGTAAAAAATGTACCCATTTCTAACATATAGCAGCTGTTCAGTAAATAATTATAAAATGAAATTGTTTATGTCTGTACTTTCTGTTAATTGTAATAGTGCATCAGAAAATAGCTGTTGGGATGGAAAAGGTATAGGATGTTAAGAATGAGAATATTCATCTGAATGAAACTTTGAATCCTCATTGACAGGTTTTTTCAAATTAGATTATAATATCAATTTAGTGAGTCTGTTTTAAAAAATGAAAAATAGAAATGGTTTTAAAATAGAGTGCATTTTGCTTAACATGGATATTCTTTTATGAAACAAATTTATATGCACACATATATACAATACAGGTAAATATACTTGTATGGATGTATATACTGGGTTTTGATGCAAAATGTGTGTTTGAAGGAGGCTTGTCTGTTTTCTGTGAACTGTGATAAAATAAGTTGAAGGAAACTCACCAGTGGGAGAGTCCCATGGAGAATCTCAGAGACTTCATCTAGAAGCAGATTGACATGAAGAACAGAGTCCCAGTGCTGGGGATTGGAACAGGGATGTTCTGGTTCTTCTTGTGCTCTGAGCGTTGGTCAGTTAATTTGTCTTTGGCTTAATTTTCTAATGTTTAAAATGGTTTGATTTGTGTCTGTAAGGAGACTCTTCATAATTTAGCAAATTGGTGTTGATAATAGAATCACATTATGTGTGTTCATTACATAGTTTGTGTAATGAGATGGGTTTTTCAAAGCCACTAACTGATAAAACTAAGGAGCATCTTTGCTTAAGTGTTTCTGTGCTATATACAAATGAAAATCCTCAAGGCTTAAGCTATCTTATATGTGCTCTACATAACTATAACTAATACAATACTATTTTTTCTTTCTAAAAAAATTTTTTAATGTTTTATTTATTTCTGAGAGAGACAGCATGAGCAGGGGAGGGTCAGAGAGAGAGGGAGACACAGAATCTGAAACAGGCTCCAGGCTTTGAGCCAGCTGTCAGCACAGAGCCTGATGTGGGGCTCAAACCCACAAACTGTGAGATCATGACCTGAGCCGAAGTCGGACACTTAAACAACTGAGCCACCCAGGCGCCCCACAATACTATTTTTTCTATTAGCTCCTCTAATGATTAATGATAAATGATTAAGGAAAATAATTTACCAAAGAACTACACAGTATAATATCTCAAAGTATGGTTCATGTGTTAGATGTTAATAGGTATTTTAGGATGTTGAGGGAAATAATCTAAGCCTGCAGTTGAGCTGCTGGGTAAAACAAAAAGATAAACCATCTCTTTAATTGTAAGACTTTTGAGGGCCTTTATAATCCCAAGGACCTAAAGGAACCTGACCTTAACTATTATAAATAATTATTGATGTGACTTTCTTCAAAACCCTGTGAACAAACACTTCATGAATGTTTTATTCTTAGGCTTGAAATGGAATATTCTGGAATGATGATGGAATATACACAACTTTCATGGGCTAGACTTCAAAGAGGACAGAGGTTATTTTAACCTGTATCTAATGTTAAAGTATGGGTACAGTATTACAAACTGTAGTTAGTTAATTCTTATTTTAGAATTTTCTTAAAGTATTCAACATCTTTGTTGTAAATATTACAATATATGTTTTAACAAGGAAGAGAAAAAAAATTAAATCCAATTATTTGTTCTTAAAGTCCATTAAAAAGAAGAAAGATAATGACTTTGTTCCAGAACATATATAGTGCATTTCAGAGTCAAATAAATATAAAATAGTTGTTAAATTAGATCATTTAACAGATCTAAAATATTGGTTATAAAGAAATAAAAAATGTTAACACATCTTATATATCTAAAGAAAAATATAAAATATTATGAAGAAATATAAAGTGTTGCAGATAGACATTCTGTTTATATCTTGTTGAATAATTTGCTGTCTTAAATTAGGATGTAGAATTTTGAATTGTGTTATTCTTCAGTGTTTCCTAAATAATATGTGATAAACTTGATTGAAGTAGTTTCCACAAATTCTGTGTAGGGTTTGAGGTGATGGGACTAATTATAGCTCTGTTATTTTGCATTAGTGACACTACTGCTTTCCATTTAGTAAAACACAATGAGCAAGAATTGATTTTAGTTGTTTTATTTTTTAAAGATTTTATTTTTAAGTAATCTCTACACCCAGCATGGTGCTTGGACCCACAACCCCAAAATCCAAAGAGTCACATGCTTCACCAACTGAGCCAGCCAGGTACCCCCAAGGATTGATTGTAGTTCTGAGTCACCCTTAAGAGTGGTAGGACACAGCTGCTGTAATTTTCTTATGATTATAGGATATCTGACATCTTCGTATGGAAGTAAATACTGCTCCACTAAATATAAGTAGGAATTAATCATTTTAATGTCCAAACTCAGACATAGCTTCACTACATTCAACATTCCTTTTTATTTAGGTTGACGCTAGGACCCTGTAGAGCCCTTGTGTTGCCAACCTTACCCTTCTACTCCATTCTCACGTCTCACGTGTCTATTCCTCCTCAAAAGAAAAGTTTTACATTTTGTTTTCGAAAAAATGTAAATTCTAAAGACATTTAGTAAGAAAGTGAAGTTCGTTTTTCTTTCTCCTTTGGTTCCATTCCCTTTTCTAGTGATATGATTAAGTTGTTGCAGGACTTCTGGCATTTTTCTGTAATTTTATGTATATTGGTCATTCCCATGTAGATTTCTTTTTATGTAAATGATACCATACAATATGTGCTGTCCTGTGAATGTTTTTCCCTCATCAGTTAATACATACATCTATGTCAGTACATAAGGAGCTGCCTCATTCTTTGGAATTAAGTGGTATTGTATTCCATAGTATATATTTGTTAGAAAAGCTATACTGGTTTACAGTTTGACCATGAGCCACTCTGAAGGTTAATCTGTTTTCTTCAGGCTTATTTAAGCACAAGTTTTTCTCTGAATACCACTTTATTCATAGCTCTTAGGTTTTCATATGTAGTATTCATTGTATTTGTATTTGACTGGTTTTTCAGATAAGAGGAGTTGAGGAAAGATACAGTGTTACGTCTATATGGGCAGGCTGATTGTGTTATTCTTTTGTTGTTTATTTCCATTAACAGAATTGTAGTCACAATAGGATGTCGATTTCTGTATTTTTCAGTATTGATTGATTTTCTCTGTAGGCAAATATATGATCAGATTATATCAGTAATCCGTTGGTAACTGTTTTAATCTCTGGGTAGGAATTTTACATTTATTTTTGAGAATCAAACATAGTCAGATTATTTCCATTTTTTAAACGATTTGGTTTATAAGTATCTAAATGGTCTATTAGTCTTTCACTGTGGAAGTTCTGTTAACTCATCATTGTTTCTGAGTTATGTCTTACGCATTCTTAAAAGTTTTGTTGCTATTTTTATTCTTGTTCCTCTCATATGAAACTTTCAAATAAATCTGAGTTTATAAATGAGAGAGATACAGTTAGTACAATCTAAGGAAACACAGCAGAAACTTAACACTGAATTCCCAGTTCTCTCCTTGGATTAATTCGTATATAATAGTATATATCTTGATGACATGTTATTTGTTGCATTAATATTCATAAAGTGTATTTTTAAAATATTGTGTAGTTTGTGTTTTTAATTCTTTGTCTTACCAAAATGAGAATTTTAGGTTTTTGTTGTTATATTTTCTTGTCTTAGTTTTTAATTAATTTGGATTAAATTTGACTACAAATAATGGAACCTTAAAATACCATTGTATGAATGAGATAGAAATTTATTCTTCCTGTACTTTAAAATCCAGAGTTGAATAGACTGAAGTTCCCTGCTTTAAGTTCTCAGTGTTCCAGGTACTTCCTGACTTGTTGCTTCACTGGTCATGTTATCTCTTCCCAAGATACTTCATTTGTCTAAGATGGTTACTTCAGCTCTGAGCATCTTTACATGTCAGCTGGGAGGAACAGGTAAAGAACAAGAGAAGTGCACTACCCATAGAGAACGTTCCAAGAAGCTACCACATGACTCAGACTCCGGAGCCACGTTCAAAACGGCCTCAAATTAAAATCCTCCTCACTTTAGGGAAAATACTACTCTGATAGCTTTGAGCACTAGGTTTACGTGAGAAGGAGATAAACAGGTCTAGATACCAACCTGTCTATTCGGATATTCTGCTCAGGGCCTCTGTGGCCAACAGCTCTTCACCACAGGCAGTCTTGGTGTGGTGGTGTGCAGCTAAGAACTGCACACATGTAAGTGAAGCAAGGTGCCATATTCCTTATTTAAGAAAGACTAAGTTGTTTGATTTTTAGGCCAGTTTTGTTATGGTTTGGGAATATTGGGAGTGCTTGCCAAATCCTACTCATCCTTCAAAATTTAGCTTTCATTTTACTGGGAAGCTTTTCCTTAATCTATAATCTTGTGTTTCTTGTCTCTCCTTTCTGCTCTAGGGCTTTGTATGTATCTTTATTATACTGTGTTTGAATGAAATGGTAAATTGTAGCTTTCTCCTGCTCTGATAGAGGGTGTGTATATGAGTATATGTATAGATTTGTATGGGGGATTGTACAGTGAGGGAGGGATAAGAATGAATTACTTATTTTTAAGTCTTTGATTCCTAAGCCTCTACTACAGTGCATTGTATATAGGAGTAAATGGTATATACTTGTATATAAATTTGTAACAATTTTTTGTAAAGTTATCCATGCCTTTTTAAGATTTTTACCCATCTTTTAAAGTTGGCTTTTAAAGCCAGTAAGATGTAGTTTGAAGCTGTTAAGTGACTTTTAATTCATCTAATTCTGTATTGACGTAAAATTTTTGACGTTTAATTTGAAAGTGGTCTTAAATTCAGAATGTCCTTCTCTTAATTCATCCTGTTTCTTCTCACATTTTCCTGTATTTTTAATCTCATTAAATGATATCATAGAAAAAGTATTTTTTTTTAATTTTTTTTAATGTTTTATTTATTTCTAGGAGAGAGAGAGAGAGAGACAGCGTGAGCAGGGGAGGGTCAGAGAGAGAGGGAGTCACAGACTGAAACAGGCTCCAGGCTCTGAGCTGGCAGTCAGCACAGAGCCCGATGCGGGGCTCGAACCCACGAACCGTGAGATCATGACCTAAGCGAAAGTCGGACGCTTAACCGACTAAGCCACCCAGGCACCCCGGAAAAAGTACTTTTTATTGAGTATTTACTAGGTATCAGTCACTGTGCTTAAGTTTCACATGTATTACCTAGTTTATTTCTCACAGTTCATGTATTATATTAATTTGATATGAGAAGCAATAAAAAATTCAAATATCTTGCTTGCTTAATGTAATCATGCTGTAAAGGTAAGATTCTCATCCAAAAACCCCAAAGTTAAATGCTGCACTAATAACCACTATAATATGCTTTTGCTAGTTGTCCAAAATTCTAAAAGTCATCTTAAGAGATTTCATTCTCACTTTTCTCTTCTTCCCTCCTACCCCAGTTAAGCCCTAAATATGTTTTAAGTTTTTTTTTTTTTTAAAGACTTCCTCTCTCAGTGTGCAGGCCAGTGGTTCTCTACCGCTGGCAGCAAAGCAGAGTCACTTGTGGCTCCCAAGCCTTAGCCCTGAGACTGATTTAATAACTGTAGGGCTGAAGTCCAGACATATTTATTTTACCCAGATAAAGTACATTGACTCAAACTTCTGTTTTCTATGAGTTCTTCCTTTTCTGTACCTTTATTTTGCTAGGTTTTATTTATCCTTCAAAATCCAGCTTTTTTGTCACCTCTTTCTGGAAACCTTCTTTAACTCTCATCTGATTTAGAAGTTACTCCTCTGTGTATTCTACCATCCTAAACGTGCCTAAATATAGAGCTTGTAGCATTTACTTGCTTGTCTCCACTACTAGTCTGTAAGTTCAATGAGACTTTCTGTCTTATTTTGCCCTTTTAATCCCCTGTGCCTGGTACATAGTAGGTGATTAATAATATTTACAGAATTGTATGCAAAGCAGTATACAGTATTTCACATTGCTCTCTGAGGATATTATATATTCAGAATTTGACATTGTTTTCAGTTTTCAGTATGATCTTATAAGTCTATCAGAGCAAGTAAAAGAAAAATTATTATTAGAGGAAATAATTGTTAGTCAAATGGTTATGGATTTCTTATCTACATGGGACTCTACTTGTGAATTATTGATTGTGATCTTGTGCATGATGAGGATGTTTAAACATCTGAGAGCAAAATGGTAACATACCTCATTTTTAGATGACTGAAATTTAACTTGTTAGAATTCTATTTCTCTGTAATTTTACCTATTTTGCAGTATGCTTTTTGGTTATTCACAGTGAGGAAAAAATACATGTTTGTTTTAGAAAGATTTGAAAGTAGAAAATACTGGCTTGAGGAAAAGAAACCTGGGTCCACAACACAGGTCTGAGGTTCCCTTCTAGATCACCAGTGAGAGCATCCCCTCCTTTCTTTATGAAGTTGTAGGAATTAAGGCCTCCATACCTAACATTTAGTCTTCCTTTTTCACAGTGTTGGGTTCTCTCCTGTATTCCCCTTTTAGGTTTTCATTCTTTCTCAGCTACCCCACCAGCCTTTCCACTTCTTCATTTGGTTCTCCCATTCTCTGTTTAATACATTACCTAATACTGAATTCTTTAAAAGTATTTTTTGGATGTTTATTTCTTTGAGAGAGAGAGAGAGAGAGAAAGAGAATAAACAGGGAGGGGAGAGAGAGAGGGAGACATAAAATTGGAGACAGGCTCCAGGCTCTAAGCTGTCAGCACAGAGTCCTATATGGGACTCTAACTCACAGAGTGAGAGATCATGACGTGAGCTGAAGTTGGACGCTTAACCGACAAAGCCACCCAGGCGCCCCTAATACCGAATTCTTAACTACTTTTTAGTATATTTCTTGTGCCTTCTTGCCCTGAATGAAATGTGGGTCTTGAAGTACCATTTCTCCTACAGCTTGTAACTTTCTTAGGGCTGGAGGAAGACGGTCTTAGTTACCTTCCTTATGGTTAAAATCAAAATCTCCTGTTCTTTTGTGGTCCTGCAAATTAGAAAGAAATAGAAATTATTTTAGCTCCTAGTGACTCATTGCAAAAATTAAGTGTCAAATTCAGAAGTTTAGGAAAAAATAATTAAGATCTCCTTCATTTGATTTGGCTCTTCTAATTAAGTTTAAGTTTGAAGTAAGAAGTGTTTTGATCTCATTACTTCCTTGATTCCAAGACAGAATCTACTGAGAAACATATAATCAGTTTTGATTTAGAGGAGGTAAGAAATAGTACAGTAACCCTCCCAAGAAAACTACTAGAACTGAAAATGAATTCAGTAAAGTCAGAGCATACAAACATCAATGTACAGAAATCTGTTGCATTCCTATATGTTAATAGTGAAGTCATAGAAAGTGAAATTAAGAGACAGTCCCATTTATAATAGCATCAAAAACAATAAAATATCTAGGAATAATGCTTAACCAAAGAGGTGAAAGACCTGTACTCTGGAAACTAAATCACTGAGGAAAGAAATATACATATACACATCACACTGCTTTATCCGTGTGTGTCACACACACTCTGGAATATTTATTATTCAGCCATAAAAAAGAATGAAACCTTGCCATTTGCAACAACATGACTAAAACTAGAACGTATAATGCTAAAGGAAGTCAGAGAAAGACAAATACCATATAGTCTTATTCACATGTGGAATTTAAGAAACAAAACAAATGAGCAAAGTTAAAAAAAAGACAAATTAAGAAATAGACTATTAACTGTAGAGAACAAACTTATGGTTAGCAGAGGGGAGGTGGATGAGAGGATGGGGATTAAAGAGTACCCTTATTATGATGAAAAAATGAAACAATTAGAAAAAGATAGATGCTAAAAAGTTAAATAGTACAGGAACTACACATTTTGACTATAAGAGTTGTTCCTTTTTAGAAATGTCGGTGGGGGGAAATGTGTATCTAAGAATTAAAGAAATGGAGCAGTTTTTTAAAAATAATTTTACTTAGAACAGCTTGGAAACAAATCTAAATAACTTAGAAGCAACTACAAGCATAAATGTGGAGGTGAGAGCTAGAGAAACACCAGTTAATGTGAACAGCGTTGAACTGGATTCTGAAAATCTTTTCCTTGGCCAAATGACACCCTATATTATTTGTTTACTCTGTGACTCTTGGTAAAGCTCCCTGAAATGTTTACCTATCTTATTATAACCAGCCTTTAGGGATACCACATATGAATTGAATCTTTCAGCTTTAATTTCAATATATGTTGTCTAGGAATGGATAGAAGTTAATTTATTTCAATATCTCCTGCCTGATAATTGACTGAAGCTAAGTTTTAGTTTTGAGAGTATACAATCTACTACAACTTAATGTAGTCAATGATGAGAGTTTTCAGTAAAGATAGAGAAAAAAATTCTCTGGGGGAAAAATCATGAGTGAAGGTATAATTCATGAGTGAAAGTATAGTTGGGTGTTTTCTGATTTTTTGGTGAGTATAAAAAAGCAGCAGTCTGTTGAAGTTTTATAATAGTGTAAGATACATGCTATTTAGAATGAAGGGAGCAATCTTGATCATTGTTACCAAACCGAAAATTGCTCAAAAAACAAAAAGCAAATAGTCTTGTCCTTTAATAGGAAAATCATGAGCCTAACTTCTCTAGCATCAGATATATACTCAACTTTATTATATATTTTATTTACCAACTATAAAATAACTTCCTGTGAGCATTTGTTGAAGGGTTGAAGGTAAATCTATAAATATAAGAGATAAACATTTAATTACTGTATCATTTAAGTCTTTTCTTGTTTGTAAAAGCAGAAAGAACCTTACAGGTATTAAATCAGCTACAACCGTATAATTACCAAATAATGATATTTATACCCACCTTCTTTTTAAACTTACCAGAGGAAATTGATCAATATCCCTTTCAAGGTAATTATGGTAATAAAGATCCACATGGGAAGTAAGCAGCCTAAAATAAAAATGGTAACAATTGTAGAAATTTAAAAGTTGGTTTCACTTGGTATTTATGAAACAATTTCAAATTTGCTTTTTTTTTTTTTTTTACGTTAAATTTGCTTTTTTTGATTTCTGATCATATTTTTTAAAATAGCATGTGTGTGTCTTATAAGTAGCATATTGTTTAATCATGTTTTTTAAGCAGTTCTGGCAGTCTGCCTTTGGAGCGTTTAATCCACTTATGTATTAAGTAACTACTGATATTGAAGAACATTTGTCATTTTATTGTTTTCTTCCTGTCTTACAGCTTTTGTATACTCATTTCTTCATTTACTACCTTCTTTTGTGTTCAGTGGATTTTTGTGTAGTGTCACATAAATTCCCTTTCTCCTTTCCTTTTTTTTTTTTTTTTTGTATATTTTATAGATATTTCCCTTGTGGTTATAGAGATTATATATAGCATCCTAAGTTATAATAGTTTAATTTGAATTTATACCAACTTTATTTGTATACATAAACTACTCCTAGATAGCCCTCTCCCCCACTTTTTATTATTGATGTCACAAACTATGTCTTTAAACATTGTGCACTCATTACATAGATTTATAATTATTTTTTTTATCTGGGAATATTTTAATTTCTACTACAGGGGCACCTGGGTGGCTTAGTTGGTTAAGCGTCCAGCTTTGGCTCAGGTCATGATCTCACAGTTAGTAGGTTCGAGCCCCGCGTCAGGCTCTGTGCTGACAGCTAGCTCAGAGCCTGGGGCCTGTTTCAGATTCTGTATCTCCCTCTCTCTCTCTGACCCTCCTCTGCTTATGCTGTCTCTCTCTCTCTCTCTCTCTCAGAAATAAGTAAAACATTAAAAAAGTTTTTTAAAAAAAATTCTACTTCAGTTTCTAATCAAAATTTTGCCAGATACAGAATTCTCTATCGACCGTTGTATTATAATACTGCCATCAGGCCTTCTTGTTTTCTACTGAGAAATTGACTAAAGTCTTACTGAGGAATCCTTCTATGTGTTATGTTGCTTCTCTCTTGCTGCTTTTAGGATTCTCTGTCTTTGGCTTTCATCGGTTTGTCTCAGCATTGGTCATCATGGGTTTATCCTGTTAGGAGTTTGTTGAGATTCTTGGATTTGTAGTTTTTTGTCTTTCATCAGATTTGAAAAAAAAATTTTCCCCCCCTCTGTAATCTCTGATCCTTTCTTGTTCTTTCTTTTTTTAATGTTTAATTTTGAGAGGAGCGGGGGACAGGGGGAGCGAGGATCTGAAGCAGGCTCTCTGCTGACAAAGATCCTGATGCAGAGTTCGAATTCGTGAACCGTGAGATCACGACCTCAGCTGAAGTTGGATACTTAACCAAGTGAGCCACCCTGGCGCCCCTCATTCCTTTTCCTGAAACTCCCATGACTGGTCCAGTAGTTGATGTCCCGTGAATCTTTTAAGCTGTGTTTACTTCTTTTTTCTTTCTTTTCCTTAGACTCAGTTATTTTAATTGTCCTGTCTTCTTGTTTTCAGATTCTTTCTTCAGCCTATTCAGTTCTGCTGTTGAACCTCATTAGTGACTTTCTCAATTATTTATTGTATTTATCAGCTCCAGAATTTTTATTTGGTTCCTTTTTACAATTTCTTGATTTTAAAGTCCTCATCTAGGTAAATTCAATATATGTGCTGCTTTGAGATGGTTTCTGGGAATTTGGTTTCTTCGTTTCTCTGGACTTTTTTCTTCTTCTTTGCAGCCTTGTGATTTTTCTTGTTGAAAATGTGCATTTAGAAAAACAGTCATCATCCCAGTCTTTGTACACTGGCTATATGTCAGGGTATTGGTCTGATGATTAACTGGGAATGTTCTGAGCCTGGAGATCAGCCTTCACTGAAAGCGTGGCCTTGGCCTATTTGTGGATTCTCAATTCCCTCTGTGACATGGCTGTCTTTTAATTTATTAATTTTCCAAAGGGTCTCACTCTAGCTTCTTCTCAGGGCCTTAAGTAGCTGATTATTTTATCTGTCTACCCATAATTTTCTGCTCCAGGTACCCATGGGTTTGTAGTCCCCATTGAGCTTTTAGCATTGGTGTCTACTTCTGCTTCCACCTAAAATTTCAATTAGATAAGACAGGGACCAGACCCTCTGGCAGACCCTAGAGAGGATAGAATGTTTTAAGTAAAGTTGGCTGTATTCCTTCTGGTTTAAGGGAAGGATGTCAGACTGCTGCTATCTCCTTGAGACCCAGACATACCATATAGAGAAAAAGGCAAGAACAAATGAAAATGACTTGAACTTTGCTATTCATGGCATTTTTTTAACTGGGCATTTGCTTGGTTGCTTTAAATCTTTGACTTTTTCTAGAGCTTCTATAGGATTAATTAATCCAGTTTCTGTGAGGGCTTGGAACTTCTTAGTCATTTTGTTGATGTCAGTCAAGAATGCTTTTTAAATTATAAAAGTAAAATAAAGTTAGTGGAGGAAATTTAAAGCACACAGAAATGTAGTAAGTTAAGAAAAAAAAAAGTCTTAACTCCAACCACCATTAACATTTTGATGTGTTAACTTTCAGGCTTTTCCCCCCTTTCATCTTTACTTTCATTTTGTTCTACTTCCTCATGTTCCTCTACCCCTTACCATAAAAAAAAAAAAAATTAAGTTAAATAAATAAGGTCTAAACATAGTTTTAGTATAGTGTTAATTTGTTAATATAGTGTACTTTTACATTTAACATCCCCAGATATTTTTACAAGTACTTAAATTTCTCATTTATGCTTCTAAATGAAAGTGTTACACATATAATATGTAAATGTATATCAATATATGTTTATATGTTTTAATAAAACATATATCAGATTTATTAGATTTATCCATAGTCAGCAATGGTGATCTTCTTGCTGGTCTTGCCATTCGTGGACCCAAAGTGTTTCATGGCTTCCACAACATTCATACCCTCTTTCATCTTTCCAAAGGTCACATGCTTGCCATCCAACCCCTAAGTGTTGGCAGTGCAGATGAAAAACTCAGAAGCTTTTGTGTTGGGTCTAGCATTTGCCATGGATAAGATACCAGGACCCATGTGCTTCAAGATGAAATTCTCATCATCAAATTTTTCCCTGTAGATGGACTTGCCACCAGTAGCCAGCCAGTATGGCAATGGTACCTGGCACCCTGGCACATAAATCCTAGAATAATCCTGTGATAGCAGGGACCTTTATAACCAAATCCTTTCTTCCCAGTGCTCAGAGCATGTAGGTTCTCTACTGTCTTTGGAACTTGGTCTTCAAACAGCCCAAAGGAGATGGCAGCCCAAGAGCTTACTGTTCATAGCAATGTCAAACCACACAGTGGGGTTGCTGTAGCTCTAGGGCAGCAGTGTCTACGAGGCCTAAATATTTCTGATTATCCTCACATGCTTGGGTTTTATTCTAATCTTTACTCCTGTATTATTCAGTATATGAGTTAAGAAAGAAGGAAGTATGAAGAACCTATAATTTATCATCCTTTGTCTTAGAATTTTGTGCAATTTTTACATTTTGCAAAAAATGACATCCCTTCATTCAAATGACATCCCCTCATTGTTGTAAGCCCCAACAACCAGAATGGATCTTACCTTTTTTGAGAGTCATTATAAAAAGATCTCAACCTAGACAGAAATAGTAAGGTTAATATTTTGACATCAATTATTTAGTCTAAAGGTGCGTATTAAACTAACTGCTAGATTCTTTAACTTGTGCTATATTAGTGGAAAATTATAGTATTATTTTAAATTTATTTAGCCTTGTATTATGTATATCTTGAAGTTATTTATAATTTTGGTAAAAGTTAATTACATATTTTGTGTTATGCTAAACTTGACATGGACAGTCAAAGGCGCATATGTGATTCTTAGTGGAAATTGTTTCTTACCTTCCTCCATTCCTACCTCCTGACTACATCAGAAGTATTATAAAAAGTCATTTCCTATGATGTTTTTGGAATATGGCTTATGGAAAGGTACCCTTTATACTTAAGCTGATTGATATATGAATGAATAAATTGGAAGTACGTTTTGTGGGTCCCTTTTATACTGAGATACCTTGTGATTAAGTTTTCTTTTTATTAATAGATTTCTACTTTTTATAGTTGTATGATTTTTTTTGGTTCATTGATTAATTATTGACTTTAATAAATGTTTTCACCTAACTTCTTTTATGTTTTATTTTACTGAAGCAGCAATATATAATCCAACTTGAATGTTTCTTTCATGACTAGTTTTGGTGTCTAGGAATATGTTACTATTAAAAATGGAGAATATTGTATTAGATAAATTACTTTTAAAGAACACAGATTGTAGAATTAGAGATATAAAAAGAATCACGGAAGCTTGAGTCTTCTTTGACAGATATGAAAAGAAAGACAAAGGACTTATTCTAAAAGGGAGTCTTTTTAGTATGTTTTCTAATGTTACTTCTTTGTTCCACCAAGAACTGCTTGCTTAAAGCAAGTTTGATCATAGTATTGGTTGAATATTTAAAGTTGATAAAGTGGCTGAATTTAACACATTTCCTCCCCACCATTTCTTTTAGGTGAATCTGGACTGGGGAAGTCAACATTAATCAACTCATTATTCCTCACAGATTTGTATTCTCCAGAGTATCCAGGCCCATCCCATAGAATAAAAAAGACTGTACAGGTATGTACACTAGTATTGTTAATTGATGGTAAGTTGGAGTAATGTTAACACATTCAAAACACATGCATTAACTTTTATTATGCTACCCTAGAGATAGGTTTTATATTTCGCCTCAGTCCATGTAAAATGGTAAATACAACGGTTGATTAAAAGGAGAGTGAGTGAGCACTCACTGAGCACAGGTAATTAGAGAAACTATATTGATTAGAACCTTCTAAATTTGTCCCTAGGACTCTCCTAGAGATTATACTGTGATGTATTAAATAACACCCCTAGAGTTATGCTTTCCAACATGATAGCTGCTTGCCATATTTAGCTATTAAGTTTGAATAAAAGTAAATAAACCTTAAAATTCAGTTTATCAGTTACACCAGCCACATTTAAGTACTCGATAGACGCATGTGGCAAGTGGTTGCTGTTTTGGGAAGTATAGGTGTTATTTCCACTATTGCATAATGTTCTGTTGGACAGTGTAGAGAAAGCATGATGGGGCGCCTGGGTGGCTCAGTCGCTTGGGCATCCGACTTTGGCTCAGGTCATGATCTTGCTGTCTGTGGGTTTGAGCTCCGTGTCAGGCTCTGTGCTGACAGCTCAGAGCCTGGATCGTGCTTTGGATTCTCTGTCTCTCTGTCTCTTTCTCTCTCTCTCTGCTCCTCTCCTGCTCATACTCTGTCTCTCTCTCTCTCTCTCTCAAAAATAAACATTAAAAAAATTTTAAAAAACACATGATTTGTGGAGAAGCTATTATTATTTAATATTAGTCAGTGGCATAGTACCACATGATAGATTAATGGCAGTAGCAATTTGTTAAACTATGTGTAATCTAATTTAGTACTTTTCCGTCTTTACTGTGCATTTAGATAACCTTGGGGAGCTTGTTAAATTTAGTTTCTGTGTTAGTAGGTTTGAGGTGGACTGAGATTTTGCATTTCTAACAAAATCTTAGGTGATGCTGCTGCTGCTGACCCACACTTTATATGATAGAATACTCTCTCCAGATCTGTACTGTTCAGTACAGTAGCCAGTAGCCACTTGTGCTTGTTGAGCTCTTAAAATATAGATAGTCCAAATGAAGATGTATGCAGGTATTAAATACATTGCAGATTTTGACAGTCTAGTATGTCAAAAAGAATATAAAGGATCCCATTAATAATTTTCTATATTGATTACACTTTGCAATGATAATATTTTGGTTATATTAAATAAAGTACATTAATTTCACCTGTTACTTTTAAAATGGCTACTGAAAAGTTTTAAATTACTTATGTGGCTCACATTACATTTTTCTTGGACAGCGCTCCTCTAAACTATTAACTGAAAAATTGTTGGTGGATTGATGGCAGTAGTAATACATAACACATAAGCAGAGAGGAAAGGAGTGAACGATTCTGGCTTGAGCAGGCTTTATTTAGACTGGAGCTGGATTTGAAGAATTCGTCGTGATTATCCTAATGCATAAGGTTGAAGGACAGCCCAGAAATTCTGGGCAGAAACTCATATATATCAAACTGTAAGATGCAGTTTAGTAATTAGATCTCTAAGAAGTAATTCTGTGAGGTGAATCTTCTGGTTTTGTTTTGTTTTGTTATTTTTTACAATTTTTCTGTTTTAAGATTTTTTTCCCGTATGCTTCATAGAGCTTGACATTTCAAATTACTTGCGATAATGTGTTCTAAAAACTAGACACTACATTGCTTTTTTTTGTTTTTGATGATCAGTGGTGGATATTTCAACCCTAAGCAAGAAGAGAAACTTTTAACTTAATTTAGGTGTTTAAACTCAAGATAAGGAAACTACATGTGTAGAAATGTTAAAGGAGCCCCACAGTGTAGATTCCTAAGTTTAAGAATATTTAGTCTAAAATATGTTGGATCTTAATGGCCGTGTACCTGCCAGTAGTGTTTTTGGTAACTCCTGCTGGTGAGGAAATTTTCTGAATCCTCTTTGTAGTTCTGGCATATTGTGTAATGCCAGGTTTGCATCAGTAGGTCATTCATGTCTTCCAGGTACTATTCCAAGCAGTTTAGGTGCGTTAACTTATTTAATTCTTACAACAACTTTATGAGGTAAGTAGTAGTATTACCCCCACTTTATAAATGTGGAAATTGAGGTACGGAGATGGTCATAGATCCAAGATCATGTAGTTAGAGTGACAGAACTAGGGTACAAGCAATCTGGCTTAGTGTGTATCATATGCTATCCCTAGACTATTGATACTTAATACATGCTGGTTTCATAGGTTAACCAGTTCTTAATAGGTCAACTACCTTTCCTTTAACTACATCTACCTTTTTAATGTTTCATCCAACAAATTGTCATATTTTTTGTTTTTATTTTTTCACTTTTTTCTTTAAAAATCTTACATAAGGAAATTGCTTTCCCAAATAGGCAATTTAGACAAAATGATTTGATCAGAGGGGCAGCTGGGTGGGTCTGTTGGTTGAGCATCCAGCTCTTGATTTTGGCTCAGATCATGATTCCAGGATTGTGGGATCGAGCCCCTCATTAGGCTCTATGTTGAGCATGGAGCCTGCTTAAGACTCTCTCTTCCTCTCCCTCTGCCCATCCCCCGCTCACATGTGTGTTCTCTCTCTCAAAAAAATGATTTGATCAGTGAAGTCGTCTCTTCATCATAATTATTAATATATGAAAATAATTAAAATAACAGAATGCCTCTATAAGCTATAAGGCTGATCCATCTGATGTTAGCTGGCAAGGGATACTTAAGGGGCTTTTTGGTTTTACTTTTTAAATCTCACATGGTACACCATAATGTTTGCTGTTGCTTGTAAGGTTTGAATTTGCAGTCTGGACTCAGTAGGGTATTGACTTCCCTTTAAATTTTAGACTTGAAACTCCAATAAACTATTGGTGGGTGGATGATGGAAGCCAACTAACTCATGTGTCTTACCATGTTTTATTTTACTTTGTTTAATAAAGAGAGAACAACATTTTAGCTTGCTTGATTCATAACACAGTGATTTTTGCCAGTGTCTGAACAGATGAAAGTATCACCATTTGTAATCTCAGGAATTCAACACCTAGAAATCTTGCTTATGATACTCTGTAGCAAACTATTTGCTCACATTGTCAGAAATTGCTTGTAATGTAGTTATGACTGTGCTTATTCTGTCATGGTCCACATATTGCAAAACAGATACTAAGTAGGATTCATTATCAAACTGTCACCAGTGATTCTCCATATTGTGAGACTGAATATTTTTTCTTTTTCCTCTTTATTATATCTTATCAGTTTTATGCAGTGAGTATGCTTTTATAATTTTTTTTTTTAAAATGCCTTTCAGAAAAAATATAATATCAAAAGATAAAATGTAGCTCTGAGGAATAAGATTCGTATTAAGAATTGGTTCTAGGTCAGTTCAGCAAAATCTGTCCCCTAAAAGTTCTTATGCCAAAAATAAATTCGCCAAACAAAGCAAAAAGCTTATCAAAAATAATGATAGACTATATGGGATTGTCTACCCTAAACCAATTGCTTAGACCAGAAAACTTGGAGCAATCCTTAAACTCCTTTTTACTCTCTACTTCCACATGCAGTCTCCTGTTACTTCTGCTTTCACAATATATCCACATTCCTGCCACTTTCCTAGTAACACTTATATCCAGGCTCCATCTTTTCTCTTCCTAGATATAGCCTCCTAATTCACTTCTCTGACTGTGATCCTTGGCCACTGCCCCAATCTTTGTAACAAAACAGTGAGAATCTTATTTTACAGTGTAAATCAGATCCTTTTGAACCTCTGTTGAAAACTTTTCAGTGGCTTTCCATCTCACCCAGAGCAAGGCTAGAGTCCTTACAGTATCTAGAGAACCTTAGAAGATTTGCCCTCACCTCTCTCTATAACCTGTTTCCTACACTTTTCTACTTTTGACTTAATCTTCTCTGGCTAAACCAGCATCCTTGCTGTTCTTTGAACAGGCCAGTCCTTCTTTCTACCTCAGGGCCCTTCCACATCTTGTTTCTCTGCCTGCAATGTTCTTCCCTGAGATTTCTTGATGACTTGCTCCCTCATTTTCCTCAATTCTCTGCTTACATGTTGCTTTCTCAGTGAGACCTTGTCTGGCCAACGTATAAACTTCCATGCGCTACCTTGGCTCTAAATGTGTTAAGCTCTGTGAAAGTAGCAACTTCATTTTTATTCACTGCTGTAAGCTCAGTTCTAGAACTGCATCTGGAACTGCATGCAGTATTTATTGAAGGATTGAACAATTTAAACAATGTATTAGGACTCAGCATATGGTTGGGATATTTTGAATTTGAAGATCTTTGAAGTTTTGTTAATCTCTTTTTCTTGGTCCATGAAGTTTTATAAATCACTATTTAGAATAGGTGAAATAATTTTAAATTTGAAATTTTTTGAGGTTTTTGACAGTTTTTTAAAAGTTTTGTTGGTTATTTTCATTTTTTTCTTGAAGAGAATTTTTTAAATTTAATTTTTGAATTAATATGTAGCTTTACACTAAAAAGGTACAAATTTTAGCATAAAGCTTGATCAACTTTTGTATGTGTAGTCATATATCCAGGTAATTACCATCTAGATTAAGATATTATAATACCTTTCCAGCACCCCAGAAGGCTTCCTTGTGCCTCTCAGTATTACACCCAACCCCAGATATAAATAGCTTTCTGATTTCTGTCTCCATAGATTCATTTTCCCTGTTCTTGAATTTTATTTAAATATTATACTATTTTATGTCTCTTTTTTTCACTGAAGATTTTATTTGTGGTATTTGTCCATGTTGTATAATATTCCACTGTATAATATATCTCAAATTATATTCTGTTGTAGATAAGCATTTGGGTTTTCTTTTCTTTTTTTTTTTGGTACCAATATGAATATTTTTGTACATTCTTTTAGTGGACCTAAGCACTCATTTCTGTTGTGTGTCTGTGCACATTAATATAAAGGTATTTTATTGTTTCAGTTAATTTGCTTTCTTATGAGGTTGGACATGTCTTCTATACTCATTAACTATTCAGATTTCATTGAAGTGCTTTGACCATCTTAATATTTCCTGTCTTTTTCTCTTTGATTTGAAGGAATTTCTTATCAAGATAATTGTACCTTATATTCATACATTCAGGATAATTTCTCTCAGGCCAGCATCTGTTAAAGACAATGGGAGAGGCTCTCTACTTGTTAGAATTCTTTTTACATTTGCCTATCTCCAAAATAATTCTGTTTAAACTCACTTTACTTTCTCTTACGGTAACATTTCAAAAGTGTTTTCTTCTTTTGTGAACATTTTCTCAACTCTCTCTCTCTCTTTTTCTTTTTTTTTTAAACAAAGGAGTAATCAGGGCTTGAGAGTATCTCAAGTAAGATTTTTAAGACAAAGTCCTGTGTACTACTATTAAATCTCCCCTTTTTACCAAAAGTAAGGTCTATAAGATCTGAGACTAGATTGATTCTCACTAGAATCCCAGAGAAGTACCCTTTCCAGACTGTACTGGAAGTATTCCTTGATTTACTGGAAACACGTGGAAGATCCTCTAAACTCTTTTCCTCACTTACCCAGGAGAGAACATAAAATGTTCTGAGTCATTCAGTGTATTTAGAAAATAGAATGTAGTTTTCTTTTACAGTTGTGTGACTCTTCACCAAGTCTAGTAATCTAGCAGATAATCTCTTTTGGAAGCTTATAAATTCTTTTCAGTGGTCAGAACTATTACATCTCAGCCCAGACATTTAAGACCAGGAGAAACATAAAATCCTGAGTTTCAAAAAACAAATGTCTGCAATTTCCCTGACCTGAAGGCTTTCTGGACCACTTCCAACTGTCCAAAAAAAAGACAGAAAAATCCTGTGATGTAGCCAAATAGGGAGTGAAATTTTAATAAAGACCATGATCTCATAATCTCCGTGAGCATTTTTTATTTATAAGAGACTTGTATCATTAAGAAGAAATTTCTTCACATTTGCAGTCTTGGAATGAAGGAGCAGATGTCTACATTGGACAGAGATGGTTCTGAGCTTCCTATATAACAAGGGTTCTGATTTGATTGAAGATTTCAGTAATAAATAGAAGTCCTTTGGGATTGATTCTAATGTCCTGTCTTGAGCCTGAGGACTCTGTGCCTTGCAGCTTCCAATGTAAGCCAACACTCTGGTTCTAGAGTTCTTTAGACCAGTGGTTCGTAAACTTGAGATCCGTCACTGGAAGACTTGCTAAAACAGATTGCTGAGACCCCCTCCCCAGAGTTTGCTCTTTAGTAAGTTTGAGGCAGGACTCAAAGAATTCATATTTCTAATAAGTTCCCAGACTATGCAGCTGCCAGTCAGGATATGACACTTTGAGAACGAGTGTTCTGCAGTCTTTCCACCCTGCTACAGACTGATTTCATCCTGTCTTTCTGGGAAGAGAGTACTGTTTATCCTTAATTCTTTCAGAATATATCACATAGAATGAAATAGTACCATTATTTGTTTTTATTCATTTATTTATTTTTTGTTACTAGACTGATTAAAATGAAGGGATAGAAAAAATTAAACACTTTTTCCACCTCATGTTCCAATCTCAAATATAGGTTCTCAGATTAACAAAATTTTAAGAAAAATATTACATATAGTGATGTATATAATGTAGTAATAGTAATGTATAATATGTAATGGAATAATGATGTAAGGACAGTAGTAACTTTTATGATATTGTTGTATTTGAAAATTTTAAATATAAAAAGTGTATCAAGTCAGTTGAAAGGTTGCCATCTAAGGTTGGCAACCTTATGCTGGTCCCCTTTAACTTTTATCTTGGGGGACACCTGGGTGGCTAATTCATTTAAGCAACTGACTTCTACTCAGCTCATGATCTTGTGGTTTGTGAGTTCGAGGACCGCATCGGGCTTTGTGCTGACAGCTACGAGCCTGGAGCCTGCTTCAGATTCTGTGTCTCCCTCTCTCCCTGACCCTCCCCTGTTCGCACTCTGTCTCTTCTCTCTCTCAAAAATAAATAAACACTAAAAAAAAAACCAAAAAACATTTTTCTTGGGGTGCCTGATTGGCTCATTCATTCAAGCATCTGACTCTTAATTTCAGCTTAGGTCCTGATCTCATGGTTTGTGAGATCGAGCCCCATGTCAGGCTCTGTGTTGATAGCTGGAGACTGCTTGAGATTCATTCATTCTCATACTATCTGTCTCCCGTCAACCCACTTAAGTGTGTGTGCGTACTCTCTCAAACTTAAAAAAAAACAACAACTTGTTTTTCTTGGTTTAGGAAGCTCTAAAAGTCACTATTACAGATTAAATGGCTACAAAAATTTTGGAGCGGAAAGCAATGAATCCTTTCCCTAGGATGACATTTTATAGACTCCTTGAGATATTTTTATAAAGTCCAATTAGGAAACTCTCTTGTTGGTGTTGGTCCAATATTGATAATTTTTTAAACCATTCACAGGACGGACATTTGAATATCTTACACCAGGTTTTGGGGCTACAGTGATGATGGATACAATCAAATTTCCTAAGAGATCTCACAATCACATGATTTAGTAAGAATATGCTGCTGTAAGGTGCTAGCTATAGAGGTTACCTTGACAAGGTAGATTTTAGTGAAGTAGTAGGAATGGAGGGCAAGATGGCAGTGGATTGAGAAGGGAGTAGTAAATGAGACAGTGAAGATGGAATGGCTATGAAGAAAGGGACAAGAGGGAATACCTAGAGGTTGAGTGTAGGGTACTGAATGAGTCATTTGGTTTTTACTTCCAAAAAAGACCTGAGAATGTTTGTATCCAATGGGGAACCAATCCCTAAGAGATGAGAGGTTGAAAATAAAGGGGAAATAGTCTAAACAGAGTCTAAAATGGAATGACCAAATCCCTGGTATATATTGATAAATTAGCTGTGGGAAGAAAGGGATCTATTCCACTGAACAGAAGGAAAGACTGTTGCTTCAGACAAATTGAGGATGCTTTTGTCTTCAACTAGAGATGAGGTACTTTGCTGAGCATGGTTGGAGCGATAGTATGGTAGAGCTAGAGAAAAGCCATACTGGGAAATGAAAGAGGCATGGGACTAGTGAGCACATAAAAGGATTATTGGATAGCAGGGACATTCCTGTCAAGTTGAAATTCATAAATTTTGTGTAAGAGAAAGATGTCTGAGCTGGAAAAGAAAGAGAAATAAAGGGTTTAGGAGGGGGGTTGCTAATAGAAAATGAAAGGGACAAGATATTTAAGATCTCAGTGTAAGGAGGTACAGAGGATTGAGGTGTAGTGATTTAGTTTAGAAGTCAGAATTGGAATCTTTGTATCAACTTTCTTAATAAACTAGGTTTGGGTCTTGATGAGAAGTCTTTAGGCATAACTATTCTACTTTTGGTCATTGCCTCTTAGTTTCTTGTGGAACATAATAAAATATCTAAGATGATCTTTATTTTTCAGCCATTAAATAAAGTAGATCCTGTTTGTATCTCAGGCTGTCTAAGGCTCTGTTGTTCCAAGTCTTTGCAGAGCTTTGGCTGTAATGCCTCCTCCTGAGCAAGTTTAGGTAGAGAGGTGAGCTCCTGACAGAACACTGTAACCCTCTCCTTGAAATTTAGTACAGTTAATTAATTAACACTTTTTATTTACCTTAGCAAATAGCTCTTACACACTGGTCAGAAAACTTCAGTGTATTTAACAGTCTTCTGAAAGTGAAAGAAATGAAGCCATAGGAACATTGAAGGTTTGAAGTTTTTGTTTTCCCTCAGATTGGAAAACTGAACAATATTAGAAAAAAGAATGCCTTAGATTTCTGAGAGTTAGGAGTCCAAAAGAGGCCTTAGTAGATTAATTATACACAAACAATATAATAGGCTTTACTTTTATTTTTCAGAAAGAAACAGAGTTGAAAATGCCCTTGCCTCATTCCTTCAGCATTAAATTATGCATTTGATGTTAGAGAACTTTGATTGATGCCATAAAATATGCTGATGTGACCTGGTTAAGTAAAGTGCATGGGAAAATGGCCATTTGGAATAGATTTCTTAAGAAAAGTTTGAAATTCCTGAACTTGAACTAATTTGTTTTCCATGGATCCCATGAGGATATTTGCAAAACCAGATGATAGGATACAGTCGGATCCTGTGAATGGCACTAGTTTACAGTTATGTTTTCTGGATCTCTTCCATATGTTGCTTTCTTCTTTGTATTTGACCATGTATGGATACATAGAATTTCATAGGCCAGAAGAGAGGCTTTTATAAAGACTCTTTAAAGTACAGATCTTCATTTTTCTTATGTCGATGAACAATTAAGTTTTTAAACTGATTATAAAATAAAAAGGAAACAAGGAACTTAACATTTAAGCTGGTATGGCATGTGATTAGTATACAACCTATTACTGAAGATAGAAATGGCTTTTGCTTAGTAATAAGGGAACCAAAAATTGGTTTAGAGTAAAACTGAGAGATGATTCATGTAGAACAATTATATTTTGCATCAATTTCTAATATATAGTGCTATGTCATTTAAAAGAATTATTAGGTAAAGAGGTAGTATGATTACTTTGGGTATCTCTGCTTCAGTGACAGTTATCATAAATGAATAACCTGTTTTTATGAAGGAAAGGGAAGCAAATTCAAGATATATCAAGGTGTTGCATTTGACCAGATTGTCCTTTTTAAAAATTTTTTTTGATATATAATGATAAATAAATAACTAGACTGTCCTTAAACTAAAGGATAACCAGTTTTATTTTTATAAAATACGAACTTTGTAAGCCACTTGACATAGTAACACTTTTTTTTTTTTTTTTTTTTTTTAGTTTTGTTAATCTAACACTGATGAGTCTGATTATGTCATCATTTTGCCTTCCTTATAAGGGTAACCTGGTATCAGACTACCGGTATTATCTTAGCTTTGTGGTATGAAAAGTGGTCTCCTGTGCAGTGCACATCCATTGTTGATACTGAAAATGGTCAGAAAGTATTAAGAAGCCTATTTATTGATGTTTACTTTTTTAATCTAGAGAGAATTAATGCTGTTAATATTTACTAACAGATTTCCAATTGCATATATTTGGTAGATAAATAAATATATTTGGAATGTTCACAATTTTCACTGATCCTTTCACACAAGGATTAAAGCAGTTTAGTAAAGAGCATTGGTCTAAAAGATAAGACATTTGCCTCTTATTTGTGTAAAAGATTAGAAGTCCCTCCATGGACTTGCAAATCTCGGGCAGTGTTTTCAGTTTCAACAATTTTTTTACATGATTCTTTTTAACAAAATAACTTGATTGCTATAGACCTGCACTGCCCAATCCAGTGTCATTAAGCTGCATGTGGCTATTTAAATTTAATTCAAATTAAATAAGCATTGAGCGCCTCAGTTGTTCTAGTCACACATCAAAGGCTAAGTAGCCATATGGGCAAGCATCTACCGTATTGGTCAGTGAGGATACAGAACATTTGCATCATCTCAGAAGGTTCTGTTGGACAGTGCTGCTACAACCTTTCCTGCTCAGCAGTCTTAATCTCAGTTCCATGGTCTCTTCATACCTCAGCTAGCCTCTGTAAGAAAATGCCAAAAGGAAATGGAAAGACATAATTTCTGTAAGTCTGAAAGGTACACCCAACTTTCTCTATCTAGAAATTAGAAATTTTCCTTTCCAAACTATTTGCAAAGGTAAATAGTTGAAGTTGCTTTTCACATGTTGATGATTACATTTTCCCTTAGGTCTAGAAGTACTTAATTCGTATCATCTTATGGCAGTTAACACTCAAAGTTTGAGTCTAATTCTTCCCTCTTAAATTAGCCTATCAAGGTAGCTAGGGCCTCTAGTCCTAGTTAGCCCCTGATATAAATGTACATTGGGGGTGCCTGTGTTGCTTAGTCAGTTGAACGGCTGACTCTTGCTTTTGACTCCGTTCATGATCCCAGGGTTGTGGGATCCAGCTCCATGTTGGTCTCTGCTGAGCATGGGAGCCTGCTTAAGTTTCTCTCTTTTTCTCTCCCTCTCTCTCTACTTCTCCCCCCGCTCTCCCTCGCTTGTATATGTGGATGCTCTCTCTCTAAAAAAAATTAAATTTAATTAAAAAATTAATAAAAATAAATGTACATCGAATGAAAGCCTGTGTTTTTTTCTGGGGCGGTTATTCCCCTTTTCTGTTTAAATCCGTGTTTACTTTATCTAGCAGCAGCATATGCCCAAGATGAATGACTTACATGTTCTGAGACACAATTTGGGGTACAGAAAATCTTAGATTGCAGGAGGAATTGTTACTGTTCAAGTCCAATGCCCTTTCTCAAATAGAACATTTTAACAAATTGTAAAGTGAACCAAAGATCTTAATCAGAGTTAGTAGGATATTTTGTTTTTTTCAGTGCCTAGACTTTTTCTGATCACTTTGGCCTAAATGTGCAATATGTAACATTTGAGAAGAGAATTGGATCTTAACCATAACATAAACACAAATGTAAATAATTATGGCCATGCTGAGAAAGATTTGGGAATGGTAGTAAGTTCACTTGAGTAATTGGTTTGGACCAAACTAGATGGAGATAGTTCAGAAAAACATCTTCTGTAAATGGTAGATTAGGTGTACTTCTCTGATTAATTGCATTTGATTTCTATGAATTACTGAATCATTCAAGCACAATGTTTATTTCTATTATTAGAACACATGTTAGATCATATAGGTATTGTGTGGCTTTAGTAGGGACTATTACTATTTTATCAGTTTCCATTTTCCTTCTTTATGGTCTATAAGCTATAAACCTACTACTTACATACGTGCCTTTCTTTCAAGTAACCAGGATTTCTAATATCTTCAATAATTGATTTTAAAGAAAATGTGGGTAGATTTAGTTTGCAGAAAATTTCCCATTTGGTTTTGATTTATGCTCATCTCTCTGCTTCTTACCTTGTAGGAAACCACAGGTGTGATATGTGGTATTTAATATCTGTACCAATGAATCTTACAGGTGGAACAATCTAAAGTTTTAATCAAAGAAGGTGGTGTTCAGTTGCTGCTCACAATAGTCGATACCCCAGGATTTGGAGATGCAGTGGATAATAGTAATTGGTAAGAAGGGTTTGTCATCACTGCTTTACATTGATTGAATTTAGGGTATTGGTTGTTAGACTTTTTCTGCCTAAGATTTTTAAACTTCTTATCTTAGCAGAGATCATTGAACTTTTTAGTGATAGGACTTGAGTTCTTATACCAACTTTGCCACATGCTTGACAGTGTTACTTAACCTCTTTGAACTGATTTCCTTTTCTATAAAATGGAGGTAATACCTATCATAGAATTATTTTGAAGACAAATTCTAAAGCAACATGGATACAAAAATTCTCATTATACGGAAGTTAAATCTTCATTTTCTATAATTTTATCTACTTACTGTGTATATTATTTTCTATCCCATCCTAATTTAAACCTGATTTTAAATGTTCCTTTTCTTCATAAGTCATAAGTTAAGAAAACATGCATGGCGTTCTATTTGGAAATAGCATTTTATAAACAATATTTATCTTTGTTTTGAAGTAAATTTCTGTTAACTTTTAAAACACTTAAATAAGTTCATCATGAAGTTTTTGTATTATTTAAGCTTTTAATTTGAAATGCAAAACTCTGTACTTACCAATGTAAATAATATAATTTGGTTGTGTTTTGACTCTAAATAATTAATTTTCTTTCATTTGGAAAGTTCAGAAATAATGAGTCAAGATTTATCCAAGGTAATAGCTACTTGTTTTTGAATCAATATACATAGAATAATTTGAGATATCTTTCACTGGTTCGATTGGTTTTGACTATTTAAAAATATTAATTACTGTAACAGTCATCAGTTGTACCTTCCTATGTAGAATTGCAACTTAATTATTTTATTTATCTGCTTTTTGTAGCTGGCAGCCTGTTATTGACTACATTGATAGTAAATTTGAGGACTACTTAAATGCAGAATCTCGAGTGAACAGACGTCAGATGCCTGATAACAGGGTGCAGTGTTGTTTATACTTCATTGCTCCTTCAGGACATGGGTCAGTACCTTGATACTTCTGATAACCTGCTGATGTTTCTTATGACTGAACTTTATTTTAGTTATTCATATCTCTGTGGAGTACATTTAAATATATCAGTTATAAAATCCCAAATTCTATATAAAAATGACTTCTAGAAAACACTTTGGGGGCACCTTGGTGGCTCAGTCGGGTAAGCATCTGACTTCAGCCCAGGTCATCATCTTGTGGTCCATGGGTTCGAGCCCTGGGTCCAGCTCTGTGCTGATGGCTCAGGGCCTGGAGCCTGCTTGGGATTCTGTGTCTCCCTCACTCCCTGCCCCTCCCCCACTCAAGTTCTTCTCTGTCTCTCAAAAATAAACGTTAAAATAATTTTAGAAAAGCAGTTTGTAAATCCTAGATAAACTGATAGTAATCTTCTTTGTTCATGGATAAGGCTTTTTCTTTTTTAACCTGTTCATAAGGAACAGTGTTTCCATTATGGTTTAATGCTTCAGTGTGGCTAATTTAGCTTCCTTTTGGCCACTCTGCCACAAATTGAACTACCGAATAAGGAGAAGGAGCTATAAAAATTAGCTTAGACAAATTTTAAGAAACTTCAAAGATGTTTTTACTGTGAATCTGCTAGAAAAGGTTAAAGAAAGGTTAAGTACCAAAGTTCTTGTGTGCCATTTCTTCCTTCACTAAATTTCTTTGGCTTCTGTTTCACCGTAGCTATCACAATCATATTGTTTAAGTTTCATATCATCAGAGCTAATCTTTTACTTATTAGGAGTTAAGATACAAGTATCTTATATTCATTTCATCTGATTATTCTTTTGTTAATATGGCTAGCCTATAATCTTTTTTTTTTTTTTTTTTTTCTTTTGGTACTTCCTCTGTCACCTGAGTAGATACATATGTCACTGTCGTCTGCAGATGTTTGTAATTACTCTCCTTCAATCTTTTTCTTTGGATAGATGACTTCCTGTAGCTCAGCCACCTGATGCTCAGAGCCACTATCCCTCTACCAGAAGGAACTGGAATATTATATAGCACCAGACTAAAAATAACAGTACATTATCTGACACCCAGATTACAATGGTATAAACCAGTTTCTTCATGAGAGTACTTTTCTCCTCTCTTTTCTGCTTCTTTCTCCACCTTTTTCCTAGATAGGTTAATGCCCAGTATTCCTATCATGGTTGAGCAAAAAGTCTGAATTATGTAGTTAACCATTTTTGCATTGTCAGATTGTAGTGAAAAATATTTCTTCTTTTATTTCTAGTATTCTTCTATAGTGTTCTTTGAGGTTTACATATTGTATAAAATTGATTAATCAACTTAAAAGGCTCAAAAAAAGGTAATCTCAAAAATATCACACATTGTGGGGCATCTGGTGTCTCAGTCAGTTAAGGGTCTAATTTTGGCTAGGTCATGATGTTATGGTTCATGAGTTCAAGTCTCCATCTGGCTCTATGCTACAGCTCAGAGTCTGGAGCCTGCTTCCAATTCTGTGTCTTCCTTTCTCTCTCTCTGCCCCTCCCCTGCTCACATTCTGTCTCTCTGTCTCTCAAAAATAAATGAATGTTAAAAACAATATTTTTTTTAAACCAAACACCTGTATAGCCTTTTATGAGTACTTGCTAGCTTCTTCTTGATTTATGTATTTACTTTTTTTAATCATTAGTTAACTTGTTAGGGCTTTTTCCTGGAAGACCACAGAGTAAAATCTTAACCTGCAGTTTATTTTTATTTTTTTACTGTGCAGTTTAGTCAACAGAAATTTGTCAGTTTATATCCAGTTTTATTATTTTAGATCCTTTGGACTCTCTCCAAGATTTAGCAATTCTCATGAAATCACATTCCTTCTATCTCTAGGGGAAAGTACATTTCTTAAAATTGCATGGGAAATAAGATTAAAATTTTTTTTTAATGATTCAAACGATATATAGTAGCTTTGGGCCATTTCATATTTGTCACAAGGGATGGGAATTCAGAAATTTTATTTTTTAGGTGTAAAAGTGTGCTTTTTAATAGTTTCTCATCTTAACTATTTTTAGACATGGAAGAAAGTTTTACCCCTTGGTATGTGCTACTGTGGATTAAGTTAAAGAATAAAACACTGAATTTTATGTAGAGAGTTCCTGATAGGCTCACTACAGACTGAAATTCTAGGTAGACTAATAGATGAATCAGGACCTTTCTGCCTAATCTGGGTAGTCCTTTTTTGAGGGATCTTGTTATGGAGTAATTATAAATTGGTCCAACATTGTATTTTCAGTGGCCCCCACCTCACCCCACCGAGTGTTGTCACTAAGTGACTAGTTTGTGATTTCAGGAATCATTTCTTCATTGTCTTTGTTCAGTGAATGGTAATTGCTATTAAATTTAAAAATTGACTTGGAACTTGAATTCTAACTTTTGAATGCTGATTGCCACTTAAAAAAATCAATTTCATTTAGTGAGTTTTCTATAGAAGTTTTTTTCCCTTAGAAATATATGTATGTGTATATTAAATATTTGTCATTTGCCCTGTAGTCATTTTATCTTGCTGTAGGCTTTGAGGTTAAATAGTCTTTTCCCTCTAATATGGGTTTATCTTCTAGAAATTCTATAAAGGACTTTCCATTGTTTAAAAACAACATTTAAAAACTAAATTTCTTGGAAAAGATGACCTGAAATAAAAGTAAATGGACAGAGGAAAATTTCAACCAGAATGTAATCTACATGTGAACTAAATGTTTTCTACTGTTGACATTTTGTAAGCTTCTGAAATTTGTATTCTAATTTTAAAGGGCAGAAGGGTTTTATCGGGGCTTTTATAAAGATTTTACCTTTTTTCCCTAAAGTTTAAATTTTAAATGTTCTTTGGCCTTGTTTTATATTTAAGAAGTTGACTTTACCAATTTCCTTGTCATGGTGGTTTTTCAGTGTCTTTCTCTTTAAAAGTTGAGATAATAAATATTCAGCAAGTGCTGTTTCAGTTTTAAATAGAAAACCTTGTTAACTTAGATTTTTATTTTAATATTTTGTATTAAGTGCTCTTCAGATGTATTAAAATTTCAGAATAACTGAATTATTTTGTTACTGGTTTAATGAGGTAGTATTGACGGTAATTTAAATTTGTCATGAGTGTAATCTGGAAACTGAGCCACAAAAATTTACAAATCTGAGATTGATCGACTGGGCCATGGTTTTTATATTTAGTGTTGTATGTAATGACTGATGAAAAGCAGCAAGACTTAAAATTTTTCAGAGTTAGGTAGGTTCGTCATTCACTGTCACTACCACAAAGAGGTATAGTATTGTTTATTATTTGTTAGTAAAAAGAAATACCTCTTTAGTCTCTGGGTCCCTGCTCCCCCCAACTAAACAAACAAACAAACAAATAAGTAAGTAAGTAAATAAATAAATAAAATGTACATTTAACTATCATACTTTAAGAGAACTCTAACAAGGACTTTATCTTTATAATGTTAGTAAAATTCATAATGAAACTAGATCTTCATTCTATTTTTGTTATGGTTTGTGAGTTAAAGAATACCAATTTAGAATGATATTTCTAAACAGAATACTCCCATCATCTTCATTTATTTTTGTGGAATATCGATTTTTACTCTGTGGTCTAGATGTGAGGAATTTCTTCGGTTTTTATTTAGGTTATTCGAGAACGTAGGGAAAATCACAGGGTCTTACTTTTTTGGTCAACAGATATTTGGTCACCTTCTCAAGTGACACTGTACTAGGTGTTGGAGATACAGATGAATGAGACAAACATCTTGCTCTTAACAATCTTCTAGTGAGAAGATGGGGAAAACAAATACACATAATTGGCAAATTAAGTGTTGGACCTCTAGAAGATGACTAGGGTTAGATCAGAGAAGGATCCCCAGAGGAAATGAGAGTTGTAAACCAAGGCCTAAAGGACCTATAGGAAAAGGAATTAGGCAAGCGAAGTAGAAGAGGATGGGAGTGGAGAGTGTTTCAGTCAGAGGCAGTAAGCCAGTCACCAGTGGTCAAAGCATGGTTCTTTCAAGAAATCATGGGAAGTTCAAAAAGGCTAGTATATTACAAGCAGGAGATAGCAAAAGATGCTAAGGGATCTAAGAGATAAGAACAGCCCGAGAAGCTCTGTCTTCACAGGTCTTGTAGGCCACACTAGCCAAGGAGTCTGGCCTTTAGTATGGTTTTCAGTCAGAGAAATGACTCATTCAGATTTAAATTTTAGAAAGGATTTTCTGACTGCAGTGTGCATGGTTTGGAGGGAAGCCGGATGTATTTTAATAGTAGCCCATACCAAAGGTCTTAGTGGCCTGACCCAAAGTAATATATTTATTTGTTCAGCAGATCTTGAGGAATCTTTGGGGGTGAGAATTAGAAGGAGGAAGGAATCCTGGGTTTCAGCCAGGAGTAATTGGATGTATTGTACTGTGATACCATTATCAAAAATAGAGAGGAGAGAAGAGGAGGGAAATCTGGGGGTTCAGATGAGCTTTAGACTTTGAGGAGCCTAAATGGGATGTCCAGGTTGTGTTTCCACTGGGTAAACACAAATCTGGAACATAAAAATGAGATCTCGGCTGGGTGTGAAAATCATCACTGTGGTTGATGATAAGCATACAGAATGTAAAGAGAGTAGACTATTCTGAGGAATATAACACTTAGTAGAGACTAGCATACAGAGAAAATCCTTAAAAGTACCCTTAGGGAACAGCTTGTGGAAAGGTAATGTCAGATGCTGCATAAATTTAAAAAGTAATGGTAAACACCACCATATTTAGGAGTTACTGATGTTAATCATGTTAGCAGCATGGAAGTATTTCATGACCTTCTTGAAAGTATAACAGCAAAGTGGAAGCAGCAGCCAGATTGCAGTAGATAAAAGGGATGATGAAGATGAATCTCTTTTGAGCATTTTATCTGAGAAATAAAGTTGGCAGCAAGAACTGACTGTGGGGCTCAAAAGGACAATCCTTTTTGTTGGAAAACAGATTACCCAAATTTTGAGTAGTATGTATAGAGGCTATTCTAGGAAAACCTGTTAGGAGCTTTCTCTGGTTTTTCTAATTCCTCTTTAGAGCCCAAACCCTATGACCATTGTGTTCAAGGGCCGGAGTCAAAGCCTTCTTAACCACTTTGATGCTTAATGAGGTCCTCTTCTACCTAACTGTTGCTGGCCCAGGACATCTTCAGAGAGAGTTTCTGATAAGTAAAGTAGTTCCAGTGTATTTAATTTAGCACTGGGGATGTGAATGATCTGTTCTCCCAAATTGATCAATTCAGTCATATTAAATATTGTGTATTTCAGACTTAAACCATTGGATATTGAGTTTATGAAGCGTTTGCATGAAAAAGTGAACATCATCCCACTTATTGCCAAAGCAGACACACTCACTCCAGAGGAGTGCCAACAGTTTAAAAAACAGGTGAGCAAAAGAAGCTTGAACTCCTGCTTGGTTTCTCATACCACTCATGTAGTTTTCAGTTTTTATATTTTCAGTATAATGTGTTACAATGTATTTCTCTTGCTGCTTTATTATATGGTTATTTATACTGCATTAAAAATAACTATTTAAAATCTCCTTAGTTTTCTCCTCAAAGCTCTTATCTATTATCATAGTGCCCTTATCCTTTGTCGATTTAAATATTTTAGGTGTTTCTGTTATAGCCTCCTCCATCACCCTGCTCCACACCCTTTAGGATTATTTTTTTAGAGTAAATTCCCAGGAAGAGGATTACTTTTTGAAAGGGTATGATTATTTTATAGTTCTTTTTATTTTTTTTCCATTTTGTTGTGGTGCTTTCCCAGTGAAAAAGATTTTTTTAATAGTGGGTATATTTGTTTCAATGCCTTACCAATGTTGTCATTTTTAAAACTTTTTTTGAAATTAAGGGGCATTTAATCATTTCTTTAACTTTTATTTAGTTTTCCAGAAAGGATGAACACTTCTTAAAGCAGGGGTTTATTTTTTCCTGACTGTGTTTGGTTTGTTATCACATTGTATGAAATGAAGGGTGAATTTCTGGAACTATGATCCTATACCAGTAGCCTATTTTTTATTTTAAGCCAATGTTATATTTTTTAAACTATAACTACTTTGTATAATACTTAAAAGTAGATCGTAGAGTTGTTAGCTCTTTCTTTAAAGTCCTCTCTGTTTTTTCACCTTTTTTGATACGGACTTCAGTATACATTGCAACCTGCTACAAAAACAAAAATCTGTTGAGATTTGCTTTGAAATTGTGCCAAATCTATATATTATGGGAATGTTTTAGTTCATTTTTACTATATTTGGTATTTCTACTAGGAATATATGTTTATTTTACATTTATTCACTCCCATTTTTATTTTGTAATGTGCTTTTTTTCTAAGTTCAAATACTAATTGGTGGCTATGACCTCTCCTCTTTTATTTGTAATTTTATTTTTTTTTATTTTTTTCTCTTTTTGATGTTTGGCTAGGGCTTTATCAATTTTATTAATTCTTTCAAAGAAACAGCTCTTAGTTTTGTTGATCTGTTCTACTCTTTCTTGTTTCTCCATCATTTATTTCTCCTCTGATCTTTATTATTTCCTTTCTTCTCCTGGCTTTTGGCTTTATTTGCTGTTCCATTTCTATCTCCTTTAGGTGTAAGATTAGGTTGTGTATTTGAGACATTTCTTTTTTTTTGAGGTAGGCCAGGATTACAATATACTTCACTCAGGATCACCTTTGCTGGATCCCAAAGGATTTGTATTGTGTTTCATTTTCATTTGCTTCCATGTACTTTTTAAATTTCTTATTTAGTTTCCTGGTTAACCCATTTGTTCTTTAGTAGGATATTCTTTAATTTCCATGTATTTGTGGTCTTTCCAAATTTTTGAGGGGTTGGGGGAAGTAAGCTTTAAGTTCCATAGCATTGTGGTCTAAAACCACGAATGGTATGATCTCAGTCTTTTTGTACTTGTTGAGGGCTGATTTGTGACTCAGTATGTGATCTATTCTAGAGAATGTTCCATGTGTACTCAAAAAGAATGTGTAATCTGCTGCCTTAGGGTGAATATATTTGTTAAGTCCATCAGGTCCAGTGTGTCATTCAAAGCCATTGTTTCCTTGTTGATTTTCTGCTTAGATGATCTGTCCACTGCTGTAAGTGGGGGTGGTAAAGTCTCCTATTATTTTATTTTTATTCAGTGAGTTCCATTACATTTGTTATTAATTTATGTATTTCGGTGCCTCCAAATTGGGGGCATACATATTTATAATTGTTAGATTTCTTGATGGACAGACCCCTTAATTATGATATAATGCCCTCCCTCATCTCTTGTTACAGTCTTTAGTTTAAAATCTAGTTTGCCTGTTTTAAAGTATGGCTATTCCGGCTTTCTTTCTTTTCCATTAGTGTGATAGATGGTTCTCCATTCCCTCACTTTCCATCTGCAGATGTCTTTAGGTCTAGAAGGAGTCTCTTGTAGGCAGCATACAGATGGGTGTTGTTTTTTGTTTTTGTTTTTGTTTATCCAATCTGATACCCCATGTCTTTTGATTGAATCATGTAGTCCATTTACATTCACAGTGATTATTGATATATATTAAATTACTGCCAGTGTGTTACCTGTAAAGTTGGTGTTTCTGGTGATGTTCTCTATTCCTTTCTAGTCATTGTTGCTTTTGGTCTTTTTTACCCCCTCTCAAAGACCCCCTTTTAATATTTCCTGCAGGGCTGGTTTAGTGGTCACAAACCACTTTTGTTTTTGTCTGGGAAACTCTTATCTCTCCTTCTATTATGAATGACAGCCTTGCTGGGTAAAGTATTCTTAGCTGCATATTTCACATTCAGCATGTTGAAGATATCATGTTACTCCATTCTAGCCTGCCAAGTTCCTGTGGACAGATTTGCTGTGAACTTGAGCTATCTTCCTGTGTAGCTTAAGATCGTTTTCCTCCCTTGCTGCTTTCAGGATTCTTTTGTGTATTTTGTGAATTTTACTATGATATGTCTTGATGATGGCCAGCTTTTGTTGAATTTAATGGGAGTTCTTTGTGTTTCTTGGATTTTGCTGTGTCCTTTCCCAGATTATGGAAATTTTGAGCTATAATTTGTTCAAATAAGCCTTATGCCCCCTTTTCTTTCTCTTCTTCTGGGACTCCTATGATGTTAATATTATTATGCTTTAAGCAGCCACTCACTGAGTTTCCTAAGTCTGCCTTCATGATCCAATACCTTTCTTTCCCTCTTCTTTTCAGCTTTATTATTTTCCATAATTTTATCTTCTATATCACTGATTTGTTCCTCCCTTTTTGTTCATCCTCATTGTCATTGCATCCATTTGGTTTTGCATCTCACTTATAGCATTTTTTATTTTAGCCTGCTAGTTTTTACTTCTTTAATCTCGGTAGTAAGAGATTCCCTAGTATCTTCTATGCTTTTTCTCAAGTCCAGCTAGTATCCTTATGATTACTATTTTAAATTCTGGTTCAGACTTCCTGCTTGTATTTTTATTGGTTAAATCTCTGGCTGGGACTTTTTTTTTAATCTTCCTTTTTAAAAATTTTGTTAAATGTTTTATTTATTTCAGAGAGAGAGAGAGAGAGAGAGAGAGACAGTGTGAGCAGGGCAGGGTCAGAGAGAGAGGGAGATACAGAATCTGAAACAGGCTCCAGGCTCTGAGCTAGCTGTCAGCACAGAGCCTGATGCGGGGCTCAAATCCATGAACCGTGAGATCATGACCTGAGCCGAAGTCGGACGCTTAATCGACTGAGCCAGCCAGGCGCCCCTCTGGCTGGGACTTTTTCCTTTTCTTTCTCTTATGGTGAATTCCTCCATCTTGTCATTGTGTCTGGGTCACTGTTCTTTCCCGTGGTTGTTAGGAAAGCATATTATATTCCTGCTTTGAGTGTAATGGCTGTATTATGAAGAGGTCCCCTGCTAAAAAGGAAAATATATCCTATTTCCCTAGAGCTGAAGCTTTGCAGCATTCTATGATCAGTAGACTTGGTGCATACATGGCTTTTTGTGGTGGTCTTCTGGGGGAGGGGCCTGCTGCATTTATTCTCAGGTGGATTTGCCATAGTAGAGAGGCTGTACAGGGCACAGGGGAAGAGGGCTGGGTGTAAGTGGCTGTTTTTCTCAATGAAGTTGGTCAGTGTTGATGGGGGGGGCAGTGCAGTGGAGAATGGTATCACCCCATTTTCTTGTCCCCAAGGCTGGGAATCTCGCACCTGTCACTCCTCAGGAATCCCTCACAGAAGAGCAAACAATCACTCTTCCTGTTTCCCCAGCTTCTGTCAGATCCCTGCCTTCACCCTCTCTTGAATCTGAACCATCTATCTGCCTGCCAGGCAGCACAGCACTCCTGTGTTTTATCTCAGATGCAAGGCTTGGTTTCAAATCCTAGAGATTTGCCTGGCATTGACCTGCACAGATCCTCTTGGAGAGGGTCTCACCATGCTGTGGCTGGTGCCGGATTATCCCAGAAAATGGTGTGAGACCATGCAGTTGCGTGGAGTTTATGGAGAACCTTTTTAGAATGAGTTATTGAATTGTATCTTTACCAGCTGGTTTTGTAAATTAAGGTGGAGATTTGGAATTCTTAATATACAGTCACTGCTTTTTTTTTTTTTTTTCCTTTTTTTTTCTTTGAAAGAGAACAAGCAGGGCAGGGGCAGGGCGAGGGCAGAAAGAGAGAGAAATATGAGTGAGAATCTTTTTTTTTTTTTTAATGTTTTATTTATTTCTTAGAGAGAGAGACAGCATGAGCAGGGGAGGGTCAGAGAGAGAAGGAGACACAGAATCCGAAGCAAGCTCCAGGCTCTGAGCTAGCTGTCAGCACAGAGCCCGACATGGGGTTCGAACCCACTAACCGCGAGATCATGACCTGAGCCAAAGTCAGACGCTCAACCGACTGAGCCACCCAGGCGCCCCATGAGTGAGAATCTTAAGCAGATTCCATTCCCAGCATAGAGCCTGATGTGGGGCTTGATCTCATAACTGTGAGATAATGACCTGAGCTGAAATCAAGAGTCGGTCGCTTAACTGATTGAGCTACCCAGGCACCACAAGAACCACTGCTCTTAGAGCTAGCCACTAGTGTTTCTTTTTTTCTCCTAGTCCTGTATTTGACACTTCATCATTTATTATCATGTTTTTCTCTGTGGCATTTTGCCTCTACCTACTTTAGTTACCACGTAACACATTTTGTTTGGAGTCTCTTTGCACTGCTTGGGTCCCGTACAGTGATTAGTAGTGCTGAAATATCAGTAAAGGCAAGGACCTAGTTCTAGGTATATTGGCCATCGGTTTATTATGAGTTTGAATAGGGTAGGTAGTTGAATATTATTTGGTTATCTGTGTTTTGTTTAGAATTTGGAGTGATGTGGGAAAAGATACTTTAGTCTGAAGTAGGTCACTTGTGATGTTATTGATAAGTGTTTTTGCATTCTCTTTATTAACTTCTTAGCTTCTTAACTTCCAGGATGTGTTTTTTCCCTGTGTATCTGCCTCATTTTATATCTGTTTCTCCTTGATTTTGTGTACACAAATAATACATGCAAGGATATCTTCTGATTAGTGTGCAGATTTTTTCTCCTGGAGCCAGTGCTGTATTTAGTTTCATTTACTAATTTTACTAAAAATTAGATGAGTTTAAGCTATGTTGATTCATCTGAATAAAATAGTTGGTGAAAAGTTCTATCTAGAGAAAGAATCTCAGTCATTGTGAGTAAATGATAACCATTATAGTAGAAATCAACTAGAGAAAGCCTTTCTGGAATCTTATATCATTTTTAGATCTCTTGGTATTATAAACATATTAACTTTAATACTTCTGAGGTAATTTATATACCAACTTCATAGTTTTAAAAAAAGATCAAGATTGTACTTTGATTTTAGATTATAGTTTTCATCACTGAAAAACAGTAAAGGAATTAGAGCTGAGGAATCAGGAATTTTAAAAGAATATAATACAAATAAAGCTAATGTACTAATTATGTGTGGTGCCCTTTTGCTCATTTTAGATAATGAAAGAAATCCAAGAACATAAAATTAAAATATATGAATTTCCAGAAACAGATGATGAAGAAGAAAATAAGCTTGTTAAAAAGATAAAGGTAGGTTTATTCCCATACATAAACTAAAATGTTCCAGGGCCTTAAAACCATGGAAATATCCACTGAAAAGATAAAAAATATCAATGTTTTTAAATAGCTGGCTTACAAAATGAATAGGGAGATTATTCAGTGTTGAATTAAACTTTGCAATTAACTTTGTTGAATAGAGAGATGAATGGCATAATCTGTTTTATAATCTCTGTCTTCAATTTTCAGTTAACTAGTTTTATATTATGTAATTTTCCTCCTTAAAGAAACATGTAATAAGAAGGGAGAGGATTTGTTCCTAAGCACTGTTTTTGCATACTGTTCAAGAGCCAGACAAAAATATGTTTTTTTATCTTTTATAAAAAACAACCAAAACCTATATCAATATAATTCTCTGTATTTTTATTTATTTGTTTATTTATTTATTTTTGAGAAGGAAAGAGCACAAGCAGGGGAGGGGCAGAGAGAAGAGGGAAACACAGAATCTGAAGCAGTCTCTAGGCTCTGAGCTGTCAGCACAGAGCCCAGTATAGGGCTTGAACTAAAAAACTGTGAGATCATGACCTGAACGGAAGTTGGATGCTTAACTGACAAGCCACTTAGGCACCCCTATATTTTTAATTTGTGGTCACTTCCTAAGTACCCTGGACCTAAAAATGATGTGTTAAATAATGGCATTTTATAAGCAAATAATTATCCTGTAATAATGAAATACATGTACCTGACCAGTGAAGAGTTTTTGAGGTTTTATAAAATAGTCATATATTTTATATATTATTAAATATTTTTGGAAGCTACAAGAATTTTGGAAGATTGTAGTCTGAATTAAATCTGGATAAATATAGATTGAGTCCCCTAGGTCTGGAGCTCTAGACGTAGATTTTAGCACGTATAATATTCCCTGCTTCCAGGGCTATTAGAGTTGGTTTGTGATAGATGAGCATGCTAGTCACAAGCCTCATGAGTTCCCTCTAACTGCCAATACACTTTTTTATTTCCCTCTTTTAATTTTTTAATATGGCACAGCTTCTTTGGAGTTTTTAACAGATAATTTGATGAGTAGAGTATATATGCCTTAGTATTTGTAAATTTTCAGAGAAAACATAAATTTATTCATTGTTTATATTGGTGAGAATACCATGTAATGACAGTTTACTAAATAGTAATTGAATGCCTTATAAAAGTGAATACAGAAACTGTCAAGGTAATATTTTTTTTGATAACGTGTTGAGTAATATAAACTTTATTCTTGAATTTGTGAGGACTACAGAGATATATTTGAACAAGAATACTTTATTTTATAGGACCGTTTACCTCTTGCTGTGGTAGGTAGTAATACTATCATTGAAGTTAATGGCAAAAGGGTCAGAGGAAGGCAGTATCCTTGGGGTGTTGCTGAAGGTAAGGTTTTCTTCACTGAATGACTTTCTATAAGATTTCACAAATGTGATCAAATATGTATTTCACACTGATATATCTAGATTTTCAGAGATAGTTCTGAATTCAGTTTTATTTAGCCTCATTTTATCATAAGTACTTTCTAGTTTCTCAGACTGTGTTTTTGCCAAGTCAGGCAAATCCTAACTGTAATACTCTCCAAGTCCGTCATCAGCCCCAGTCTCCCATCTCCATCCCATCATTAAATCTACTGCTGTTTTCTTGTTTGAAAACATACTTAAGAGTGTAAGAATTCTTTATCTGGGGTCCAAAAGTTGCTTCCAAGGAACTAATAAACCTGAAATTGAAAATGGTTTCAGAGAAAAGAACTCTCCCTTTTATCTGAACCTCAGATGCTCAGGTGGGTCTGGGACCTTCAAAGAATGATTGAGAACAACTTTCACTTTAAAGTGAATTTAAAATATTCATAATATTCTTTCCTTGGTATAAAAATCAACTTGTAGCATCACATTTTTAGAATAAAAAAAATTTCATTGTTAAGAGATATTCTACTAATTTTGTAAAGAGTTTTTTAAATACCAGTAAAATCTTAGTTTATAGCATGAAACTTTAGAAGTCTTCTTGGCAATAGACATATTTCCCCAAGTTTGTGTTTATTATATTGAATATAGAAGTCTATAGAATATAGACTCTTCTATATATAGAAGACTAATATTTAGTCTTCTGTGTTATAGTAACTAGGAACTAAGATTAAGTCATGATTATTTTTCTACTTGTTAGTATTAGTTAGAAAAATTCTGTAATTTTTAGGATACTATTCCAACTTATTGTCCTTATCACCAGCTTTTCCTGTCAGTGAGGCTACACTTGTCCCCACCTCTCTGTCATCCTCAGGTAACTTTGAGTTGCTGAGCTGAGGCTTTAGAACTTATACAGTCCTTAGAAATGTGTGCCAAAGGAATTGTTTCTCTAGTTTTAGTACTCCCCTCCCCACCAGAATGTTCTTATTAGGGATACATTTCTTTAAAATAAAGAACCTTAAAGTTATTGGCTCACATTTTTATTTTGTTTACGAAAGTGATTCCGCCTCCCCCCAAAACTAAACTTTTAAAACACATTTTATTATGGAACAAATATATTCTCTTACAAATCAGTACATTCAAAATTTCAAAAAAAGTTTTTTTCTGGAGAGCGCATTTACTAGGTTTATATATTTTATCATTGAAGATTAAACTATAATAAATAATATTAGAGAACACTTGTCTGCCATGCCCTTAAATTAAGTACTATGGTATAGTGTTAAAACTTTAATGAAAAATTGATCTAAAGAAGAGTAATGAAAAGTTAATGAAATGTTGCATATTTTCTCATTGTTACCTCCAACATTTTGTGAAATTTCCTTTGAAAAGATTGGGCTTAGTGTGTTCTTTTTTTTTTTTATATAGTTGAAAATGGTGAACATTGTGATTTTACAATTCTAAGAAATATGTTGATAAGGTAAGTTTGAGCAATGATAAAATATTATTTAAGATTTTTTTCTTTCTCAAAATAAAGTTAGAATTAGATTTACTTTTGCCTTCTATAACTGATTATTTTTTTTAAATGTTTCTATTTTTCAGAGAGAGAGAGAGACAGGGCTTGCNATATTATTTAAGATTTTTTTCTTTCTCAAAATAAAGTTAGAATTAGATTTACTTTTGCCTTCTATAACTGATTTTTTTAAATGTTTCTATTTTTCAGAGAGAGAGAGAGAGACAGGGCTTGAGTGGGAGAGGGGTAGACAGAGAGAGGGAGACATAGAGTCTGAAGCAGGCTCCAGGCTCTGAGCTGTCAGCACAGAGCCCTACACAGAATTCAAATTTGTGAACTGCGAGATTATGACCTTAGCTGAAGTCGGATGCTTAACCGACTGAGCCACCCAGGTCCCCTATTTTTTCTTTAATATAGCTAACCTAAATTGGTATCTTCATTCTAGCACTCAAGTAAGCACTGCTTGGAGACAACTTGGATTATTTTGCCAGGTTTTAAAGCTGTTAGCAAAACTACAAAATAAGCTGTGTTGCTAGCAGTGTGTGGGAAAATGAGTCCCTTTTTTGGTTATGTTTTGTGTTGAGGTTTAATACTGAGAGAGACAGGGAAGATGGAAAGGAAAAGGCTTTTGCTCTTTTTATGTGAGAAAACTGGAAGGGAAGGCTAGGCTTTGAGTTAAAGACTAGACTTTGTTAAAAGATACACAACCTGGTAGCTGGTGAGTGAGGTGTTTTTGGTACTAGAGCACAGTGAACAAAACTGATCTTCCTCCCAGGCAAGAAAACATTACTCCTAAATTGTATCTCGTGCAGCTGATGAAAGAGAAGGAAAACCTATGAGAGCAGGACATTGAACTAATCCTGATCAGAAGACTGGGACTTGAATTAGAAAAGAAATAGCAAAGAGGAAACCATGAAGAAAAAGTTGAACAGAAGCAGAGACATCAGTGGGCAAGAAACAGAAAGGGCATCGAAATAAACCTCAGTGTTTTCGTGTTGAGATAAATTCCTTCCTCTTGCCACCTCACACCCCTTCGCCACTTCTCTCCACCCCCATTTTGCTTGTTTCTCTAGGCCCTCACCACATACTCTCTTCGACCTCCAGTTTTGTATGGCCATATAAAGTTGATGTTTGTTTATTTTCATACTATCATCCAATTTCCTAATGCACAGCAGTATCTTTATCTGTGTGGAAGTATTAACTTGCATATTGATGGTCATTGGAAGTCATGGAACAGTAAAGTTATTATGAGAGAGGAGGGAAATTTAAATGAGTTAAACTGCTACGTCAAGAAGTACACTAAATATCAGAGTGAATTTTGAGATCAAAGAGATTTCTATGTAGTTAGTCTTTCTTAAAGGAGCTTATGAACAGGTGCTTCAGGTAGGAAGTAGTGGATAGGGTTGGTTCAGCAGTTGGGATTGCCAGGCCTCGCACAGCGAGAGAACAGATGCACACAAGAGAGGGCCATCTGTCTCACTTTAGAGAATATAGCATTTCAGTTTCTATTATGAACTGTTCCCTTTCTCTTCCATTCTTAAGGCATGATTTCAAAAGAATAATATAGGGGCGCCTGGGTGGCTCAGTCGGTTAAGCGTCTGACTTTGGCTCAGGTCATGATCTCACGGTTCGTGGGTTCGAGCCCGGCGTCGGGCTGTGTGCTGACAGCTAGCTCAGAGCCTGGAGTCTGTTTTGGATTCTGTATCTCCCTCTCTCTCTGCCCTCCTCTGCTCACGCTGTCTCTCTCTCTCTCTCAGAAATAAATTTTTAAAAAATAATATAATTGCTTATGATAGTATATATGTAGGGAATTTTTTTTAAGTTTTTATATTTACTTATTTTGAGAGAGCGCACACACAGGCATGCATGAGCAGGATAGGGGCAGAGAGAGAAGGACCTAGAATTCTAAGCAGGCTCCATGCTTAGTGTGGATTCCGCTGTGGGGCTTGATCTCGTGAACTGTGAGATCATGGACTGAGCCAAAATCATCAAGAGTCAGTCCCTTAACCAACTGAGTCATCCACGCACCCCAGGACTGTTTTCTAAATATTAATTGCCAGTCCATTCTCTCTGATTTTATTCCTTTCCCCAATTTAAAATCTCTGCAACTTGCCCACTGCTTGACATAGTGGTGTCTGTGTATTTTTAAATATGCAATCAATAGTTGACTGCATAGCTAAAGTAGTATAGAGGGGAAGGCTAATTACTGAGCTGGAAGCCAGACTTTGAACATTTGAAGGTGCATCGCCTGACAGCTGGTGAGTGGGACTCACTAGTACAAAAGTATTATAGAACAAATGGGCCACTCCTGCAGGAAGATTGAGTATAGGAAAGCTGCAAGGTAGTCATACAAGGATGAGATATAAAAAATTCTGAAGTTACATAATATACAGCAGAGCTGGGTCATAAAATGATTACTTAGATGGATTAAAAGAATTTAGGGTAAGTGTATATTTCATGGAGTGGGTCAGATACGAAAGGATTCATAGAGATAGATGTCTTAACATTGATTATAATAAATGCAGTCATTCACTGATGTTTATTTGTGAGATTGGGAGCAGTCCTGTTTAATATTTTTATCATTGAGTAGGACGAAGACATTGATTTCAGCTCCTAAGGTAGATGGTTAGGTGATTTTACTTAATGAAAGCTCATTTATTTGTTCGGTTTGCTGCAGCACATTTGTTTTACTTCCTAAAGCATAAATGTTCACTTATGCTTGGTTTTACGTTACTTTTTGTCACAATTTTTCGTTTGCGGTTTTTACATTTAAGTGTATAAAATACATCCTTGAAAAGGAGGGTGGTGTTGTTTGAAAATGAAAAGCTTAAGAATATTTTGATTTATTACTTTTTCTTGTAGGTTTCGAGTAGAGATGAGAAAGATTTTTATTTAATTTAGCTCATGTCTTGAAAGGCACCTAGTAGATATTTAATGGTACTTAAAGCAAGGAAATCTCATCATTGGTGTGCCACATGTCTATAATTCCAAGTAATTGAAATCTTGCAGGTTAAATTTAGGAATAATGGTTGCTTCTAAGAAAGACCCAAGTTCAAAGAAGTGTCATTTGCTAATTAAGAGAACTGGTTGTTGTTGCAGGCAAACCAAGGAATACAGTGGAAGGGAGACAAACTTGATGTGATTATTTTCAGGGTATGGTGATGGACAGTGCAGAAATTAAACAAAAGGAGAGAAAAGAGGGCCATGATACCAGCATGGAGAAATGGAAAAGATGATTAAGTTCCTGAAACTGGAGAAAACTTTATTGATAATTATTGATTTCAAGAGTGAAGGAATGGGTTGAATCTTAAAAAATAAAGTAGGGCCGCCTAGGTGGCTCAGTCAGTTGAGCATCCAGCTCTCGATTTCAGCTCAGGTTGTGATCCCAGGGACATGGGATGGAGCATGGAGTCTGCTTAAGACTCTCATTATCTCCTTCTGCCCCTCTCCCCTGCTTGTGAGCGGTCTCTCTCTCTCTCAGATAAAAAAGATTTTTTAGAAAGTGAAGCATATTTAAATGAAACAGAGACCATTATGTCCTGAAAAAAATCTTAACTAGTTAATTATAGAGAGGTTATTTTAGGGAAAGGGAAAAATCTTTCATTATCTAAAATGTTAGATGACATTAACAGAAATAGCTTAAACAGTTAATAAATCCACCTTTTTTTAATTTTACACATCTTGTATTTCAACTACCAAGTGCTTCCACCTCCGGTCCTTTGGTGATTTTTCAATGAATCCATAAGGAGGTCATCTATATTTAAAATTACGAAACATTATTTTTATATTGGTACAGCTATTTGTTATTATTCTCTACTTAGAGAAACTGGTAACAGTAATTTGTTCCAGAAAATCAGTGGTATTTCTCTTACCTCAGCTTTAATATTTAGTTACCAATTTTGTTTTACAGGGCCTGTTATGTGCTATTTGTATCAAGAGTACAAGAAGTGATGGCAAAAATATTTCTTATAAAGGGCAGCTTATAGTAAAATTGAAGAGGTTGTGTGGTGGTACCCACAACATATACTGATACCAAAAAATGACTGACCACCAAGGAGAAAATTGTTAAGGGTTAGAGTGACTCAGCCTGAGGGCTGGGAAGAGAGCTTTCAAAGCAGTGGGACTCTGAAGTTAGAAGAGTCCGTAACAAATTAGCATGGACTATTCAGTCTCAACCACTGGATATTCTAGGAATAAGGAGCTACCTGACTTGACTGACGAGGAAAGGGTAGTGGCCATGGAGAGGATAAATTCAACAAGGAACAGAGCCTAAAGGAACATGAGAATTGAGGAGAACCAAGAAATAATCCTTACGATGAATAAATTATCAGAGAATTGTATGGAAATGTCCGTTAGTAGGAGATGAGTCAGAGTAATTGAAAGTCACATTCTGTTCGTAAAGGGATAGTACGTGTTTTCTGGATAGCAGAAGGAATAAAAACACAGAAGAGAATTTTGGTAAAGTGATGGGGATGAAAGATGGAGGGTGGCAGAGGTAGGAATGGATGATGAAAAAAGGGAGAATCAGACAGAACAGAGTACTCTGCTATTACCGGGTCAGATAGAGGATATCACAGAGCAGCTCAGAGTGTCTGTAGCACCTAGAATCACTCAGAAATGATGAAATTGTCACCTGTATTGTATAGTTCATCTCCTATATGTATTGATTTTATATATCATAGAAGTGCTATGAGTAAAATTCACTGAACTAAAATAGCACATTCACTGAACAATGTGAAGAAACAGGAATATACTCTAAATTATTTTCCTTAGTTTGAATCCAACTTGATATGTGACCTGAAGTATTCATATGTATTGCCTTTGTAAAAGCTCAAATCTTAATAATATTACTAAAAGAAATTAGGTTTTATGAGATTTGACAGGAATCTTCCTCTAGTAAAATAAAACATATACCATAAGAGTAAATGTTCTTCTGTAGAAATATCATTCTTTAGTAATTGCTTTGAGGTGATTTAGAACTCTTAAATTCTCCTTTGGAACCTAATTTCCTTTGGTTTCAGGTTTAGCATATTGTATCTTGTTCTGCCTTGAGTGTAAATGAAGACAATGACTGTTCTTCCTTAAGTATAGTCTTTTTGCTTGTTTTACATCTAGAAATTTTGTTTTGGAAATTTTTGAATTTATATCAAAGCTTTCTTCATAGAAGCAAACTGTTGATACGTTATTTATTTATGACAGAACACACATGCAGGACTTGAAAGATGTCACTAATAATGTACACTATGAGAACTACCGAAGCAGAAAGCTGGCAGCTGTGACTTATAATGGAGTTGATAATAACAAGAATAAAGGGCAGCTTACCAAGTAAGTATACGTTGTTTTCTCCGGAAAAGGTATCGCGTATGTAAGTAAATAATCATATTATTTCATTTTCATCAGTTTCTTGGCTACTCATTAGAAAATTGGGATAATGGTCGTTATACACAATAGCAGAAATTTATTGCTGTTAAGCTTTGTTTTGGCAGTTTTGTATTTTACTACTTAATTTTCACAGGAAGTGTTCCTTGTTCCTTAAGTGAAAGAGCCATGCATTCTCTTCTGATCATTTGCCATTGTATTTATAATGTATATACCACATGTTTAATAGAACCCCAATTAGAAATCAAATGACTCCTCTGCAAATACATTTTTTTAACAGTTTCATTCAGCTAGTTAACATACAGTGTTATATTCATGTCAGGTGTACAGTATAGTGGTTAACAATTCCCTACATCATCACCCAGTGCTCATCACAAGTATACTCCTTAATCCCCATCACCTATTTAACCCATTCCCCCACTATCCCCTCCCCACTCGGGTAACCCTCAGTTTGTTCTCTATAGTTAAGAGTTTGTTTCTTGGTTTGTCTCTTCCTCTCTCAATCTCTATTTTTCTCTTTGCTCGTTTTTTTAAAAATGTTTATCCATTTTTGAGGAGGGGAGGGGCAGAGAGAGAGGAAGACACAGAATCCGAAGCAGGCACCAGGCTCCAAGCTGTCAGCACAGAGCCCTGTGTGGGGGCTTGAACTCACAAACTGCAAGATCATGACCTGAGCTGAAGTTGGACAGTTAACCGACTGAGCCCCCCAGGAGCCCCCCATTTGTTTTGTTTATTAAATTCCACATATGAGTGAAACCCTATGGTATTTGTCTTTTTCTGACTTATTTCACTTAGCATTATACTCTAGTTTCATCCATGTTGTTGCAAAGGGCAAAATTTCATTCTTTTTTTTTTAATGGCTAAATAATATTCCTGTGTGTGTGTGTGTGTGTGTCTGTGTGTCTGTGTGTGTATACACACACCATATCTTCTTTATCCATTCATCTATGGATGCACACTTGAGCTGCTTCCATACCTTGGCTATTGTAAATAATGCTGCTATAAACGTAGGGGTACATGTATCTGCAAATACATTTTTTTTTAAGGGAAGAGAACAGTTGCTACCAAGATCTCTTAACCTATTTTACTTCTAAGATAAAAATCCCATAGTCTCTTTACAGAGACTACATATAGAGCTTCTGTCTTTTGTCTTTTTAGATAAACCATTTGGTAGCAGAGTTTTCACTAACGTTGTATAGAAACACGGGACAGGACCAAACAAAAGGAATATTTAGATGAATATAGTTTTGGTTACCTACTCCATTTCTATTCTGTATTTCCAGGGAATAAGTTAGCTTTAGTTTGGATTTCTTCTCTTTGTTGTTAGTGTGAGTGACTGTCGAGTGTGTAGCTTTACCCTTCTGAGCTACTCCGTATGTCACGCTGTGGTGGTTTATGATGGGGTAGGAAAAGAGATGTGTGAGGAGGCCTGTGAGTTAGCTGGTGGAATTCTTGCTAACAGTATCTGTGCCCCATTTTTCCGTTATTTGGGACTGTTGAAGATCATAAATATTATGAAAACTGGTTTAACATTGTGTGTACATTTGTAGCCAGGTGTTATCTACCATTAGAGGATATTCCTGAAGGATCATCTATGTAAGTAATGAAAAAGGCAAGTTAGCAAAGTAGCAGTATAGTTCTGTGTTGTATAGCGGTCAGCATTCTTTAAAATGGAAAAGAAAATACTCCTTTTTTTTCTTCTTTAGTTACGTCTCTACAGTGGCCCTAAATTCCAGAAGAAAGCAAACAAAGCATTAATAGTCACTGGCAGTCACAAGTAGTTCTCTTTTACAACTGGTCTTAGATCTAACTTTATGTTTATTTCCTTCAGTATTTTTCTAATGATGTTGGGGTCATAGATCCTTTGAAGTAGAATTTCTTCTTATGCTATTACTTTGAACTTCTTCTTTCTCAACTTTGAGAAAGTTCTTCTTCTTATGCTGTTAACTAATGCTTATATTTGAGGAACTTTACTGATCAATTCCTATGTTTTCTGGTTTTAAGGATCTCCTGAGAATGATTGTTAAAAAGGTAAATTTCTAGGTTTAATAATTGGCTAGAGATTCTGATTCAGTAGATGTGGGATGGACCTGAGAGTTTGTATTTTTTAATAAGCACCCTAGACAGTTCTGATATGGTGATAAGTCATGTATGCTTTGCAAAACAGTTTACTACTGCTGTTTTAAAAATTGATTTGGTTAATATTTCAACAATTTGTTTTCATTTAAAATACAAAATTCTATTTGAGGTAAGGTTTAGTGAATAAGAAAAAGACTTTTATTCGTTCTTAGCAACATTTGTATAAGACAACTTTATTTAGGGGCGCCTGGGTGGCTTAGTCGGTTAAGCGTCCGACTTTCGCTTAGGTCATGATCTCGCGGTTCGTGGGTTCGAGCCCCGCGTCGGGCTCTGTGCTGACTTCCAGCTCAGAGCCTGGAGCCTGTTTCATAGTCTGTGACTCCCTCTCTCTCTGACCCTCCCCTGCTCACGCTGTCTCTCTCTCCTAGAAATAAATAAAACATTAAAAAAAAAAAAGACAACTTTATTTAGCACAAAAACATGAGGATCCATCATAGTAAATATTGTTCATAAAAATCCTAATCCATTTTAAATGCGTTTTACTAACTTGGGAACTTTTTAATTGTTTAAAAGAAAACCATATGTAATTAAAGGCACCGATAATTTTATATATGAAGGGGAAATGTGCTGTCAGTACATATTATTCACTAAATGTATGCAGTTAATGTTTGATTTTTTTTCTTTTATAAATTTGTTCATGTCCTAGAAATAAGGAATTATTTTCCTATTTCTAATAGAAGACTTTTAAAATAGTGGTATTGTGATATTTCTGCTCTTGGATTCAGGTAAGGCAATTCAGAGAAAAATAGTGAACCTTACAGTGTTGTTATAAATTCTTGTGCAGAAATAGAATTCTATTGTGGATTACTCTAGTTAAACTGTATAACCGAGGCAAAAACATAAAAAGTAGAATTCTGTTGGAAATGTGTTTCTTAATGAGATGAATCATGTCCAGACTTTGTCTCTGAAAGTAATAAAACATTTGTACTGCTATAAAGCAAATTGACCCAGGACTTAGTATGTTATTTTATGTTAATAGTAAGTAGGAAAATATCTTTAAAGATTGAACCAATTGGAGAATGGCGTAATTAGAATAGATATTGATATGATTTATTACATTGGTTTTTTACTGCTTTATTGAGTAATATACTGAATCTGAAAGAAGTCACTTGGAAGTTTTATCTATTGGTTATATATTCTATTATCTTGAAAATGTTAGCAATTTCAGAAGGCATTCTAGCTGAATGTTTTTGTTGTTTAAATCAGTATTAGCAGCTTATGGTGCTTTAGCTGATGTTAATGTGCTAAAAACTAAGGACTCATTCATGAGGAACTGGAAAGAATGGCTAATAATTAAATATGTGATGTAAGCAAATGTGAGTTTAGGCTTCCTAGTGATGTTCTAGTTGTATTGCTTTCAAGGGATTCTTCCCTCCATAGCAATGCATCCTTTGATAATATTGGCAGGGAGAGGTTGAGGTTGTGCAGAGTTTGGAAGAGTCAGAGTTATTAAACAAAAATTGCAACTTTTCTAACCACCTCCTTCCGTTATGTATCTGACCTCAGAGCATCCCACCATGGACCCAAATATTGCATTTCCATCAGCTAACATCACAGTTAGCTTGTTGGAAACATGTTTAATACTGGGAAATACAGACAGTATATGGGATTTAGTTATAGTACTTTGATTAATCATTGAAGAAGACTTCTCTTGTCACCTGGAGGTTTTTGCACCTCCAAATATACCTGGGACAGTGTACCTTAGGTTAAGGGCTGGTTAAGAGGGAATAGGTCTTCTGTAAAGTGAGAGGTGGGCTCTGTAACTTGGAAATTTGTAATTTGGAAATTTTCAGGCAGATCACTCTAGGCAAGACTTTATGAAAGTTGAGGATCTGGAAATTGATTCTCTTAAAACTGCAGAGGCTCAAGTAACCTTTAGAAGACTTCATATAAATGGAGACCCTAATATTTGAAGACCATTGAACTGGACAATCTCTTTGGTCCTTAAAAACAGAGAGATGATCATTTTATCACTTTCTCGCTTTGCGTAGTCTCTAAATAGCATCTGTAGGCAATTCAAGAAAGAAAATTGATAAAAAGGTCATTTATTTATCTGCTGATTGCTAATGGACCTGGTGTATTTTTCATTGCCCTCATATAGTATTTATACATATATATACATATACAAATCTATTAAAAATTTACAGTTATGGGTTGCCTGGGTGGCTCAGTTGATTAAGCATCTGGCTCAGGTCAGGATTTTATGGTTTGTGAGTTTGAGCCCTGCATTGAGCTCTCTGCTGTCAGCGCAGAGCGCGCTTCTGATCCACTGTTCCCTCTCTCTCTGTCCCTCCCCCATTTGTGTGCATGCACATGCATTCACACACTCTCTCTCAAAAATAGTGATTAAAAAAAATTAGTTATACTAACCTATGTGGCGGTGTATACTCCACAAGGTACTAACCCCACTTTAGTTTTAGAGTATAAGCTATCTTCTTAAACATTAAGTAGTAAAATAATTAATCTTATATTTCATTTTCTGAGGCAGTTTTGGATGGTATGTAGAGTATACTAAACAGTGGTTTAAAATATTTGATTTGTATAACTGAAAATGTGCCTTTTTATGAGGTTAGTGGTTCTAGAATGATTATATTTTAGAAGGATATAAAATAAGATTTAGGTATCACATTGTACATCTTATACAGTATTATATGTCCGTTATATCTCAGTAGAGCTGGGAAGGAACCAAGATTTAGATTATGTGGTTAAAATCTGAAAAGTAGATGAACTTATCAAATGCTCATTTGTCTCCGTGTCAAAGTCTGGAAAGTGGGCACAGTTCCTAGCAGCTATTCAGGTATTGCCTGTATCTGGCAAAGAAAATACCAAGTCATCTATTTTAAGTACCTCTTAAATCCTCAGGGTGAATATATCTTCTTCACCCCTGACTGGAGAGCGAGGGTGGTAGGCAATTGGAATTAGCAGACTGGGAGGTCAAGTTCCAGATCCAAGAAGATTGAACAAGGGATTAATTATAAAGGAAAGGGGAGAAAAACTAACCATATCCAGATGGCAGATCTCTTAAAGAAAGAAAGGTGATCCCCAATAAGGGGAAGGCTTTGTTGTTTGTTTCATTTTGTTTTGTTTTATTGCTAACCTGCTTTTTAAAGTTGTTCCTTCCTTGATCTTCTTTTGTATGTTTTACTTAAAACCACATTTGATTGGTCACTTTCATGAACTATTGTCTATCATGGGCACCAGTTATGACAATTGATATCTTGCTTCAAGTTGGGCATACCCTGTTACCTCTTTCCCATCCACTATTTTTCTGTTTTCTGTAGCCTTCTCCATCTGTAAGCCTGGGAAAACTTTATGGATAACCAAAACCAAAAATACAGGTTTCCGAATGCTTACTTTCAGAACTCCTTTAGTACATGGCAGAGTTTTCATTGAAAGAGAAATAAAGATAAATTTCTGAAGTTTTCCAGAGTTTTTTCAAAAACTTAAATTTATTCAGTTGTATGTTTTATCCTTTGGTCAAATGTCCTTTCATGAAAATATAATGGTAGTAGAATATTGTTTTGTTTGTGTTTGGTTATAATGGTCTCTCTCGGCAAAATAAAATGTTGGTAAGTATTGTTTCCCCAAAATTTTGGAAAGTTTTATTGCTCTTTGAAATCCATGTAAATGAAATTCCTTTGAAAACTTTTGTATAAAAATTGCTACATGTCTGTGTACATAGTGGCCTAGTAACACTGGTGCAGAAGTATGTGAATGTATTTGCTCATGTGACCACACATAATTTAAATGAAATTTGTTTGTTTTCTGTTGTACTCAAAATATAGGTCATGTAACACAACCGCAGGAGAACCTTACTAGGTCAGCCTTGTGTGGTCCTTGCTGTGATTTTACTGTTGGTCACATGAAAGGGTGAATCATCTGGTGGCTTTCAGGAACCATAACCCTTTAAAGAGATCCCTAGAAGAAGCTGTGTTATATCTTTGGGGATTTAGTGTGATATTCAGGTTATGTTATAGCCCTTTTCCCCCCCTTTTAATCTTTTACCTGGCCCTTTCATTTCTTTGTCTGAGTTTCTTTGTTTCTCTGACAAGTTTAAGTGAATAAGCTTTAGCGTATCTATGTGTGTAAAGAAGAATTTCCCATTAAAAAGCGGTTAGGCTATGATATAATTTAAATGGTTTTTCTGATCCTCTAATGAAAAAAGGTTTTATCTGGAAAAAAACAAAGTGAGGTAAAAAAGTGATCCTTCTTCCTGTGTTTTCTACATCGTAAGCAAAATATTGTATTACAGTTTCCTAAATATCACTTTAATAAAGATGACTAGAAATGTGGTGCTAATTTACGATTTGAAAGATCATTTTTACTGGTGAGAGGCTTAAAAATTTTTAGATATGTATCACCCTTTTTTTTTTTAGAACACTGGAATATCAGTTCATTTGATCAGAAGTCAAGTATTTTTACAAGGCTGAAAAACTGAAAAGTATCTCACATATGAAATATTGTAAATATTTCCTTTTTTTGAAGTACATGTATTTAAATAGGTTTAAAATTTTGAGCAGACTGTCAGAAGATAATTGTACAGCATGTTTATTTTCATAATGATTGAGTACAATAACAGAATTTTGGGAAAGAAATTAATTAGCTTTAACAAATTTTGCCAGGAACTTTTGTTTTAGGGCACATACTTTAAATTACTTAATTGTGAATTCTCTGAATTTGCCTTTAATTGTTGCTTTTAGTGTGGTTTATTCTAAGTGTTTTAAGTCTCCATTTTTTGTTCTAAAGTTTAGATATGACACAGTTGAAGGCATGTAAGTGGTTGTTTTTTTTTTTTAAGGATGTAAAGATTATTAATAAATTTGGAATTTAAAAGCAAGTTTCAAAATATAGTCTTCTATTTTCTCCCTAAGGTTATCTAAATAAAAATCAAGATAAGTGTTTACTTTTGGTTAGGTGGACGCATTTTCACGTGCAAATTATACCAGGAATTCTTTAAATTTACATGAATTGCCTTTTTCCTCCCAAGGATAAAATTAAATGAGCATTCTGTAGATAGGTCATTATAAGTAGGAATATATATTTAATTTTAAATCAGTCTGAGTTTCTAGTTTATTTAATATATTTACAGTTTTGAACCATGTTTTCAAATTATGACAGTATTGGATAATTTCAGTTGCTTAAACATATTCAGTTAAAACTGTCAATTAAAAAATAGTTATTAGATTATTTCTTTCCTTGAGGCTAAAAATGTTCTGGGGGTTGGAATAGGTGAGGTTTATAGACTCTCTCAAAATCTAAAGAAAGTTTTGGACCCTCTCACCAGAAAAATGCTTGCACAGACACACACATTAAGTATGTTATTTCATGGGATTCATTGGCAACCTGCTCAAGAAATCAGAAGCCCCTATGCCAAAAACAGCTGCCATAGATATGAGAACTATATTAGCAAGAAGGGCCTTAGCTTTTAATGCAATAATAATATTTACATTAAAAAAATTATTTCAGGGGCGTCTGGGTGGCTCAGTCAGTTAAGCATCTGACTTGAGCTCACGTCATGATCTCACGGCTCATGGGTTTGAGCCCCGCCATCAGGCTCTTCGCTGACAGTGCAGAGCCTGCCGTGGATCCTCTGTCCACTCTCTCTCTGCCCTTCCCTCGTGCTCTCTCTCTCAAAAATAAATAAATAAACATTAAAAAGGTGTTTTTTTTTTTTAATTTATTTCAGCCTCACTTTTTGAATGCAGGTTTTTATTCTAAGTTAATGTTTGGTTTAGTTTCATTTTCAGAACTTCTGATTAATTGTTTAATTGCTAAAATATACTGCAGGTTTGTGAGTTTACTTCTGGTGAAGACTATCCCTCAGTTAACATTTTATTCTAATTTACACTAATTTGCAAAAACAGATCATCTTGATCACAACAGTACTTCATGCTTTTGTCCTCCCTTTTTGCTAAGAAAAATCCATAACCAGTATTTTGTCCTGTTGCTCTTGTCAAACAGGTTCCATCTGGCTCTTTTGTCCTTCTCTTTGATAGGGAAGAGTAGTACTGTAAAAATACTCAGACTCATTAAGAGACAAATCCACCGTAATCAGAGTGTGTCACATCAAGATTAAAGTGACTAACCCTAGAAATTATGGGTGAAACCCAGGGCCTGATTTTGTTTTTGTTTATAAGCCATGATTTAATTTTTTAAACTGCTTTACTTAGATAAAATTCACCAATTTAAATGTACAATTCAGTGGTCAAACCCTGTGTATGTAGAGGCAAAATAAACATTTTTATCAATGCAGTCAGAGAGGGCCTGCCTCTTTAAGTTGTTCTAGTATACTGAAAAGTTTTCAGAGATCCTCAAAGCCACAGAGTATGTTTCTTTCCTCCCTGGGATTATACTAAGTTACTGATACTTTGATGTTTCCTTGTGTCTGTAAGTATACTAACCATAATATAAAGCTCATCTGCAATATTTTTCAACGTGAAAATTTTGAACAAAATTGTGCAGAGAATTGAGCCTGTGGACCTTAATATTAGTAGAGTGAAATACTTCCATTTAACTATGCTTGTGTCTGTTTTCTGGCATTTCAAAAATAATTACCAGGATATTTATTTTCTTCTGATTCTTTCTCGTGTATGTATCTGTGTATGCATTTTTTATCACCAAATACATCTTTTAAAATAAGACAATAAAATATTTGAGTTAGGGGGAATGTAGCAGTGAAATTACCATAAATGGCCTAGAAATGAAAAATGTTCTAGGTATTGACTAGTATTCATTTCCAGCATGTCAATTCAGTTACTAAAATAAGTCTGAATTAGTGTTAATTAACTTATAATTGTAGTATCAGTAGTTGTCTTAGAAGAAGAGATTATAGGGGCACCTGGGTGGCTCAGTCAGTTAGGCATCCAACTTTCGCTTAGGTCATGATCTCGCGGTTTGTGGGTTCGAGCCCCGCGTCGGGTTCTGTGCTGACTGCCAGCTCAGAGCCTGGAGCCTGTTTCGGAGTCTGTGACTCCCTCTCTCTCTGACCCTCCCCTGCTCACGCTCTCTCTCTCTCTCCTAGAAATAAATAAAACATTAAAAAAAAAAAAAGAGATTATAACAGGTCGAAATTTATAGAACTAAAAATAAGCTCTGTATATTAACCTCATTAGCTCAGTTCCTTTTTTCGCATTAAAATTTTGTTCAAAGTACAAAATTAAATAATTTTCTTATTTTCCATGCTGTGAGTATAATTTGGGAATGTTTCCATTTTCCTTCTACAGTTTATTTTATGTGCCATCTTTAGATCTGATATGGTATGCCCTAATTAGGTTTAGAGAATCCTCCTGTTAACAGTGTGTTATTTATGTTTTCGTAATAATTATTCACTAGAGATTCAAGTTTAAATATAAAACTTTGTGGAAGGAAATTCTAGATTATAAATATAAGTTCTGGAGCTTCTAAAGAATTTTTAATGCATTTATACACAAAACTTCAAATCTGTGTCACTTAAGATGGTGTTCAGAATGATTGACAAATTATTTTCAAACTTATTTTTAGAAAAACAATTTAGGTGCTCCTGGGTGCTCAATCGGTTAAGCCTCTGACTTTGGCTCAGGTCATGATCTCACAATTTGTGAGTTTGGGCCCCATGTTGGGCTCTATGCTGACAGCTTAGACCCTGGAGCCTGCTTTGGATTACATGTCTCCCTCTCTCTCTGCGTCTCCTCTGCTCATGCTCTGTCTCTCTCTTTCAAAAGTAAATAAACATTAAAAAAAATTAATTTAAAAAAATTTAGTGATAACAGCATCTCATTTGTTTTCATCACTGTTTTAGAGTTTTGTATTATACTTTTCATTTTTAGACTTTTGATGATTATCCTTAATGTTCACAACAGGAGCCCTCTTGCACAAATGGAAGAAGAAAGAAGGGAGCATGTAGCTAAGATGAAGAAGATGGAGATGGAAATGGAGCAGGTGTTTGAGATGAAGGTCAAAGAAAAAGTTCAAAAACTGAAGGATTCGGAAGCTGAGGTAATCAGCCTAACATTGTCACCTCTTATAGGCACAGAATTTTTTTTTTTTAAATAATAAATATCTTTAATAGTATGGATAATAAGACCTTTCTACACATAATTTTAAAAATTTAATATAATGTCCTGTGGCGCCTGAGTGGCTCAGTCAATTAAACATCCAACTTCAGCTCAGGTCATTATCTCACGGTTCATGGGTTCTAGCCCCACTTTTAGCTGTGTGCTGACAGCTCAGAGCCTGGAACCTGCTTTGGATTCTGTGTTGCCCTCTCTCTCTGCCCTCCCCCGCTTGGCTCGCTCGCTCTCTCTCTCAAAAATAAACATTAAAAAAAATTTAGGGTCACTGCCATAATGTAATAAAATGGAGAAATAAAAGCAACCACTTTGTGTATAATATATGTTTCAATATATTAGTATTTGGACACATATACTTGGTAGGAATCTCTTAAAAAAAAAACAATAAAAAACAAGCAGAGGCACCTGGTGGCTCAGTCAGTTAAGCATCCAACTCTTGATTTTGGCTCAGGTTATGATTTCAGTGTTGTGAGATTGAGCTCTGTATTGGGCATGGAGCCTGCTTGGGATTCATTCTTTCAAAATTAATTAATTAATTTAAAAAAAAAAAACTATGACCGTTGTTGTTTTTGTTACAGGCTTAATTCAGTAGAGATCTAGAATACTTCCATCTTGTTTGAGTCCTCAGAGGACTGCAGGAATAGCATCTTAGCACCTGTTATTAAGATGACATTTTGGAGATGAAGTTTAGTCAACCTTTATTAAATCTAAGAGTCTGTACTCTTTCAGTAATTAGTGAATAATCTGGAAAATCCATTAACAGAAGGGGAATAAAAACAGGAATAATCTGCATTACCTCCAAACTTAGATTTCGTTGAAAATCTAAGTGTAGTTGAATTTACATTTGCTATAGATATATTTTAGAACTTCCTCCTAAGAGTAAATGTTACAAACAAATAATTATGGAACTGTAGCCAAAGAACCCTTCAAGAGTTTTTTATCATTTCTATAAATGGTGAAAACAGTTTTGAGAAACTTTATTACTCTTTGAAGTCTGAAATCTTCCTTAGCATGAAAGAACTGTAAAGAGATCAGGCCAAGTTTCCCCTAATACTGTAAGCCATGTAAGTATATAAATATATGGATGAAGAAACCTATCTAACCTTCTTTAATACAGTGATTTGTTTTTTCAACTTCATTAGTGCAGGAAGAGTTTGTTTAAGGTATAGCTGCTGATGTCCAGCCACATCAGGCACAGTACTAAGCCTCCTTCATGTATTATGTCATTAAATCCACACTGGAACCCTATGAAGTAGATATTATTGTCCACCTCTTTTATTTTCATGAGAGGAAGGCTAAATTAACTTGGTCAGTGCTGCATGCATAGTTATAAGCCATTATTTGAACCCACTTAATTCTTTAAGTTTGCTCTTATTCACTTGATAAACCCAGTCATCCATAGTTTCAAGTCGGAAATCCTAACAAGCTCTGGAAACTGCAAAACAGACATAGAACTAATAGTTTTATCCTACTTAATGTGAATATTTATAAAATGTACTGCAAAAAATAGTAATGTGTTTGATTACAGGTGCTACCCTAGGCAGCCCAGGAGGTGTTTTGTAAATGTAGTATGTATATATTTCTAAGTAGTATTGCCATTCTAAAATCTGAAGTACTCAGAAGTTTGGAAGACATCTAACCCCAGGGGTATCTTGAGAGGGACTGTAACCTGTACTTTTTACCTACATGCAACTAACACAGAAGATACTTCTATACAACAGAAATGTATACATAAAGAATGATGAACATCTGTGAACTTACTACCTTGCTTAAAAATTAAGACCTCATTTGTTCATTTGAGGCCCTTCCCTGTGGTAGCACTCTTTCTCCTTCTCAGAGGAGAAATTGTGTGTTTTTGATTCCCTTGCATTTTTTCTAGAACTAAAGGCATTTTCTTGCATTTCGATTTTCTGATATTTTCTTAGTACCTTGTTTGCTATGATCAGGAAGATGATATCCTATATTTGATTCATGTTTGCTTAAATTTATCTTAGATGGTTTTATTTTGTAGGAATTGCATGAAATATTTGCAGTAGGAATAAATAGGAAGTCCCTCTCTGTGGGTTTACAAAATAATTGAGAAAATAAATTGTATGCAAAATATCATTATAATCCAAATTCAAGGTGTTAACTCACTGATGTAATATGATCATTAGAAGAATATGATTCCTAGACATCTGAAGACTTTGAATAGTTTTGGGGTATTAAGTGTATTTAGATTTAATCTGACTTTATTAATAACTTTTCTTCAGAAATGGAGACTAGTGCATAAATGACATTATTTAGTGATCCATTAGATGAGCTCTTTGCTTCTGCAGTTACCTTGTGTGAGAGTTTCTACTTCTCAGCCAGCATGCTTATACAGCATTAATTTTCAATGTAGGAAAACCACCTGCATTGGAATCTCTGGGGCTTGTTGAAATACAGATTTCTAATCTTAACACTGAAAGATTCTCATTACAGTATATCTTGGTGAGGTCCAGGATTCTATATTTTTAACATTCCTGGTGATTTATATGAAAATTAACATTTGAGAAACCACTGCTTTATACGAATTCGGGGAGCTTGCTGTGATTTTGGAGCTCTAAATTTAAGTCTTTGTGTACACCTGTTTTTGTTCCATTTGTCTCAGCTTTCTGAACTCGGATTTAGGAGGCAGGTTCAAATCCTCATTCTTCAGTTTTTCTGGCTAATGATCTTGGGCAAGTGACTTAAACTCTGCAGCTGTTTACTCATTTATACAATGAGGACAGTGATACTTGCTTTGCTTCTACATGTTTATGAGTAATGAAAAACGAGATCATAAGATAGGATATGTCCATTGTAAAGTGCAGCACAACTATAAACATTTTGCACGTTTTTTTCCCCTGTTTCCCAAGATTATTCTCTTGGATCACTGGCCTCCTATAGGAGGAGAAAGCCTAGACAGTGCTTTTCAGGTGGCACTCTGATTTTATAGCACTGAACTTAGTGCTCATAATTTTATCATTAGGATGCCTAGGTGAAACCTACTTCTGTTCCTGATTTCTTAAACAGTTTTATTTTATATATCATGCTGTGATTTAGCTTCAAAGGCGCCATGAGCAAATGAAAAAGAATTTGGAAGCACAGCACAAAGAATTAGAGGAAAAACGTCGTCAGTTTGAAGATGAGAAAGCAAACTGGGAAGCCCAACAACGTATTTTAGAACAACAGAACTCTTCCAGGTAATTAATATCAGATTCCCAAGAAATGTGTGTTAAAGAATTATTGTCTTGTTTATTTTAACAACATTAACATTTTAAAAGGTATTACCCATTATCACACAACCACAGTTATTTTTATGGATGAATATTTTTACATAAATGGATGCAATCTGTCTAGTCTACCAGTATTTCTTTTCATTACAACCATTTTCCATGACTTAACAGGCTTCATAATTACAATGGTAGCTTCATAACATTCTCCCCAGTTGACTCACCATAATCAATTTCTTATCTCCTCCCCTCAATTGTTGGATATAATAGTTGTGTGCGGTCATCGGCAAGCATGGAAAACACTGCTTCAAAGATCTTTTACACAATTTCGGGCTGTGTTTTAATTGTCTTATTTCTTTAGGATTAAGTTTTGAAGATAAAATTTTGGCTGTGTAATTCCAAATACAGTTGATCAATTACTTGTTCTTCATTTACACAAAACTCCGTAATATTTGAACCCTAGTTTTGTTCTTTCCCTTGTTAGTCCCATTTAAAACTGAAAAGTTACATCCTCATAAGAATTCTACAATTTACCCTCCCTGCTAAACATTTTCAAGGTTGGACATTTGTTCTATAACGCTATCCTTCTTTTTAACTTTTTCCCCAGTGAAGAGGAAAATCTGTTTGTAAAAGCAAACATAGTAGAGAATGCAAATAGCAGTAAAAGAGAAGGTACCCTACTTGATGTCAGCTGATCTTTTTCAATTTGCACTTTTATTTGAGAAGAATTATTCTCATACATTAAAACTGGATTTCTATCCTCTTTTCACTGTTTATCCTGAAATTTGGTCAAATATTTGATTGTCTATTACAGATTTGTATTGTCCTTATTATTCACTTCTAAGTCTGACAATTTTTTAAGTAAAAAAAGTAATGTTTGAAAATCTAACAGTTGTAGTTGGGTTAGCCATTGCTACCATCTTATGTTATCTATAATGTTTATATCATGACCACTCATTTTGATTATTTTCCTTGAATCATTTAGAACCTTGGAAAAGAACAAGAAGAAAGGGAAGATCTTTTAAACCCTCTATTGACCACCAGTTACGTATTAGTTGCCAATATGCCAGCTTGGACATCAGTGTTTGTTGGATCCGTTTGACCAATTTGCACCAGTTTTATCCTTAATGATGGATTTAACAGCATGACAAAAATTATTATTATTTTTTTTGTTGTTGATGGAGATTAAGATGCCTTGAATTGTCTAGGGTGTTGTGTACTTAGAAACTAACAGCTCTAAGTACCTTTCCTACATTTTCTTTTCTTTTTTTTTATTATTAAACAGATGTCTTCAATTTAATGCAAGAAAACATTTTACTGTTGTACAATCATGTTCTGGTGGTTTGATTGTTTACAGGATATTCCAAAATAAAAGGACTCTGGAAGGTTTTCATTGAGGATAAATTGCCATAATACGATGCAAACTATGCTTCTCTATGATAATTATAATACAGAGGTTCCATTCAGTACAGCGTATACAATAATGTAATTTAGTCTAACACAGTTGACCCTATTTTTTGACACTTCCATTGTTTAAAAATACACATGGAAAAAAAATCCTATATGCTTACAATGCACCTAGAGCTTTTTATAACAACCTTTTTTTGTTTATTTGTTTTGGATTCTTTAAATATATGTTATTCTCATTTAGTACCCTCTTTAGCCAGAATCTCATTACTGCTTCATTTTTGTAATAACATTTTATTTAGGTATTTTCCATATATTGGCCCTGCTAAAATAGAATATAGCATCTTTCATATGGTAGGAACCAACAAGGAAACTTTCCTTTAATTCCCTTTTTACACTTTATGGTAAGTAGCAGGGGAAAAATGCATTTATAGATCATTTCTAGGCAAAATTGTGAAGCTAACGACCAACCTGTTTCTACCTATGTGCAGTCTCTTTATTTTACTAGAAATGGGAATCATGGCCTCCTGAAAAGAAAAAAAAGTCACCATTCTGCATTTAGCTGTATTCATATATTGCATTTCTGTATTTTTTTTTTGTTTGTATTGTAAAAAATTCACATAATAAACAATGTTGTGATGTAATAGAGTGTGGGCTCTTAAATATTCTACAGTTGATATACAAGACTAGAATATGGGGAAAAAAACATCAAGTTGAATTTGCCTCCACAATTGTAACTCTTCTATTGTATGTTTATTTCATTTAGAATATGGTCAGTGTATTGCTTTTCTAATTTATGAGATCTACAGTTATCTTTCCTCATTACTCTCATTAATGTTTATATCTCTGAGAACAAATCCCAACTCATTCACATTAGGTGAACTCTCAAATCCCCTGGAAACTGAAATTTTCTAACTGGAAAGACGGTGCAATTTGAAGATCAAATGCTGTCGATTTTAACATAATGCTTTATGGTATGTTCAATATAATTAATGCAACACAGTTCATTACCTTAAGTTTCATCATGTTTGTTACTTTTAAAAAATAATGATCAAAGCAGAAGGAGGTAACTGCTAATTCATATTAGCCAATATTTTTGGTTTCACAGGCTAAAGGATTTAAATAAGTCCGTATGCTTAAAAAGATCCTTATTGCTTTAAGAAAAATAGATCTAAAATGTAAAACATATATTAGAAAGATTATTCATGTTATAGTATCTTGAGTTTGTATGTAAGTTCACCCCAGGGTTACTATTTTTTTTAATGATTATTTTTGAGAGACAGAGCACGAGTTGGGGAGGGGCAGAGAGAGACAGAGGCACAGAAACCCAAGCAGGCTCCAGGCTCTGAGCTGTCAGCACAGAGCCCGATGCAAGCTCAAACTCACAAACCACGAGATCGTGACCTGAGCCAAAGTCAGACGCCCAACCAGCTGAGCCACCCAAGCTCCCCGAGAGTTTCTACTTTTAAAGTAAATCTCATGAGACATTAAAAACATGATTTAGGAATACCATAATATTTATTCTTATTTGATGGCCATCACTAAGAATTGTCTTAGAAAAGTTTTGTTAGTCCTAAGATGCCTTCTGCTATTGAAGAACGTACATGGTGTGACTTTTTAAAAATAAATTTCCTATTATTCCAAGACTAGAAACCAGGTGTTCCAGAATAACTGTAGGTAAATATGCAAGAGGTTTTTTTGTTTGTTTGTTTGGTTTGGTTCCTATGTTAAGAGAGCTTGGGTTAACACCTGTAACCAGAAAGGTTTGGTTTTAAGGAGTTAACCTACTGAGTTTGGAGGATGCAAAATGAAAAATTTTGTTTAGACCAATTGCCTAACTGGTGAAGTATTACTGTTAGAGTTCTAGAAACAAATTCTTATAGTTACCATTCAAAAATTCTATATTGTGGTAAGTTTGTAAATCACCTTTATTCTACTACCCTGGTAAAAACTTACACAAATCTTACCCATATCATACGAAAGGTTTTACCTGAATCTGATATGGGACCTATACGACCTTACTGGATCTTTTGATTGTTGGTTGACTCCAGGCTTTTAAAGCATATTGAGGAGTATTTTTGCTATATGGCCTGTGTATTTCTGAGAACTGCTATATGATCGATCATTGAATACATTTAACAGGAAGTCATAAAGAAAGCCCAGTATGTAAACAGCAAAACAGGCAATGCTTCCATTGTCCAGAAGCATTATATAATTGAAGTAACTACGATCTTTCTAATTACACGGCATTGACCAAGTCAGCACCAATCCTGCTGACTGGTTTGGGCACTGCATGGCAGAGCTTTACTGCCACCTAGTGGGTTGAAGTCTACTGGTCTCATTATAAAGTTCACAGTGGGGGAAATTGATAATGAATTGCTTGGACACATGGCTTATTTCTATGTAGCTCAGGTTATACTCTTGAAAGCTGAAGAGATGCAGGCTCCTGCCTCTCAGACTCATTAGTTGGGTGTCACTGAACCACCTGCACATTCTGAGTCTTCCCACCTTTTGTGCCTTTTATCCTCTTGGAGAAACTGACCGAAGAATGTGAAGGTCAGTGTAGAGTAGGTGAGAAAAAAAGAGGAAAGAGTGTAAGATGGCTTGGTAATGTAGCAAAAGGGAATGTTGACTTAGCAAGTCATCTAAGATCACTATCTCCAAACTTTATCCTGTTTCCTTATTAAAATATTTTTGAGCATGTATCCATAATTAACAATTGTATGCATGTACTGGTGTGTTACTGTGAAATTATAAGACAAAATTTTAAAGTGGGAGGGGGAAGTTTAACACCCTTCTGAAACCCGATTAAATACCTACTCATTCTACTTCGGAAGCCATTGATGTAGGTAGTATACAGATCAATAATCATTTTTGTTGACTCCTCAAGGATGTCCTCTTGAAGACTGCTGTGGTATCCTATTTGATGTGAAAGGAACAGTTATTGTCTGCCACTCCAGTAAAGTCCTTTCTAATAAAAAGCTTGCAAATGTAAACAAAAGTCCGTGTATTTCATTCAGAATATTTTCCTTACCCTTTGTAGTAATAACAGTTATCCATGTATTGAACACTTAACCACATTTCAGATGATAAGTCAGTTTTTATGTACTATCTTCATCAACCCTTAATAGGTAAACCAGCATTGCCCTTTTACAGATGTGGAAACAGGTTTGGAGATGTTTAGTGACTTACCTAGAGATAAGTGGTCTGGCAGAGCTGGAGTTCGATCCAGTCTTGGTGATGACATCAGGGCCCGTGTGCTTTAGTCTTCTGTCAGGTGACCACCCGGTCTATGCTAGAAAACACTGAACACACTAATCATCTGTGTTCAGATCCCATCTCTGTGTGAATTGGGCATGCTACTTTTCCTTTCTGAACATTTGTTTCTGCAGCTGTCGGGGCCCGTATCTCCCTTGCTGGTTCAGAGTGAAGATTACATTCTGACTGCACATGTGAAGGTCTCTGGACCTTGAGAGATTATCCTTGGATGTTGATAGAAGCGATGACGCCGGGGCGATGACAAACAAGAGTATTGTTTCCCCCCAGTTTTAGGTGACTACATTTTCAGTAAGTTTGCATGGTGCGTTGATAGGCCTCTAGGCTTGCATGTTTGTAGACACAGCCTTTTGGAGTTACTAAGTATGTTTCAGCATTAGGGCATGCCGTGGAAATAAGGTAATTTTGGCGAAGAACGGGGTTTTTTGTTTTTTTACAGTGCCAGTAATGGGAGTTCTAAATAATGCCATTCTTTGCAAGTAATGCTGAGATGGTTTATCATAGTATCTCATCTCTGACATTGCTAAAAAAAATTGCTTCTTTTCAAGCAAATTGGTTCCCATGATTTGGGATTAATCCATAGAATGTTCAAAGTCTAATGTCAGCCGTTTTCAACAGAAAATGCGGGTTGACAATTTCCTGTGTTCTTTAGAAGCCTTTCAAAGCTTCACAGGAAGAATGAAGACTATTCTTGGCCTGAACATTTGCCCCGTGGGGTGCTAGGCCCAGCCAAACAGCCTTGTATTAGCAAAGGAGGGTCAAGTGAAAGGAGACCTTGTTCTGTGCCAGCCTCTCAAAGGGTAGCCTGAAACCCTGTTGGCTACACAGAACCACTGTTTAAGGTGCAGTGTTTTGGACCTGCCGAAACCTAATGCCATTCGGGCTTTCTGAAATCCTTTGGGATGGGGAAAGGCAGTAGTTGACACCGGATCTGTGAAGACATGGCGTAAGATGGGGAGTTGGTGTGGTGGATGGCAGGACACTGCCAACAAATGTCTGGTTTCTTGTTTTCTCTTCCAACGGGGCCCTGCTTAGCTTCCTAGCTTTCAGGTGTGTTGGAAGGTGCAGCTGTTCGTCCTGGATATTTACAATGAAACAGACCCCAGAAGCCCCTTGGGTATGGGGCTGGTTCTCACCAAAACATGAAGTACTGAACTAACTTGGTCTAGCAGGGGCTTACAACTTTCCTTCCCTCACTTAATTCCATTGTCTTTGAATTTCACTGGTCTCTTTCATATTTAAATATATGCTCCACTAGACTTGAAGGCACAGAAAACTTCCCTGTATTTGGGATAAGCCAGTAATTTAAGCAACTTGGCAAGTGGTGGGTGAAGTCGTGGTGTCCTGGCACAGCCCTTGGTGTTCATGTGAGCTCTTCTCCCCCCCCCCCCCTTCTTTTCAGGAGTGAAGGAATATATATTTTGTCTGGTGGGAGTGGAGAAAGCTGTCGATTTTATTACTAGGGATAAGTCTCATGTGATTATATAAATGTATAGCTTAGTGTGGTTACTTAAAAAGGAAAAAGCTGTTAACATTTCAGGAACACAGTTCTTTCACCCAGAAACCAAAATAAAATCCTCCTGAGACCTCAGGGTTGCTAAATAGAAGTGCCAGGAACTCAGGTTGGCATTTTCTCTCCCTAAGTTCTACTTCACTAGTGCCTAATTAGACCCTGCCCCTCTTATTTAGGTGCTTGGAAGATGGAGTAGATGCCACTGAGGCAAGCCTGCTTTCTGTGATCTCTGAATTCGCATGGGGTTGGCCCCATTATACTTCATGTCCTGAAGAGAGGAGATGGGCTTTTTTTCCAACTTGTATGAGAGGTGATGGACCCATCCTACCAAATGAGAATATTGTGACAATACTCAAACTAGGAAGAATACCTGTTTGTCAAATGAGGGGAAGTTCAGCTGGAAACCTGAGGGAAGGAAACAAAACCAGAGAAGAATGCAACAACAAGCATATCGAGCGCCTGGTAGGTGCCAAATACATATAGTTCATGTCGAGTCTCAGTTGAAGCTCAGCAGAATTCACTGATGTGGTCATTTAACCCCTTCTTGAAACAAGCCTGGCTGGCTCAGTTGATAGTGTGTGCAACTCTTGATCTCAGGGTTGTAAGTCTGAGCCCCATACTGAGTATAGGGATTACTTCAAAAAAAAAAAAAAAGATGAAGTCTTTAAAAAAACTAAGCAGACTAAAATTTCNGGAGAAAAAAAAAAAAAAAAAAAAAAAAAAAAAAAAAGATGAAGTCTTTAAAAAAACTAAGCAGACTAAAATTTCACTGTATGAATATATAACATTTGTATTAGCCCTTGTGACCTGCAAAGCAACAAATGCCCCCTAACCTTAGTAACAACTATAGTTAAACTGTAATAATGTTTGTTACCCTAGCTGCCACAGGCCAGGAATTAGCAGGCTGGTTTAGGCCAAGGTTAAAGGTGTTGGCTTGGGGCTATAGTCATCTGAGGGCTTGACTGGGGCTGAAGGGCCTGCTTCCAAGACGGTTCACTGACATCATTGGCAAGCTGATGTCAGGAGGCCTCCGTCCCTTGCTACATGGACCTCTCCAGGGGGCTGCTGGAGTGTCCCTGTGACATGATGTCTGGCTTCCTCCCAGAACAAGTGATCCAAGAAAGAGCAAGGCGCAAGCCACAATGCCTTTTATCACCCAGCCTTGGAAGTCACACAATGTCATTTCTGCAATATGTTTATGCAGCCCAGCCCTGTTCGGCGTCGGGGGCAGCTATACGAGAGCTGGAGTACTAAGGAGGCTGCTACCACAACATTTTATCTATTTTCTGCTTAACAGATGATCTTTCATTTTTACAAATAACACTGCAGTGAACATTTCTGTATACATCTTCTTGCCCAAATATGCAGGAGTTTCTACAGGCTTGTGTATCAACATGAATAAAGCCAGCAAATTTGTGGCCTTTAGGTTCCTAATCTTCCAAGGTTTCTGGAAGGCATCATGTAGCAGTTTATTCCCTGGCCTCTCTTCACTCAGACCAGATGTCCCCACAGGCCCGATCCAAAGCTTTCATTAAGTCCGGGCTTACATCTCGACCAGAGAAGAGAGCAGGATCTCTCCCCCTGCGTTAGAGGTGGGAGACCTCGGGGGAGAACTTCCACTGGCCCAATATGGTGACTGGAAGACATGGTCACTGAGAGAACCACTGTGAAGCAGACGGCACGCCTGCTCCCTTGAGACCTTGTCCCCCCTTAGGGATTATGGGTACATAAGGGGCCAATTCTGCAGCCAACCTGGACCATTGAATCAGTACAACTCACCCCCACCCCACACGCCAGCTCTGGGCCAGCTGGGGCTTTGCCCATATTGGTTGTGGAGCTCTGCCTAGTGCACAATCTTCTTCCCCACACCCGGCAGCCCCCGAACCTTCACCCTCATGACACCTTTTGCCGCCCTCCTGGCAGCCTATCCTGGCTGTAGGTTTATCTCTACTCCATGGTCCATGGATGCACCCAAAGCCCACATCCCAGCACCAACCCTCCCTGCACCCCATGCCTGGTTTCCTACTGATACCCCTAACTGATTGTCAAATAACCCTTCCCTATTAACTGTTCTCATAAACTTTTTTCTTCTAACTTATAATTTTGACAAAAACATTTTTTTCTGAACCATTTTTGAGTCATTTGCAGCCCCACGCCCTTTATACTAAATACTTAGGTGTGTATTTTCTAGAAACAAGGAAATTCCTTTATGGTAACAGTACCATTATCAAATTTGATGAAATTTAATGAGCTTTTAATAAAACTTAAAGACACTTAAATATCTTCTTTGCTACCTTATCTTCCAATATATTATGTATTCATGTTTACATACAATGCATTTTGCATTATGGCCCAAAGCCCCAGATTCTGGCTGTTGTGCTTGCATTTTCCTTAAGATAAATTTAGAGGGGATCACGTTAGCATTCCTGGGCCTGGATCCCTTGGGCACCAAGAAACCCTGCCGGTTTTTTGCGTAGAACCAGTGGCAGTGTTGACCTCAGAGTCCAGGGTCTAGGCTCCCAGTTTATTTCCCTCTACACCATGTGGGAGCAGATTCATTCTTTCCCATTCATTCATTCAATCATTCATTCCATCCAACCTTCTCTTGAGCACCAGGTCTTATTCGTGTGAGCAGGACAGAGGTGAATGTGCCCGCTCTGCGCAGATGCTCTTGTCATCCAGGAGCCCGTGGTCTTTGAGAGAAGCAGGATGAGTGGACACCCTTGGGGTAGGGCCACAGTCACAGACAATGGGGTGTCGTCAACATTTGTTCCCTTCTGAGGGTCCAGTAACGGCCGAGACCTTCAGCCCCCTTCCCCACGCCCCAGGCGGCGCTGTGTTCAGCCTCTGCTCTAGGTGCCCCAGCCCCGCGCTGGGACTTCTGCCCGCCGCCAGGAGAGACCGGAATCCCGCCTCCACTGTCGGAAGCTGGGGACGAGGAGCGGGGGAGGTGGTGCGGGTACAGAGGAAGGTGCAGAGTGCGGGGGTTGCGGTTCAGAGGATCAGAGGAGCCGCCCAGGTCTGACCCGCGCGGGCCGGCGAAGGCGGGCTCCCCCGCGCCCCCTGGCGGCCACGAACGCCTGCGCAGGGTCAGGCTCCCCACGCGAGTCGCCCAGAGCCTCCACTTTCCGTGCGCGGCCAGCTCCGTCCCTCCTGTCATCTGTCTCTCGGGGTCAAGCGGGGGTTGGGATCTGTGGGGACAGACCCTGCTTTACTCCCATGGGCCTCCATTCGGGCGTCAACGGCGGGCCGTGGCCTTTGGGACAGAAGGTGGCAGCATCCGCACGCAGGCTGGGACCTGCGCCGGAAGGTGGCTTTCCTAGGAGCCTCCCCGGGACTGAGGGCCTCCCTAGATTCCGCACCACTCAATGGCCAGATTTAATTTTGCTTCCGCAATACTTCAGGACCTTCTGTTACTTGTATTTATTTAGGGAAGAGTTTTAAGAAGATTACAAAAGTAACTTAGACTCTTTGTTTTTTTTTTTTGAGTATGTAATTTTATTTTACTTTATTTATTTCTATAGTTTATTGTCAAGTTGGTTTCCATATAACACCCAGTGAAACTTAGGCAGGCTCTTGAAACAGACCAAGCAACCAAACATAAAGACATGTTTGCAACCAAACATAAAGACGATATTTAATGGTGTAGCCATTCCTCAAAAAGTTAAACATAGAATTACCACATGACCCAGCTTCTGGGTCATCTACCTAAAAGACTTCCACTTCTGGGCATATACTCAAAAGAAGTGAAAACAAATTTCAAGCAGATCCTTCCACATCCATGTTTATAGCAGCACTATTCACAATAACCAAAAGGTGGACGCCTCCATGGACACACGCATGGATATATAAAATGTGGCATGTGCCACAGTGGACTATTTATCCAGCCTTAAAAAGAGAGAAAATTTGGACACATGCTACAACGCGAATGAATGAACTTTGAAGACATTGTGCTATGTGAAAAGAGCCAGACACCAGCCACAAAAGCACAAATGTTGCATGATTCCACTTATATGAACTATCTAGAATAGGCAACTTCATTGGGACAGAAAGTAGACCAGAGGCTACTAGGTTCTGGGTGGGAGCACTGGACAGTTATTGCTTAATGGGTACAGAGTGTCTGTTTGGGGTGTTGAAATTTTTTGAAAATAGCGGTGATGGCTGCACAGTATTGTGAGTGTAGTTGATTCATGTCACTGAATTGTACAACTTTGAGTTTACGTCTTTTCCTCCTCAAGACCAGGGGCGCTGGAGTAACTTACCCAGAGTGTGGAGTCGTGTAGATGGAAGGGGCAGGAATTCCGTGTGGGCAGCCTCCCCCCCCTCCCCGAGGGGTCAGCAGCTGTGGCGAAGTGCCTCTCACGCCTCACACCTCCCCTGGGAGTGCCATTTGGTGAGTCAGCATTTTTTTGTTTTTGTTTTTTTTGTTTTTTTTTTGCTTTCCTGTGGGGATCTGACCTCGGCCTGGGCCTGCTCTGGGTATGCTGGCCCCGAGCTTCCCTGAGACACAGAGTGACGTAACCATTGGAGAACCCACTGTGGCCGGCTCAAAGCTCAGGTCAGCACAATGGGAAGGAGGCTTTGGTGGCTTTGCAGAGGCCCTCTCNCTCCCACGCTGCCCCCCCTCCCTCCCCACCCTCCAGCCCCGTGTATATTGCCCAAAGGGCACATCAAACTTCTGCTTGTGTTTCCAAAAACTAGGGAGGGCAAAGTTTGAAATTTAAAAAAAGGACATCAAATTATTTATGGGAAACCAGGATTCCAGCAGATCCTGGTCTTGTAGCTGTTTATGGTTGTGAATTGTTTCTACTTTGAACTGCATGGATGGGTGGTGGGAGAAGCTGGTCCTTAAGCGTTTATATCCTCTCTATGTCTTCAGCTGGTCCTGCCCAGCCTGCCTGGAGGTGGGTCTTCTCCCTCCAGCTTCTCGCTTACCCTCACGCGGCCTGACCATCACACCACCGGAGGCCAGGCCAGGAAGGGCCCGGAGAGTGGGAGGTGGTGGTTTGCATCGGGAGTTTGCTGTCTATGCAGTGTGATTTGGGGCAGGCAGCCGCCCAGTAGAAATGCTTAGGAGAGGGGAGACTGGGTGAGCGAGAAGCTGGGCTTGAGGCCAGCCCCCTGACCTGCAGCTTTCCAGAACTGTCGTGCGAAAAGGGGCAGTGGATGTGCAACGCTTTCCCTGCATTCAAGGCTGTCGGCCCACAGCCACGGGCACTCCCATGCTGAAGCGGCGGCCAGTGGTGCGTCTTTACAAGTGGGCTCGTAAGTCTGTCCTTTGGAATTCATTTCCCATAGATGGAAGCACGCGGCGGACGAGGGATGCTTCCTGCTTCTGCGAGTGAACACAGCCCAGGGGCCCTGATGGCAGAGCCACGAGCTAGTTTGGCCTTGAAAGAAGTGAGAACCCAGAGTTACAGTGAAACCCGGCCAGTGGAAGACCTCCTCGCATCTGGGAGTCGTGTGTGTGTGTGTGTGTGTGTGTGTGTGTGTGTGTGTGTGTGTGTAGGGGGCCATTTGTGATACCCACCGTTGGGCCTTCTCTTCACTAGCGGTTCTATCACTAAAGTGAAAGGACCCCCTGAAAGCGAGAGGGGGAAGAAGTAGGAGACCGATTTTCTTGCAGCTGAACGTTCTGTCGACCTTTTCTGAAAGAGGAGGGCCGTGTTCATCCCCGGAAGGCGGTGAGGCCAGCACAGTACAAGACACGACAGGATGAACTTCTGTAGCTTTGGCAGAACCAGGTTTGGATCACACACCCTGGGAGGGGCCGGGCGGGTGTAATAATCCAGAATAAACCGGAATAATCCAGCAAGGCCTAGCTTGCGTACTGAGTCGTCCGCTTTAACCAGGGGCAGGCTTTGCATATGGTGTGCAGTTTTCTAAAAGGCATAGGTTTATACAAGTCCATTCAGCCCAGACTATTTACACTCAGCCACGCGCACCAGGCAGGTGCCTGACCCTGAGCGACCCCCCACCCCCACTTTTTTTAAGTCTCACATTCCTGGGGTGGAGAACAGAGACCGTTAACCGGACCTCGCAGCATCCTTGTGAAGATTAAATGAGATTGCGTCTGTCACGCGCCTGGCAAAACATCTAAAATGCAGTAGGTGCTTCGTAAACATCAGTGTTGCAGGCTGCTAGCTGAAAAGATTGCAAAGTTTAGGTTTTTTAGTTTTGTGGGTGTTTCATTTAAGTCATTCTGTTCATCCTTGAGGGGTGGAGGCTGAGTGGGCTAATGGCTGATTGGGAGACAAGGAAAGGTGTTTTTCTCCTTCCGGGAAGAGAACTTTACTATTCTTAAGATCTTGACCTCCTTTACATCCAGAAAACCTTTGTAGTTTTAAGGCCTGTGCCCAGTCGTGGCACAAAGAAGCCGAGTGGATGGGTGTGTTCCATTTTGGAGGTTTGAAAAGGGCCCAGTGGCCTGAGCCTGCCAGTTAGCCCCCAGGGGCTGGGGAACACAAGCAGTAAGCTGGCCTGTGAGGGGTGAGGGCTGCAGGGATCCGAGGGGCCTTGTGGAGAGCCTCGGGGCAGCCCGAGTGGGGAGGGAGGGTTGGAGTTTCCCTGAAGCCCTCCCCCACCCCGTCGGCAGGGCCCTGCCAGATGGGGGGAGGGGCGAGTGAACCTGTGCTGTGGGGTGAGACCACAGCATTGCCCAGATGGGGGCAGCCGCTGTGACCTAGACCTTTTCAGGGCTGTGTCCCCACCCACACGTGTTGTGGGATCCTGAGGACGAGTCCTCAAGTGTCTGACTTGAAATACCTCCCTGTCTTGGTAGGCGGTTCAGCGGGAGAAAGTCTAACGTTGCCTGCATCTTGAGGCGAATCATTCCTTGTGAATGAAATGCAGACAGAACTTGGGTCCCATTTGCTTGCAATGTCAGCAAGTCAGCACCAGACAAAACTGCTGATGTGTCTTTTCCGTGGTTTGGGGTTCTCTTGACATCACACTTGGTGGAGGCCCGAGGGCAACACGCCACAGAGCAGCAACGTGAGACTGGGTGCTGGTGCGCAGGGAAAGGAACCAGGACCGTTCACATTAAGTAGAATAATACATGTGAACACACGGCGCATACGTACAGAGACGCTCACATGCTCAAGGGTACCGTCTCACCTTGGCAAAGGAGATGGGCGTGGGGATAAAGGGAGTCCATGAGGAAAGAGGACGTCAGGAGAGGGTCACTGGCAATAAGAAGGATGACCAGAGGCTGGAAAGGTGACCAGAGCAGCTCTCTGCAGAGGCCGCTCAAAGAGGTGAGACAAGACATGATGGGCATTGACCATGAAAGTTCTGCTACAGGCGCCATCAAACGTTCAGGCGCTACATGAGGCTCTGGGGAATTTACACAGTTTGGGGAATTGTTCATGTTGAATGTCCAGTGTTGACTCCTCCAGGCCCTGGCACCTGGGTGGATTCACCTGGAAGTTTCTCAGGTTTCCAGTAAGCACAAACAGCTTGTTTCCGATGGGGATTTCCTCTCTGATTTCTTTCAGGAATGACATTGAAAGTAGACTGTTCTGCTTCAAGTGTTAAATCTTAACACATCCCATGGGAAAAACTCTTTTTTCTGTGGCTCCAGAACTCTCTTTTCCTCTCAGTCTTTGTGGATTTTATAGGAGAACCAGAATTGAGGGCTGTCCTAGCCACTGACCTGTAAGTGATGGGAATTGTCTGTGGATTGTGTTTTGGGGGGAGACGGGGTGTGACTGCAATGCTGATCACCAATGCTGGTGACATTTATCTTTATCCAAAGAGATACATTAGAAACTTAGTGCTATAGGGCTCCAAAGGGATCCCAATCTTTCTGGAAGAAATGGCTAAGTCAATGATGATATAGGTACAGAATGTAATATTTTGCACCTATGAAAAATCCTACTTCTGAAGCATTCTTATTGACATGGGAAAATGTTAACATCACATCCATTCTGATAACCCACGCCGGTGCCTGTGCTGCAGAGCACTGGCTGATGAGAGAGGAACAGAAGCACAAACAGGCCACTCCCGAATCTACTGGAAATTACTCTTTGGCTGTTTTCCATCCCATAGCTAATTGGTCTGCTTTTCAGACCCTGTGAAGCAGAAGCGATGGCCCCAGGATCATGAACTTCACAACCAGAAGCCCAGCCTGTCTCAGCACAGGGGGAGAGCCTTTGCCCTGCAAGCCATGGGCGATCACTCCTAGTGGGAGGTCCGGGGTCAGCGGTCCAGGGTCAGGGTTCCAGGTTGGGCTCTGTGATCAGGGCTTCAGGGCGTAGGACCCTCGTGGCTCTGGGGCCTTCCTTCCTGCCTCCTCACGTCAGGTTCTAAGGTCATGGCCAAAGCATGGTCTCTGGACCTCTGCCCTGTATCTGGTAAGGGACTTATTTCTAGAATGTGTAAAGAACTCCTACAACTTAATAATAAAAAGACAACCCAATTTAAGAAAAGGGCAAAGTAGCTCAGTAGACACTTGTCCAAAGATATACAAATATATAAGCACAACAAAAGATATTCAGTATCACAAGCCATTGTTGGAATGCAAATCAAAACCACAACCAGATACCAATTCACACGGTAGGATGGTGATTATTAAAAATCCAGATAATAAGGGGCACCTGGGTGGCTCAGTTGATTAAGTGTCCAACTTCAGCTCAGGTCACGATCTCACAGATCATGAGTTTGAGCCCTGCGTCCGGCTCTGTGCTGACAGAGCCAGGAGTCTGCTTCAGATTCTGTGTCTCCCTCTCTCTGCCCCTCCCCTGCTCACACTCTGTCTCTCTCAAAAATAAATCAATAAACATTAAAAAAAAAAACCCAGATAATAACAAGTGTTGGTGAGGAAATGGAAAAAGTAAAATCCTCACACACTGCTAGGGAAATGTAAAAGGATGCGTTCAGTTGGGAAATAGTATGGCAGAGCTTTCATTTGACCCAGCAATTCCACTCCTAGGTGTATCCCCAAGAGAACTAAAATCATATGTCCGCATGCAAACTTGACCGTGAATGTTGATAGCAGCATTATTTGTAATATCCAAAAAGTGGGAAGAACCCAGATGTCTACCACCTGGCGGATAACAAAATGTGCTATAGCCACACATTGAAATATTATTTGTTGTAAAGAAGGAATGGAGTGCTGATGTGTGCTACCTCACAGGTGAGCCTGGAAAACATTAGGCTACGTGAAGGAAGCCAGTCACAAAAGGCCACATATTGTATTGTATGACTTTATTTACGTGAAATGCCCAGAAGAGGCAGATCTATAAAGACAGATGGTGGCTCGGTGTTTGCTGAGGACTAGATGGGTGGTGTAGGGGTGACAGATTGGGGGCTGATAGCTAATGTGTACAGGTTTCTTTCTGAAGCAAAGAAAACGTTCTAAAATTAATTCTAGGGATGGTAACCCACCTCTGAAGATAATAAAAACCACTGAATTAAATAAACATTTTAAATAGGTGAACGGTAAGGCGTGTGAATTGTATCTCATTAAAGTTGTTGCCAGAAAATCTTAAGGACTAATTACTTTAAAAGAGTCTTTACTTTAATTTCTAGTAGGTGCATTTTATTTTATTTTATTTTTATTTTTTTTTAACTAATAGGTGCATTTTAAAATATGGCTCACTTCCCACATATTTAAGGCATGAATTGCTCTAAAAAACAAGGGATACATGTGTGGATGGAAGTCCCAGGTCTGGATGTATTGTATCCAGAGCACCTGTGAAAAGGTGTCAAGTCTTGAATTTAGTCACCAATCATGTATGAAGAAAAAATAAGTCCAAAAAGGCATAGGCATATATGATTTCATAAATGCCGTCTCCAAGTAGAATGCTACACCCTCTAAGAAAAGGATTTCAGCGGATAGTACGTATGTAAAGAGACCTGTTTCTAGTGATCTTTTCAGTGTGCCTCCTCCGGGGGGGGTCCATACCCTGGGAGCATGCTTCCTCTCTGCCGAACTCGAGCAGCCACCGGGGTCTGGCTGAACCCAGGGCCACTGAGGGTGGCCTGGGACCCCAGTCCTGGGGACAAGTGACATCAGACAAAGGGCCCAGCCTGACGGTTTCCCGGACATTCATTCCAGCCCCGGGCCACCTGATGCCTCTCCTGAGACATTGACCGAAAGTTGCCAAGTCTAAGCAAACAATGAATATATTTGTACAGAAATGTAGGGAAGAGGTGAAGCACAGGGCTGGGCCTGCCCTGAGTCCAACACGACATTCACGGCCCCACAATGTTTTGTAAGGAGGAAGTAAATCAGATCGCTGTATGACGGTCCTCAACGGCAGGGTGGGGGGCAAGCCATTCAAACCTGTAACTAATCACTGTTCCCTGGCTTATTGGCATATCTGCTCTGGAACAAGGGGCTCCTCCTGGATGTAGTTTTAGTTCCAAACAACAGGGGTCAAAGGGCATACCTTTACTGTGGGGGGACTTCTATTCCCCCATCCATAGGACCTGAGTGGGGTTTTGGCTCGTATGTTTGTATTTTGGGAAAAGGAGCACAGTTGTTCATCTCTCCTTAGATTTAACTCTAAGTTTCTTTTTAATCCTTGTTTGACTTGTTGACAGGTGTTTTTTCACCAGACTGGTTTATATATTCACAGGTAGCACATATATATCTGATATTCTATCCACAGGCTGACTTTTCCATCAATGCCTCTCTTGGGTCCTGATGAATTCAGAACGGTACTCTGTACAAATGAACTTCTGAATTCCAGCCTGCTCTGAATTCAGATTAAGGCTCCCTTGGTCAGCCTCAGGGGTCACCGGCTCCCTCTTCCATTTGTTCAGCCAGTGACCCCGCCTCTTGGGGAGGGTTGGTGCTGCTCTGGGCACCAGGCCCTCCCTCATGGTCAAACACCTTGACTGCGTATTTATTTTTAAAACAGTTTTTTTTTTTTTAACTGATGAGTATTATTGTGGAATATTCCTCAAATTACAAAGAAGAAAATAAAAACAGTAATTCCAGTTTTTAGACCCAATGACTGTCTTTTTTTTTTTTTTTAATATTTTTATTTATTTCTAGGAGAGAGAGAGAGACAGTGTGAGCAGGGGAGGGTCAGAGAGAGAGGGAGTCACAGACTCTGAAACAGGCTCCAGGCTCTGAGCTGGCAGTCAGCACAGAGCCCGACGCGGGGCTCGAACCCACGAACCGCGAGATCATGACCTAAGCGAAAGTCGGACGCTCAACCGACTAAGCCACCCAGGCGCCCCTCAATGACTGTCTTTTTACATCTATATAGGTTTTTTTGTATTACTGTTAAGACCATTTTTTAAGACTAGTTTGAGGGTCACAGCAAAATTGAGGAGAAGGTACAAATTTCCCCTATATCCTCTGCCCCGTCCCATGCACAGCCTCACCCATTATCTTTTTTTTTTAATGTTTTATTTATTTTTGAGAGACAGAGAGAGAGATAGCATGAGCAGGGGAGGAGTCAGAGGGAGAGGGAGACACAGAATCTGACGCAGGCTCCAGGCTCTGAGGTGGCTGTCAGCACAGAGCCCGACGCGGGGCTCGAACCTACAAACCGTGAGATCATGACCTGAGCCGAAGTCGGGCACTCAAGCGGCTGAGCCACCCAGGCGCCCCGCCTCACCCACTATCAACATCCCCGTCTGGGGTGGGGAATTTGTTACATGCAACGCAGCCTCACCGCACGAAGTCCACAGTTGACATTACAGTTAGTTCCCTGCCGGTGTTATTCAGTCTATGAGTCTGGACAAAAGTATGGCGACACAGAGCCATCATTATGAGACATTCAGAGTATTTGCATTGCCCTAAAAACCCTCCAGGCTCCGCCTACTCCTCCCCCGCCCCCCGACTCCTCCAACCCCTGGCAATCACTGCTCATTTTACTGTTTGCATAGTTTTGCCTGTTCCAGAAGGCCATAGAGTTGGAATCACACAGTATGTAATCTTTTCAGACTGACTTCTTTCACTTAGTAATATGCAATTAAATTCTTCTGGGTCTTTTTCATGACTTGATAGCTCATGACTTTTTGGCCCTGAATATAGTCCATTATCCTGATGCGTCGGTTTATTTACTCATTCATTCTGCTGAAGGACATGTTGGTTACTTCCAGTTTTGAGCAACTATGAATAAAGCTGCTATAAACATATAGTTTTTATTTTATTTTATTTTATTTTATTTATTTTTGAGAGAGAGAAAGAGAGACAGAGCACAATCAGGGGAGGAGCAGAAAAGAGAGGGAGACACAGAATCTGAAACAGGCTCCAGGCTCTGAGCTGTCAGCACAGAGTCTGACGCAGGGCTTACGAGCCATGAGATCATGACGTGAGCTGAAGTCAGATGTTTAACTGACTGAGCCACCCAGGTGGCCCAAAACATATAGTCTTAAACATAATTTTGCAATATGCTTCTTTTATTCAACAGTAGATGGTGAACATTTCCTCAAACCACTAATGTCCCTGGGCAGTCTTATTTTAAAGATCCCACTGTAATCCATCACATGGATTAAATGAGTTAATACGAATAAAGCCCATAAGATGATGAGTGACACATGGTAAGAATTCAATAAACCTTAGCAATTATTATAATATGAGTGTGTGCATAAAGTATATGTAATTTAATCAGCCCTTTATTAATAGATATGAGGGGGGTTTCACTTGTTCACTATTATAAATAATTCTCCAGTGCGTATCCGTGGACAAATAACCAAAATTTACAACAATGTTGTTGTTGTTGTTTTTCTTTAAGCTTTCTACATGTGTCTTTTGACTCCCACTTTCTAACCCCAAACAGAGCCAGTGGGGAAGCACAGCGCTGAAGGAAGCGGAGTTGTCTTGGTCCCGATCCCTCTGCTACCTTGACCTATGTGAATGACTCTGAGCAAGTCGCTTCACTTTTGTTCTGTAAAAAACAAAAAAGTCCTCGTAGTGCACAAGGTATAGACTTGCTGAATCACTATGTGTACACCTGAGATGAACGTAACATGGTGTCGACTACACTTCAATTAAAAAAGGACAAGATAAAAAGTCCTCAGGGGATGGTAAAGAGGATTAAATGACTTAATAATATATGTACCATCAGTGGATGGATAGCTAAGCAAATACGGTATAGTCATACAGTAGAATATTATTCAGCCGTAAGAAGGGATCATAGGCATGGCAACCAGAGTTAATAATACTGTCTCATATATTTGGAAGATGATAAGAGAGTAGATCTTACGAGTTCTCATCACAAGTAAAAAAACTTGGTATCTATGTGTGATGATGGATGTTAACTAGACATCGTGGGGACCATTTTGCAATATACACATATTGAATGAGTGTGTTGTACATCTGAAACTATTATAATGTTGTGTATCTACTATATTTCAAGAGAAGGAATGCAGCACCACCACCTGCTACAATTTGAATAACCTCAAAAACATTACACTAAGTGAAAGAAGCCAGACCCAAAAGTTCAAATATCATGTGATATATTTTATAAGATATATTCAAAATAGACAAATCCAGAGAGACAAGACCTATTACTGGTCTCAGTCATGGGACAGAGAGAGAGGCAGTGGGAAGGAACTGCTTAATGGTACAGATGTTCTTCAGTGATGATGAAAAAGTTTTGCAACTAGAGAAAGGTAGAGGTTGCACAATGCTGTGAACGCACTAAATGCCACTGAACTGTGCATTTTTAAATGGTTAATTATATGCTATGTGAATTCCACCTTAAAAAAAAAAAAAAACAAAGCATTTTGTGGGATCCTAGCATCTAGTAAACAATTAAAATCTTATTACTATTCGTTACCCCCTCCAGCCAGCATAGACTGTTCATCTCAGCTGTTGTCAAAACTAGGGAAAAAAATCATTAAATGGCAGGCAGTATAAGGGAGTCCCGGGCCCTGCGGAGAGGATTTTCCTGAGGCCTGCCCCTTATACAGCTGCTAACAAAATAACACCTTCATTTTGTTGCAAGGACAGCAAATGGTAACCTGGGTCAGGGAACAGAATTGGTAGCTAGTTTCATTCTTGTAGCCCTGGGAATTGAAAGCTGGAAAACGATTCCATTGTTTAAATATCTCTGGCAGCTATACCCTTCTCTCCATCTCCGTCCTTAATCTCTTAGTGCAGGCTCTCATCATCTTTTCTTTCCTGAGATATAATTCACACGCCATAAATTTGCCTCTGTAACGTCTCCAATGCAGGTGTTTCATATCTTCACAGAGTCATCGTCTTTTGCTGGGACGGGTGCAGTAGTCTCATAACTAGCCTTTCTGGTGCACTGTGTGCTTCTGGAGTACTCTTATGAACTGTGCTTCCAACCTGAGCTCGTCTGGTCCTCCTAAAACCCAAATCTGATCGTGTTTCCTTCCTCCTTTACCTACCTCATTTAAAATGCCTCACAAGCTCGCCACCCCACAGCAAAATGTCTGAATTCCTAGCATGCCCCATATCTGCCTCCTTCCCAGCCTACCGTCTCCCAACTGCCCCACTTTCACTATCATAAACCACTTCAACAAAAAAAATTCTTGCACACGTATCTCGATGAAGTTGTCTGAAAAATTTTGTAGTATATATTCCTAGAATTCCTAGTATAGATTCCTAGATCCAAGAATAGACGCATTTTAAAATTCTGCCAAGTTGCCTATCAGTGGTATATGAGTGGACACGCTTGCTCACACGGTCATCAACATCAGGTAGTAATCATTTAAAAAATCTTTACAAATCTTATAGATGAAAATAATGTCGGGGGCACCTGGGTGGCTTAGTCGGTTAAGCATCCAACTTCGGCTCAGGTCATGATCTCACAGTTCATGGGTTCGAGCCCCGCGTCGGGCTCTGTGCTGACTGCCAGCTCAGAGCCTGGAGCCTGTTTCAGTCTGTGACTCCCTCTCTCTCTGACCCTCCCCTGCTCACGCTGTCTCTCTCACTCTCCTAGAAATAAATAAAAAAAAAAAAAGAAAAAGAAAATAATGTCATTATTTACATTTGATTTTCTAATTAGTAAAGTTGTACATATTTTCATAATGTAGACTCTATTTCCTGTTCTATGAAAACCTTGTTTATGTCCTTTTGACTCTTGGGTCATGCACTTTCTTTCTTATTGATTTGTAAGAACTTTTTATTTATTTAGGATATTAGGACTTGTAATGTATGATGCAGGTTTTCTCAGGTGGTTAATTCCTTGCCTTTGCATTGATGTTCTATTGCTGACAGAGAAGTTTTTTGTTTTTTTTTTTCCCTAGGAGAGAGAGAGAGAGCGTGAGCAGGGGAGGGTCAGAGAGAGAGGGAGTCACAGACTGAAACAGGCTCCAGGCTCTGAGCTGGCAGTCAGCACAGAGCCCGACGCGGGGCTCGAGCCCACGAACCGCGAGATCATGACCTAAGCGAAAGTCGGACGCTTAACCGACTAAGCCACCCAGGCGCCCCGTGACAGAGAAGTTTTAAACTTTTTGGTAGCCAAATTTATCAGCCTTTTCCTTTGGGTTTCCAGCTTTCATGTCATACTTGTAAGGTCTTTCCCACTCAAAGATAATAAAAATATTCACCCATGTTTTCCTCTGAGATGTAAATGGTTTAACTGCCTGCTCTCCTTTGGGTGTTAATGCTGAAGTGAGGAGGGAGATAAGATTCCAGCTATATTCTGTGACAGCGGCTGAGAGCCTCGCTTTGGGAAACAGAGGACAACTGAGAGTGAGTACGAACTGATGACTTTGGGCAAGTTACACTCTCCGTGTCTCTGCGCCCTCTTCTGCGAATTGGGAAAAACCACGGAATGTGTTTGTAAGTGTGCGGTGAAAAGTCAGTAAGATGATGTGTGTGAAGCAAAGAGCACAGTGGCAGCGGCAATGTAAACCCTCAGTGTGGGTTGGCCACTGTCGTCTTTCTTCAGCGCTGGCCTTCATTCTAGCGCCGTTGCTGGAAGAAGCTGCCTTCTCCCCGCAGTTGTGAAATGCCACCTGTTTGTTTTTTTTTAATATTTTATTTATTTTTGAGAGAGAGAGACAGCGTGAGCAGGGGAGGGTCAGAGGAAGAGGGAGACACAGACTCTGAAACAGGCTCCAGGTTCTGAGCTGGCTGTCAGCACAGAGCCAGATGCAGGGCTCGAACCCACGATCCGTGAGATCATGACCTGAGCCGAAGTCGGACGCTTAACCGACTGAGCCACCCAGGCGCCCCAAATGCCACCTATTTAAAGCTGCCATCCACTAGTTTCCCAGGTGCACTGGGTTTGCTTCCGACTCTCTTCTGTCAGCCTCTTCTGGGCCAGGGCCTCATCAGTGCACCTAAGGTTTGCTTACTTCTGGCCAGGGAAGTCTCCCTGCCCTGTGGCCCCGGCCGGGCGCCCTCAGGAAGTCCCTTCGGTCTCTCCTACATCCCCTCCATGGCCAGCAGCCACAGCCAGCCCCGTCCACCCTGTGTCTCACGTCTACTTGGAAGTTTTCTTCGAACTTTCCAAGACAGGTGGGACCTTTTGTTATACCCACTTTGCAGATTCAAGGAGTAGCTGGAGAGTCACACTTAGGACTTTAAAGTAAGGCTGTACTCTTAGCTCTGCCTCATACCCTCTCTGAGCCCCAGTTCCCACCTGCGCCACAGGGACCACCAGCCCTCCCTTTGGGGGCTGTTACAGGAATCCAACGGGGCTGTGCACACCCTGGTATAGTGCCTGGCGCGTGGGGACACCCCAGCTTTCACGTGACATGGCCTGCCTGTCGGAACTTCTAATTCTAAATCTGCACAGGCTTGCTCTACCATGTGGCCTCTCCCAGGACTGAATAGTGCCATGGGGAGGCCTCAGACCCCCCCCCCAAATCTCTGTCAGGCCCTTCTCAGGGGACAGTATCTCCTTCGGGATGCCCACACCAGCCAGGAATGTGCCCCAACTGAATGCAACTGTAGCCTTCCTGATTGCTGTTGCTAAGTATATATAGGACGGCCTGTACTATGCAAGCAGCACGTCTTCGTCACCATGGTGATCCGGCAACTTCAGTCTCCAAACACATTCCTGTGCAGCATGTGTCTACCAGGGACAGAAGGGAGCCAGTGTAACTGTGAGCCTGGCAAAGGAGGGTGACCCCATCCCCCAGTCTCTGGCTCTCAGAACGGAGCGACCAGCACTCTGCCTTTTGACTGTATAAAGTCCTTCTTCAGAAACTTTGCTTCTCAGCACCAAAAACAAACAAACAAACAAAAAAACCCCACACATTTCCATCACCTGAAACCAATTCAGGAAAAGGTCCCAGGAGAAGGTCTACTGCAAACCTGGGGTGATTCAGAGGATGCAGGATTCACCAGGGGCATCCGGAAGGTGTGGGCTCGGTGGTAACAGAACAAATCCCAGATGCACCCACAGAAATCCTCTTCTGGAAGGTACTCTCCAGGATGGAGCTAAAAACAAAATGTAGGTGCCTCAAGAGAGCCTCTTGCTTCTAAGGAAATTTTGAGACAAACAATAGCCTCTTACGGCCCTTGGGCTCCTTGGGGCCAATTGAATCAGAATCTTGCAGGTGGGGGTGTGTGGGCATTGATGGGTGTTTTTTCCAGGTGATGGTCAAGAGCCCTGATGGAAACTCCAGGTGAGGCTGTGAGGATTATCACACACGTGAGGGAAGCTACCAGAACCGGCAGGCTTTTTGAAGGGCCAGCAAGGAGGCTTCAACTCCGAGCCCAGCAGGATTACTGAGAAGGCCTGTAGGGCCGGCGTCCCTGCGAAGGAGAAGGGGAGTCAGGATTTGGGGTTGAGGGTGAAGTTCTGGTAAGAACCGAGATTGGTCTCGGCAGTCATGGCCCTTGCTCTGGGCTCTGCACTTTGGGACCCCTGCCCTCACCAGGCACCCCTGCCCCAGGAGTCCACCGGAGCTGAGATGAACTACTTGCCCAGAGCCCACACACTCCTGAAACCGTGCCCCAGGTTGGTGGGGTTCCAGAACACCTGCCTGAGTGCCCCGAGCCTGCTTCCAGGCACGTGAGGCCCCTGTCCTGGGTCCACCTTCCCCAGAGAAGACTGTACAGCAAGTCTGGCACCTGAGGGGCAGCCCAAAGGCGGCCGCCTGCACGCCGATCTGGAGAGACTGGGCTAAGTGGTCCGTACGCTCACAAGTCACGAGGCCATTTGTGGTAAGAGATGGGAGGGGGGTGAGTGAGCTGGGCCGGGGGCCGGGGACCTGCAGCTGTGTCCATGCTCCATGGTTGCCGAGGGCTGGGCTGGCCCCTGCCCGTCATCTTGGCTCGATTCTGCGGCTCCCTTGAATGCAGCAACTGTGGTCTCCATATCCTGCCTCACTGTGTCCTTGAGCCTGTGAACCCCTTCTCTTTGCCACTGGTGCTCCCCCAGTGTCTGCCTTCCAGGCTTAGCCCAGGTGTGGTCTCCACGGCAAAATGTCTTTGGCCTCCCCAGGGGGAGTCCTCCCCGCCTTCACTCCCCAGTGCTCCCAATACTGCTGGCTGGCTGCCGCCCCTGGTCTGGGAACAGCCACTCCGACCTGCACATATGGGCAGAAAGCTTCGTCTCTCCTCTGCTCTTGGCCTCTCGTCTCATTTTCCTTCGGACCCCTGGCCACCACACCTAGCAGGGAACACCATTTAAGGACTGGTTCATGAACTGGATTCAGTCATTTTGGTAATGATGGGAGGAAAGGTTGGGAGGCCTCCTCCGACCTTTACCCTAAACTCTGGTTTCTTTGGGGAAATACAGTGCTCGTTGTGAAGGCCCAGTTTCTTGTGTTGAAGTGCGGGCTGGGTGATTATTGATCTGCTCTAGCGTTGCCGACCTCTAAGCTGCCCTCGTGTGTGTGGACCTTCCTCACCCTTCTACCTGCCACCAGCTTCCTGGAGAAAGCTGGACGAGCAGGTGCGTCCCTGCTGCCAAAGATCCAAGGAGCTCAGCTGCCCGTGGAGGAGGTCCGCGTGTCCTGGTTTGCCCAGGACAAGTTGTGTGCATATCTGCTCTTCTGGAATGATTGCTAATAGGGCCCCTTTTGGGGCACCTGGGCGGCTATCGGTTACATGTCCGACTTTGGCTTAGGTCATGGTCTCACGGTTTGAGCCCGGAGTTGGGCTCTGTGCTGACAGCTCAGAGCCTGGAGCCTGCTTCAGATTCTGTGTCTCCCTCGCTCTCTGCCCCTCCCCCACTCATGCTCTGTCTCTCTCTCTCAAAAATAAGCATTAAAAAAAACAATAGGGCTCCTTTCACTCTCAAAGGTGTCCCATCACTTGATAAGATACATCACGGGACCTCTAAGCAGCAGAATCTGGGTCACGCTGCCAAGCTCATCAGGCTGTACATTTGCACCATTTCCTTGAGTTCTGGGAATTCTTAGATTCACTGTTATCCTCAGAACGGTTCGCAGAAAGCAGGGGGTGGGGTGTGCTCATGGCCTCGTTACAAATCCTGACTGGTCCTCTTTAAAATCCAAGAAAGTGCTTAGAAAATTCTGTCCAATCCAGTGGTTCTCAGGCTGTGTTTCCAATGGACACTGACGGAGGGAGTCCTGAAGGAGTTTGTCAAATAATGGCTGTGTCCCATGTCACAAGGAAATTAACGAGTCAGTGGCTAGAACGGACCCGAGCTTCGTTTCTTCTCCAACAAGTTTTTATGTGCCTTTGGGAGCTGAGCCTGCTTACCAGCTGGTGGGTAAATACACCGAAGTGAATATGAAATTCTAAAAGCCCAAGAAAGTGTTTAATAACTTTGATATTTTTAACGAGGTGAGAATTGCATAGCTGGAATATGGCCAGATTTTCATTTGGTAAAATTAGTTGTAGTTTATGTGATGGAATTTAACGTCAGCACGTCCTAGTGCTTTAATATTAAATTAATGTCTAACATTTGTTGTGTTTTAATATGTGGCAGGCTAGGGCCAAACGAGTCCTGTACGTCATCTCTGTCATCCTCAATCCCATGAGGGAGACGCGGTGGCCACTACATTTCATGGAAGAGAAAACCGGGGCTTGGGGAAGGAAGCAAGCTTATTCCAGGTGCTCTANAGCACAGAGCCCGATGCGGGGCTCGAACCCACGAACCGCGAGATCATGACCTGAGAGAAAGTCGGACGCTTAACTGACTAAGCCACCGGGGCGCCCCTGGAAACCTTCTTTGAAACGACCTGAGTAGTACAGTTACAAGAAATTCTGTCGTTTGACCTTTGCCCTTAAGCCATGTTCCATAGCAATTAGAGAAGGCTCCTGAAGCTATAGTGCTAGCATCTGTATTTTCCTTTTGACTCTGAAACAACCTCTTGTTTTGCTATAGTTTTTTTTTTTTTCTTTTAAGGGAGAGGTTAATGAATCTGGAAAAACTGAGGCCATCTCCTATTAAATTTTTTTAATGTTTGCTTATCTTTGAGAAAGAAAGAGACCGTTCAGGGCAAGGGCAGAGAGAGAGACAGAGACAGAATCTGAAGCAGGCTCCAGGCTCTGAGCTGTCAGCACAGAGCCTGATGTGGGACTCAAACTCACAAGCCCTGAAATCATGACCTGAGCTGAAGTCATACGCTTAACAGACTGAACCACCCAGGTGCCCTGAGGACATTTCATACCGAATAAGCTGCTCGTTAGCCTGGGGAGCTCTCCCAGCAAAGAGCTCTGCACACTTTTGACTGCCCTGCTCCTCAGAGCTCTGATTCTCCCAGACCCCTCACTCTAGGCTGCTTTCTCCTTTTCTTAGCTTGCCTGCGAAGGGTGCTTTGCATTGCTTGTATTCTGGTACATAGAAGGTGCTCGGTAAACATTGGTTTTAAGAATGAATGCATTTAAATGAGCGAAGCAGTATCTCCGCCTCACTTCCACCAAGAGTGAACTGCTACATTTTGCCAAATTCCACTGCTGTGAGTTTCTGGGTGACCGCCAGGAAACTGAATGTTTGTGTCCTCTGGCCGATGTAAGGTAGCAGGGCCACTGGTTGTATAAAGCTCCCCCTCTGTCCTGTGAACTCCTCACCTCACGACCCCTGGAAGGCGGAGGAGGGAAACTTACCTGTCTGTACTTTGCCAATTGAGTTTACCTTTCACAGCCCAGTTGCTTTCAACTCCTCACTGAGCCTTCCACTGCGTCTTACACCTGCTGCTGGGCCACCATGTGCTGACCTTGACTATGGGGCCTGTCCCCCAGCAGGCAGAGAGCCATCTTGCCCCACCCACCGCCCACCTTCCCATTTGCCTTGCTCCCCCCAAGCAGCCCCACCACGCTCTGTCTTTCTGATTCAATGGCGACAGGCCACCTGAGCCTGGAAGACTTGTCCCGTGTCCTGGCTATCTGTAGGGAGGACACAGTGAGGTGGCTGACCCAGCTGAGATGCTTTCCTTGCTCACATACGGAGTGTGCTTACTGCCAAAAGTTCTGAACGCCTTTGTGTCCTGTTGTGTCAGAGCCTGAACCCGCTTTGCATTCCAATGCTGTACTTTTCCTGGAAAGCTCTGGGCTTTCTCTCCAGCGCTGGTCTCCTTTCGTTTCAGCCCTTGAGAGGATTACAATGGGTTCTATCTTCTGGTCTCAAGGCTTTCTCCCATCCAAAACTGGAGCCCAAGTCACTCTTTTACCATATGATTTTTAAGTAAGCTGTACGCCCAGTGTGGGGCTTGAACTCACGACCCTGAGATCGAGAGTCACATGCTCTACCACATGAGCCAGCCAGTCACCCTTCCAGTATGATTTTTAAAATAATGTTTGCTTTTTGTTTTACTTTACTTTTTTTAAAAAATTGGTACAAAATTATATAATATATATGTAATATACATACACACATGTATATACATCTATAGTCGTGGAAGGAAATTTAGAGATACAGGAAACAAAAATCTGTCACTGTCTTACACTAACATCCATTGGCATTTTGCTATAGGTACGTCAAGTCTTTTTTGTCGTTGTTCAATCTGACTGCTTTATTGATCATCAGAGAAAAAACCTGCAAATAGTCTTATAACAGCTTGATAATTTGCTTAACTATTGATTCAGTTTTATGCATTCCCACCATTAAACATTTTTTTAAATTTTACAGTAATTTTAGATTTATAGAAAAATTGCAAAATATTACAAAGTTCCCACATACACTTCATCCAGCTCCCCAGAGTGTTAACATCTTACATGCCCATGGTACATTTGTCGAAAGTAAGAGATTCACGCTGGCGCCGTACTATTAACCACAGATCTCTTTTGGAGTTCACCATCTTGCCCATTAATGACTTTTTCTGCTCCAGGATCACATCAGAACACCATGTTGCATTCGGTCTTCATGTTTCTTTAATTTTCTCAACTCTGTGACAAGTTCTCAGTCTTTCCTTGTTTTTCATGACCTTGGCACTTTTGATAAGCACTGATCAGGTATTCTGTAGGATTTCCCTCAGTGTGGGTTTGTCTCATGCATAGATTTGGGCTCTAGATTTGGGAGAAGAGTTACACTTCACAGGAGTGAAGTGCCCCTCTTACTGCATCGAAGGGTCTTTGTGTCTTTGTTGAAATGTGTATGTTCCTATAATTTTGATAAAAATAGAACATCTTTCCATTATCACTATGGGTTCTACCACAGAGATGGAAAGTAACCCATCAATTAGGACAGAACATTTTTCCATGAACGTTTTCATGAAAGACCTCGGAATCCCTCACAAGACAGCCCTCGGGTAACCTTCAGAAGGCCTGTTCATTGACACATTTTGCCAGCTCTGTTCTACATCATTTTTAAAGGCTGAAAAATAGTTTATAGAATGACTATACCCTAATTTCCTCATCCTGTATTGGGTCCCTATAGTTTTTTTCCCTTCCATTTCTTTCCAATTTTTAAAGGAAAAAAAATCCTAGTATATTACTATTATTGGATCAAAATGAATAGATATTTTTAAGGCTTTTGACGCAATTTTCAGATTGCTCCAGAATATTTTCAAGGATTTATGTCTCCAATAGCGATGAAAATGTTATCTTCCTAAAACCTGTCAAAATTTGCTATTATAATGAAAAACAACAAATAGAAAACTATCATTTGACACTTGAGTCAATATCTCTTTATTGTTTTTATGTGAACTTCTTCAATTATTATAGATATTGAACTTTCTTTCATAGGTTTATCGGCTATTTATATTTAATATTTTTTAGATTGTGTGCTTTGGGAGATGTTAGCATTTCCTCATTGATGTTTTAAGAGTGCATTATAAATCAAAGCTTTCAGTCATGTATCCTATCTGTTGCAAAATTCTCCCAATCAGAAGTTTGTCTTTAAATTTTGTTTATAGTGTTTTACAGAAATTTTAAAGTTTTATTTAGGGAGGACAGTTTTTTATTTAGGTTTTTTTTTATTTAGTTCAGTTTTCACCCCCAAACAAGCTGATAATCCCAGCCTAAATTATGAAACAGCCTTCTCATTCTTCACTAATGTAAATGCCACATTTGTCAAATATCTCATTCTCCTATAACTTGAATATTCTTTCACTGTTTTCTATCTTGTTCTGTGGAGTTAGGTATGAAATTGCACCTTTACTTGCTAACATCTTTAGCATCGTGTAATAATGCTGTTTAATGTTATGTAGAACAAGATTTTCTCATTATTCTGGTTTAACAATAGTCTAGCTTTTCCAATGATGTTTTTTGGATAAATATTAGTATATTGAGACATGTTTTTGATCTTCCACAGGAATATTTATTCTAATTATATTAAGGGTATGATCTGGATTAATTGAGGGGAATTGCTAGCTTTACCATGGTCAGTCTTTTTATTGAGTTAGCTCGTCTTTCACTTTATGCATATCTTCTATATCCTTTTGAGAATAACTTTGCTTTTTTCTGAGTTTTCTATGCCTTGGATTCTTTAGTCAAGTTTCAACTGCCCAATTGAAACAATTACGTGAAGAAGTGAACTTCCCACCAGAAATGTCAGCATGCGCTGGAGAAAAGGAGGTAAATGACCAAAAGTCCTTGTCAATGGAAAGGTCATTTGCAATGACTTGCAAGTTGACACTGTGGCGGATAGAGCCAGACAGGCTTGCGGTCAGCTCCCAGATTCACACTCGCCAGCCTGGGATTTACTCCTCTGGGTCTCACGCCTTCACTAGGGGTGGGGATAATGACCCTGCAGGAATGTTAAGACTGGAGCTTGTATGGACAGGGTATCCAAGATGGTACCTGGCACATCTAAGTGCTCAATGAACAATTTATTTAAAAAAGAAGTCCTCCCGTATTCCCCCCCTCACACCCCAAGCTCTAGGCAACCACAACTCTGCTCTCTGTCTCTGAATTTGCCTATTCTGGACATTTCCTTTCAGTGGAGCCATACAATTTATGGTGCTTTGTGCCTGGCTTCTTTAGCTCAGCAATCTATTTCCAAGGTTCATCCGCGTGGTGCCCTGTATCTGCACTTCATTCCTTTTTAATGGACAAACTTTTCTGTATAGATACACAGCATTTTATTCATTCATCATTTGAGGGACTTCTAGTCTTTTTCTACTTTTTGGTTATTATGAATAATGCTGCTGTCAACATTTGTAGACAAGCTTTTATGGAGATGTGGGTTTCAGTTGGTTCAAATGGGAACTAAGTTTAACCTTCCCAAGAGCCTCCACACTCTTTTCCAAAGTGGTTGCAACATTTTATATTCCGAATAGTGGTGTATGAGGGTCCCATTTCTTCACATCTTTGCCAACAATTGTCTTTTTATTTTAGTCACTCGAGTGGGTGTGGAGTAGTATCTCCTGGTAGTTTCAATTTTCATTTCCTTGATGACTTATTATGTGGAGCATCTTTTCATGTACTTGCTGGCCATTTGTATATCTTTGGAGAAATGTCTATTCAGATCCTTTGCTCATTTTTTAAATTAAGTCATGGGGTTTATCATCTATTTATTTTTTTAGAGAAAGAGAATGAGTGGTGAGGGGCAGAGAGAGAGAGAGAGAGAGAGAGAGAGAGAGAGAGAATTCCAAGCAGGGCTCCGTTCTGTCAACAGGGCTCGAACCTTGAGCTCATGACCTGAGCTGAACCAAGAGTTGGTCACTTAACTGACTGAACTATCCAGGTGCCCGGAGTCCTGGGTTTTTTAAAAAAATTACTGAGTTGTAAGTTTTCTATGCATATTCTAGATACAAGTCCTTTATCAGATATATACTTTGCAAATATTATCAGATATATAATTTGCAAATACTTTTCCTATTCTATAGATTGTCTTTTTACTTTCTTAGGGTGTCAAACTAGCTTCAGCCAAAATCGACTTTTATTGGCAAGCAATTCCAAGGAGCCCTGGGTACCCAGACCTCTTTACTGGTCCCTCTTTCATTGCTCTATTCTTTCCTTCTCTCTCACCGCTTTGTCAGAGCCAACCAGCCCAGGCTAAGACCTATGCATTTAGTCCCCATCCCAAGCTCCAAAAAGAGAGAACCTGATTGCTTTCGTTTAGACGAACTGTATGGCCAGAGAGGCCACTATCATGTAATAGAAAGACAGCTCCAGGGAATTACTGGGGGCTGAAAATACGCCCTTTTAAAAAAAATGTTTTATTTATTTCTCAGAGAGAGAGAGGCAGCATGAGCAGGGGAGGGGCAGATGGAGAGGGAGGCACAGAATCTGAAACAGCCTCCAGGCTCTGAGCTGACTGTTGGCACAGAGCCCAACGCAGGGCTCAAACCCACGAACTGTGAGATCACGACCTGAACTGAAGTCGGACACTTAACTGACTGAGCCACCCAGGAGCCCCAGAAAATACACGCTTAAAGCGATCTCTTATCAAATTGAGCACAGCCCTCCAAATTTCTGTACCTTTCCACACAGCTCTCTGCATTTTGGCATCACTGTCTGTGAGGGACGATGGGATGGGTCGGACGAGGGACGCATGAGAGCATTTTCTGCCCTTCCCCCGCCACTGTGTTCAGGCAGTCATTCCAGCCACCATTTGAAATACCGGGTACGGTCCAATACTGTCCTTGGTGCTGAAGATATGGGTGAAACCCCAACACACTTGGGGCTTTCTAGGCCTCCGTGTACCAAGACATTTTAAAACACGCAGTTTAAAATTAATTAAAACCAAATTACAATTTTTTGCTCACCCAAAGAATTAAGGGCCATCAATGGGGAACAAATCTATACCTCCTCAAACCCTTTCAGAATCTCTTTTCCTTCTTTTCTAGCAGCTAGTAGATAGATGCCCCCAGAACATCTCAGTTGTCAAATTCTGTCCAGTCTACCCAGTGTCCGGGGTCCTGCTACAGCCCAGAACCTGTTTCTCTCTACCCATGTTCCCAGTGTGCTCACAGGCATTTAATAACTTGGCCAGTAAAGATTAAACTCCTCTTGCATAGGAGCACATGTACCCCAATGTTCATAGCAGCACTCTCCACAATAGCTAAAACATGGAAAGAGCCTAAGTGTCCATCAACAGACGAATGGATCAAGAAGATGTGGTTTATCTATACCATGGAATACTACATGGCAATGAGAAACAATGAAATCTGGCCATGTGTAGCAACATGGATGGACCTTGAGGGTGTTATGCTGAGCGAAATAAGTCAGGCAGAGAAGGACAAATATCATATGTTTGCACGTATAGGAGGATTAGGAGGAACTTGACGGAGGAACAAGGGGGAGAAGAAGGGGGGAAATAGTGGGGGAAAGGGAGAGAGGCAAACCATGAGAGACTCTTGAATGCTGACAAAAACTGAGGACTGATGGATGTGGGGGGGAGGGGGGATGGGCATGGAGGAGGACACTTGTGGGGATGAGCACTGAGTGTTATGTGGAAACTAATTTGACAATAAACTATTTGTAAAAAAAAAAAAAAAAAAGTATAATATGCATCCTGGATTCCAAGGCTTACTTAAAAGAGACAGAATATAAAATATCTCAAAATATGTCATTAATGACTTTTATATTGGACTAAATAAAATGCATTATTAAGAAAAAAAAATAGATTAAACTCCTCTTAGGGGGTAGGGAAAGGGAAAATATGAGTAGACAAAGAGGAGTTCCCTTCAGCTGGTTAGGGGTGAGAAGCGAGAAAGAACATCTCTCCATCCTACAGAGATGAATGGGACCAGGCACTCCCCCCACTTGGTAAATAGTGACAGGAGCACAGATGGATGGCAGGCCAGTACACCTCTTCTTGGGACTGGGAGGATCTCGCGGAAAGCCACGCAGGTTGGTGGGTATGTCAGAGAGAGTAGCGGTTCCAAGGGCAGTACGGCCAAAGCAGGATTCAGAGAGGAAGTCTCACCGCCGTGGGAAGGATCAGGTCCCCGATAAACTGCAGCTTGCACACTATTCCCACCCCGTTGATAAGCAGCAGCGGTAGAACTAGAATCCTCCTCTGCCCGACTTCAAAGACTGCATTTTCAACCGGCGAACCACCCTACTGCTTTTAACTGAAACCTCACCTCCGGGGTTTGCCAGCTACGTGCAGAGGGTGGGTCTCAGCCCACAGAACGCCCCGGGCCTCACCATGGCGGTGGTGGAGAAGGGCTGGACTCTAACTTCGACGCGTTGTTATGTCCCACCTTGAATCTGGAAGGGGCAAGATGGCACAGACATTGGGCTTTCTTTCACGAGGAACAAAACTGGAATTTGAAAGGGATTTGCGGTGGCTTGATGAGGGGAACCTCGGCTCTGTCCTCACCGGGCACCAGGCACCATCTGCCCGTCACACAGGAGCAGCTCCGCCTGACAGGACTGTTTGCAGCCTGCCTGCCCCCCCCGTTACTGCCTGGAGAGAGCCACCCGCCCCTGCCTTAAGCTGCTGCACACTCAGGTGCTCCTGGGAAAAGTCTGCTCTGATGAGTCGAGAAGGAGCAGCAAGAACTGCATTTGAAGTGTAGCTGTCAAAAGGCCATCCATCCATCTATATGTCTATTCATGATCTTTCTGGATTTTCCAATCAGCCAAACTTGGCAGCCTGCCTGCCCATGCTACGGTGGGACTCTGCTCAGTCTCCGACCTATAAATCAAGAGAGCTGCACTCCCCGCCAATACGCCGCCTGGGACACCCGCCAGGTGCCTGGGGGTGGGAATGTTATTCGATGCCTGATAGATATTTGTTGAATCTTAAATAAATTCACTTCCAGAAGCCGGCTCAGAGATAGTGAATGGGCAGAGGGAAGTGAGAAAGAGCGCCCTTCTCTTCCGAGGAGGAGATTGATTCAGTTATTACATTAGAAATAGCCATGCAGGGGCGCCTGGGTGGCTTAGTCGGTTAAGCGTCCGACTTTCGCTTAGGTCGTGATCTCGCGGTTTGTGGGTTCGAGCCCCGCGTCGGGCTCTGTGCTGACTGCCAGCTCAGAGCCTGGAGCCTGTTTCAGAGTCTGTATCTCCCTCTCTCTGACCCTCCCCTGTTCACGCTGTCTCTCTCCCTCCTAGAAATAAATAAAAATATTAAAAAAAAAAAAAAGAAATAGCCATGCAAATTAGTAAGTGCTCAGAGCTGGGTAGAAATCCACCCGTTAACCCAAATAAAATCGAATATATATATCGATAACTCCTTTTGCTATCATTGGGTTAGGTTTTTAGGAAATTAAAAATGATATATCTATAAAACTGAAAGCCGGAAAAGCTCCAAAATGATGTAAGATCTGTCTGAACAAAGGGAAAATGCGGTCTTGACCCTCTAAGAGGTGCACGTGAGAAATGCTGAGTCACCCCCATATACACACTGTCATAACACCATTCCCTGGGGAGCTTGGAGGAGTTAAGAGGTTGAAGGAATGAGATCATTTGGGTCAGAAGTCGTCAGGAAAGTTATTTAGGCAGAGGGTGGGCATTCATTCATTTTTTTAAAAGGAATATTTCTGGGCAGCGCTCCTGCTTAGCACTGATATCGGAATGAGCAAGAGGCAATTCTTGCCTCCAAGGAGCTCCCAGTATTGGAAGAGCAGCCAAGTCACCCAGCACTTGCGACAACAGCTAATGCTGTTAAGTGT
>NW_027532002.1:1666651-1770121 GCF_008692635.1 Crocuta crocuta | reverse complement strand
GTGTGACGGGGGGGGGGGGGGGGGGGAACAGCAGGGGACAGAGACCCAACTGAGCTAGCTAGACTACAGGGGAGGCTTTCTGGAGGAAGCATCTCTGGAACTAAATCTTAAAGACTAAGGCAGACAAAGATCATGAAGGAGAATTCCAGGAAGGAGGAACAGCATGAAAGGGTGTTGGGAAGAGAAAGAAGTTCGGTTTTGCTGCAGGGAGAGCTCTCCGGGCTGAGACCATGACAACTCGAAGGGCAAATAGCAAAGGGTTTTACAGGCTTTGCTGGAGGAACCACCAAACAGAGGCTGGAGGCCTGGAATCCCTATAAGACACCTGATACAAGCAAATAGCAATAAGGTGCTATTTGGCTCTGACAGTGGAAAGAAATGAGACCGATGCAGAGACCAGTGGATATTTTGGGTGTAAGAGTCTGAGGTAAAAATGTTTCTGTGGGGGGGGGGGGCTCACTCAGGAGGCTGTGGTAGCTGGAAGTGGGAGTGACTAATGCCAGATGCCAAGGTTATGAAGGGACTGAAATTTTCCCTAGGTGTAAGTAGCCTGACACCATTGCGTGGATGCTGACGGAAGCCTCCTGAGTCAGGCACCGCAGACTTTCTGACTCCTGGCAACAGCAGGATCCAGAGCTTCCTGTCAGTCCCCTGAGCCCCCAGGCCCACAGGGGCTGTGCACGTGGGTCTAGATAGACATCCCCCTACGCAGGGGATTGCCCACAGAAAAGGAGCGGTGGGCCTGGGGAACCCACCACCTTATAGCAGGCTGATCTCTGTCCAGGAGGAGCTGTGACCTCATCCCTCCAGGGTGCTTGCTGCAAACACAACATCTGGAAACCGCCTGGGACCAGCTAAAGAAAGATCAAGGCCCCGGCAAGATGTGTAGGAATGCCAGTTGAGAGTAATGAGGATCTGGGTTCAATTCCTAGCTCTGGCTCTGGTGAATGTGGGCAATGGACTTAACCTCTCTGAGCCTTGGTGTCCTCATATACAAGATGGATACTTTTGTAGGGTTTGGGGAAGATTAAAGATTAAATGTGTCTATTTATAAAATACGGCACAAAAGCTGGTATACAGTGAAACCTCAGTAAAAGCTGCTAGAGTTAGTATTGTCTCTCCCACTCTCTCTCTCATACTTTCCAACATTTCAAGTCCTTTTTTTTTTTTTTGCAATTCTAGAACCTTCTATATTCAGTTTTCATGTGGCTGCCCCACCAGGTTCTGCCTTTGTCCAGCCTTCTTGGGCTGAGACCTCTAGCTGGACAGCACTGTGGGTCAGTGCTTCTATCTTCCAGAAGCTGTGGTTGTGGGCTGCTGAAGGCTTGGAGCTGCCCACCTCCCTCCCAAATTATCTTTAGCCCAGCAGGAACCACCCCACCCAGGGGCACCCACCCCTTCTTCAAGACCCAACTAATGACCGATGGACACAGAGTGTAAAAGTCTGGCCTCCTTATCTCATTGTGGAATCAACTCCACGTGACAATTCTTGCTCCAGAGCTCCCTCTGGGAGGGTTGAAGCTAGACACCAGCTGAGACCACACCCCTGCCTTGCCCTTCCTCCCTCACTCCCCTTGTCTGGAGAAAACCTCCTCAATAAATCAAAGGCACTGAATTCTTGCCTCAGGTTCTTGGCAGCTCCTTGGGAACCTGGCTCAGGACTGACTGACGGTCTTCTTAGTTCTTGATCCAGACTTCCCCTCAGGCACTGTCTTTCAGGACTTGAGTCCATGCTATGGAGCCCAGCAGAGCAACTCTTGCTCTTAACCCAGGCCCCCAGGTCTTCTTCATGGGTAGGAGACCATAGTCTTGCCAGAACAGGAGAGGTGTTTAGATAATACTCAGATCATAAAGTATACTACCCCTCCTCCTGACTTCTCCGGGCCATATTTGTACCCATTCTGTCTGCAAAGTTGCTGTTCTGCGTTTGACTTCTTTCTCTGCTTTCTCGTTTGGCCATGAGCATGTAGGGGGCGGGAAATGGACTGAGTGGTGGCTGCATCCAGCAAGGGCCTGCATGCAGTAGGTGTTCAGCAAGCATTTACGGAACTGCATTTACTTGGAGTGAAAATCAGTGACAGCCAGGACCGCCAAAGAAAGCAGACAGTAAATGGCCAAAGTGAAGGATGATGTAGGGCCCCATCAAGAGATGCGCACTTCACCCTGCCCCATAAGATGGAAGATTCCAGAGAGAAGCAGCTGCCAGTTACTGGACATAATGTGTGCCAGACGTGATGCTGTGTGTGCTCCATAGATTCTTGTTTCATTCTCTCAATTTTCCTTGGGACATATTATTATCTCCATTTTACTAATAAGGCCATCAAAGCTCAGAAAAAGTAAGTAACTCAAGCAGCATAAAGCGTGAGAAAGTGGCAGAGTCAGATTTTGAGCCCTGCCCTGGCTGTTCTCTTTCTCTTTCCACCATGGTAGGGTCTTAAATAACATCCTGAAGCATTTGGAATCGCTCTTCCAGGAATCTGAATCCCCGTGGGTGCTTGCGCTAGAAAGGGCTGGCTGCCAGCCGAGCCGAGCAGGCTGTGTGGGCAGCTGGATGGAGGTGGATGGGAAGTTTGGAAGTGAACTTGCTCTTTTACTGGGACCAACAGTCAGGTAGGAGCATCGAGGTAGCTGCGAGGAGCCAGCAACAGAGGCAGGGCCAATGCAGCGATTGTCCAGCCCACGGAGAGGCCAGGCCGGGTGCCCGGTCGGCTCAGACCTTCTGGCTCTGGGCAGGCGGGAGCCCTGGGCGCTGAGCTGTGTGACTCTGACGGGACTCCATTTCTCATCAGCTGAGGGAATGGGGTGGCTGAGAAGGTTTCTTCCAGCTCTTAGTACCCGGTTCCCAATCAGTGAAAGGTCTGGGGCTTCCCATCCCTCTTTGCTCCTCTCTGTGTAAATCCTGGGCTGACGAGCAGCGATCCAAGTCCCTCAGCCCAGCCAAGGCGACAGAAAGCCTGACTTTCTCAGCCCTGAAAAGAGCTGACAGGCTGTTCTCCGGGCTCTCCTCTGCAGGCAGCATTGACAAGGGCTGGAAGAGGGGGACTTTGGCACAGGAGCTTTCTCGGGTTGTTCCACAGAGGACCTCTTCTCTTTCCCAGGCATGGTGACAAACACTGCTGCTCCCTCTGGCTGTAAGGGCCAAGGGCGTGTGGACAAGGTTCCCATGCCCGGGCTCTGAGGAAAATTGCAAGCAAAGAAAAAAATGTGCATGGGCTTTTGGCTCTGCTTCTTGGTCTGATGCCAGACGGCCACTGGGTTCAAAATTACCTCACTATTGACTATCTGAGCAATTTCTCTGACCATCTTGGAAGAATGGCTACCTTGGCAACAGATTGCTATCAGCTCCTTAATGATTTGGGCTGATGAACGAGTTTCCTTTACGCTCAAAGCCAGTGGCTTGCAAGCTGGGTCTGGATGGCCTCCTCCTCCTGGGTCACTAGGTGGATGCTACAGTATTAAGGTTCGGAGCTGGCTTTGACAGCCACGTTTGTCTGTTAAGCAGCAAGGGCCAGGCCAGCGGTGCCGGGATTCCAGATGTCACCCGCCCACCGAGCGGTGGACCGCTCACTGAAGGCCACTCAGTGCCGCAGGAGGACCTGATGTAACCCATCCAGCACTACCCCAAGTGCGGTCACCCGTGGGTCCTGCTCAGGCCACTGAGGGTCCTGTTCCTGAGGCTTCCATTCTCCTTTGTGCCTTACTGCATCCATCACTCACACACTGGATGCCTGGCGTTGTCCTCTGTACTTCAGATGAATTTGAAAAGTAGGAAGGATTATCCAGGAATCTTAAAAAAGACTGGGAGATTCATGGCAAAATAGTCAGTAGAGAAAGGTGCAGTGTGATTTTTAAGGGCCACGTGGAGTTGCAGAAAGTGGGAGGGGAGTTAAAGGTGAGGAGACAAAGCTCAGAAAGTTGAGGTGGTTTGTCCAAAACCACACATCTGCCAAATGGTGAGGCTGGGATTTGAACCTGAGTGTGCTTCATGGCCGAAAGGGGGTGGGATGATGGGCTATTTTAGTGAGAGCCGGTAGAGCCCCGAATGTGCGTTTAAAGACAACTCGGTATAGAGCAACTATCCCTATGCCTTTGACCACGGAGGGGATCACAAATCCTGTTGAATGAAATAGTGATTGGCCACATGTATGGGTCTGAGGCCCTCTCGGTGCCCATGAGCTCTGACTTACAGGGCTGCCCTGTCTTCTCCTAACTTTGATCATGAGCTTCCGGGAGGCAAAAAGTTCCAAGCTCCAGCAAGCCTTCCTAAAGCCTCCCAAAGGCCTCCCGTAGGTAGCATAAAGGCTGCCCAGGCCAGCTTGTCCAGCTTTAGCTCACAAAAAGAGACTACATTCTGTCCTCTAAATCCAGAGAAGAAAAGGCAAGGCATAGAAGAATTATTAAAGGCCAACTATTTTGGGACTACGCTTTACATATGTAATCTCATTTCTAATTTACCATAAGCCTACAGGTAGTTATTATTGTGCCCATTTTACAGATCAGAGCACTGAGGTCCAGAAAGGGCCAAAGAGTGTGGGTTAATAGAATTAAGCCTGTGTTGTGTGTAGCAGATACTGAAATAAAGACATGGTCTTTACCTTATAAATACCTTGGGTTGGAAGTAAAGGCACTCACCAGGGGAAACAGTGGCCACATCTGCGGAGACCAGCATTGGTAGATGATGGAGAAGGAAATTTCTGCTACTTTCAATAAAGTAATTTGAATCTGAAAAAGGCATTTCTCCTACTCTACTATTTTTGTTTGCTTTTAATTCATTCGAAAGGAGAAAATGATGGGGGGAGAGTGAGCATGGAAAACTAGGAGTGGGCAAGTGGGGAGGTGAGGAGGTCCTGACTGGTTGACTCTCAGTGCCTCCACCAGTCCTGGGAACTCAGAAATGACAGACCACTTCCTGTATGGCCTCAGTCCCTCACTGGCAAGTAGCACTTTCAAACTTTAGATTTAAAAGAGAACAATAGAGGGGCATCTGGGTGGCTCAGTCGGTTAAGCCTCTGACTCTGGCTTAGGTCCTGATCTCACCAATTGGGAGTTCGAGCCCCGTGTCAGACTCTGTGCTGACAGGTCAGAGCCTGGAGCCTGCTTCGGATTCTGTGTCTCTCTCTGCCCCTCCCCCATTCATGCTGTCTCTGTCTCAAAAATAAATATTAAAAAATTAAAAAAAAAAAAAAAGAAATTAGGCCTTTGCCCAGTGCAGTGCAGCTTGAGCAAAATGCAGTGTGATGAAGAGTGTGGTCTGCAGAAACGTGTCACAGCTACAGCTCCTGGTCAGCAGTTTGAAATAAACAGCGGCTCTAATGTGAATTTCTCAGCCTCTTTGTGGATGAACTCTTTCTCGGTTCATTTTTCTCGAGGAAAAACCTCGGTTTTTATAAGAAACCAGTCAAATCTCTGGGCTGCGAAAAACCTTTCCCTTGTCAAATTTCCCAGCCACATTTATGGTGTAAGATAAAGAGCTTTTATTCCCCAGACTTCGTCTTGGAGAGAATACCGGATTGTTTGGGAAGAAATTGCTTGATCTATCTCTTGGGAAGGAAAGTAAGGCCCCAAGGACACAGTCAAGCACCAAGGTAAAGGGACAAGAGAGGTTTGTGTTGGTCCTGGGGGTGGGGGGGGGGGCAGTGAGGGAAGACGGGTGCAGTTGGGTCCTGCCCCACCACCCTATTTAGCATGTTCTAGAAGTTTCAAGTGTACACTATAGGGATTCAGCAGTGCTCTACATTACTCAGTGCTCATCACAATAAGTATGCTCTTTCTTTTTTTAAGATTTTATTTCGAAGTATTCTCTATACCCAATGTGGGTGTCGAACTCACAACCCCAAGATCAAGCGCTGCACACTCTACCCGACCGAATCAGCTCAGTGCCCTGATACATGTACTCTTAATCCCTTCACCTATGTTGCCCATCCCCCCACCTGCCTCTCCTCTGGTAACCATCAGTTCTGTATAGTTAAGAGTCTGTTTTTTGGGTTTGTCTCTTTTGTCTTTGTTCATTTGTTTCCTAAATTCCATATGTGAGTGAAATCAGATGGCATTTGTCTTTCTCCAGCTGGCTCATTTCACCTAGCATTGTATCCCGTAGCTCCATCACTATTGTTTCAAATGGCAAGATCTCATTCCTTTTTATGGCTGAGTCATATTCCATTATGTGTGTATATCCATTCATCTATTGACAGACACTTGAGTTATAATTTCCCAGCATGTTTTTATATTCACCCCACTGGCTGACCTCAGGCTGTGCTTGGTGCAAGTGAGTTTTTTGATTTCATACTGTAGACACTGGCACAGAGACTGAGTTTTGCACTGGAGTGATGTAGGCAAAACTGACAGAGCAGACCCTGAGCTAGAGGGGCCACTGGGGTCTGGGGCTGCAGTTATCCAGCAGCCACATCTGCCATCCCATGAGCCCTTCCGAAAGCCAAGTGATGGGATTCCTGGGTGGCTCAGGTCATGATCTCACAGTTAGTGGGTTTGAGCCCCACATCGGTCTTTGTGCTGACAGCTCAGCGCCTGGAGCCTGTTTCGGATTCTGTGTCTCCTTCTCTCTGTGCCCGTCCCCTGTTGGTGCTCTGTCTCTCTCTGATTCTCAAAGATAAATGTTAAAAAAAAAAAAAACAACTGACCTTTACCTACTATTCATAAAACAAACTGATGAAGTATGAATTTATTGATAAGTTATTTAAAGGTTTATTTAAATTAGAAGTGTCCATTGCACAAGAGGACTCCTCTATAGCTTTCCAAAACTGTTCGTATCTCATTGCATTCAAATCTTCCTAAAATATCACTTGTGTTGTATTATTCTCACAGTCAAAGATTTTCATTTTTCCTAGTGGTGGTTGAACACTGAAGCCACCTCATATCATACGTACCCCAGCACCCTGGGTCCACAATAGATACAGTCCCACTCATTTATGAGGCCCGTTTCACCATACCCCTGCTTCAGGTACATTGTCTACCTGCTCATGTTAAAATCGTGCTCTTAATGCAGAGAGGAAGGGCTATCCATTACTGAGTCACTGGGCTTGGAAGAAGCTCATCACAAGAAGGAGTGTGAAAGAGTGGAGTGGAGAGGGGCTCCTAGATGTGGGGGACGAGGGGTGGGGTAGAGGAGGTGGGTGGTTGCAGGCTGGGGAGACAGCCAGAAAGGACTGTTGATTGGTAATGAAGAAATGAATGCAAAAATTAGGAAATATAGGGGTGACTGGGTGGCTCAGTTGATTGTCTTGACTTTTAAATTTGCCTCAGGTCGTGATCTCACTGTCATGAGATCAAGCCCTACATCAGGTATGGAGCCTGCTTAGGATTCTCTCTCTCTCTCTCTCTCTCTCTCTCTCTGTCTCTGTCTCTGTCTCTGTCTCTCTCTCTGCCCCTCCTCAGCTCATGCTCCCTCTCTCTCTCAAAAAAAAAATTAAAAAGCTGGGAAATATAGCTAAAAGAACATAAATGTTGGTGGAGGGGCCAGAATCCTACACATGTTCATGGCCCATAATCCCCAGGGGCACCGGCTGGAATCTGCGAGTCCAGCTTTTACAGCTTCCTGTTCTGGATCATAATCTTCTGTCACTTTACTGGTTCAGTAAAGACAGTAAACACACTGTCTTGTGTCAGCTGTGTTTGAGAGAATAAAGGAAGGGACCCATGAGGGCTGACGCTGACCTGGAAGGAGGCGCCCAGCACAGAAAAGTCTGGGTCGTCCACAGAGAAGCCTAAATAGTACGGGAGAAGCTGGGCACTCATCCAGAGAGAAAGGTGACGGGAAATCTCGACCCCAGGAGTTCCCATTTTCCCTCTTGGCTTCATACTCCCTCCCCCCATCACTCACATCCTCCCTGCCTTCTAATCTGAACTCTGGTTTGTTCTTTCCTATAAGGATGAGCCCTAGATGTTAGACCTGAAAGTAATTCTGACCATATCCAGAAGCAAATTCGGGGTCCCCCGTGTCCCCCTCACTGTGCCACATGGTCGTGGTGTTGCCTTCCCGCTGAGCCAGTCCAGGAGTCTGTGCTGGTTTTGCAAGGGTAAATAGTTGTGGTCCAAATCTCTTGCTCAATTTTTCAGGCCTGGAGATTTTGCCATATAACCGTTCCAGCGCCAAGAATTCGTACCCCTGAGGCTTTCTTCTCATCATTTAAGATTTTCAAGAAGATAATTTAGCCTCAGTACTAGTTGCCAGATTGACAGCCTTAAAAACAAGAGGTGAAATCCAATCTGGATAGAGCCTCTGCCCGTTGTCTATTTTTAGGGAAAAGATTATTCACCCATATGGCTAGCTGGGAATAGAGCATGGCTGGGGGCGGGGGTGGGGTGGAGATTTAAACCGGCCTTGACCCTGACTCTCCTGCTCTCAGCTGGGGCCGGGGGTGCAGAGTGGAGGGTGGAAGGAATAGGAATTGTTCTGGGAAGGGTACAAACCAGAGTATCCCCAAAACCACTGGATACTTTGCAGAGTGATAAAAATAATCATCCCTTCTAAAAATAGTCCTTCTGAAAACCAGAGGCCTGGACTGAATTACGGTCACTATGTATTGAGCATAAACCAAGGTACCAAGGCCCCCGCTGATTCTTTGCAGAAATTATCTGGTGTCACCCCACTCCAACCCGATGAAGCAGGTATTTCTGTCTCCACTGACAAATGAGCACAGTGAGAGTCCAAGCAGGACTCTCATCAAAGTCGGCTCATCATTTAGACTCAATCGTTTCCATTTTCCTCCTATCTCCTGGGCCTGAAGTTCCCAAGCCTCATTGCACAGTAGAATAAATGGAGGAGCTTTAAAATATAAATTCTCGGGATCTACCCCAGTCCTGCTAAATCACGGGGTGGGATAGGGGCAGAAATATATTTGTAAATTCCTAAGATGATTCGTACGGACAGGGCGATCTGAGATACGGATGGACACAGGGTGATTTCAGGGGTGCGTGAGGAATGCCACCTCCACGTTCCTTGGGCCCTCAGTGTCCCCCAGCTACTCTCTAAGTCCCTCTGCTGTGCAGAATCCCCTCTGACCTCAGGGCTGTCCCACCAGCCTCATGTCTCTGCTCGGATGTGACCTGCTCATGGAAGTCATCTCTGTGCTCCTGAACAGCACGACAGGCCTCTGTTCTTCTCTCTCAGAACACATCCCCATGTGGAATTATACATCATGGGAATCTAAAAAAACTGATGGTGGTCTCAGCTATTAGTAAGCGCCATAAAGGCGGAACTAAGTCTGTTCCACCCACAACTGTACCTCCCCGGCCTCATGTGGCTGAAGGGGCAGGGAATGAGCGACGGCCTGGGAAGAGCAGGGAGCAGGAATAGGGGAACGCAGTTCTAGTCCTGGTTTTGTGCTAATTTCCTGAACAACGGTTTGGGGAGCCTGCCTCCCTGAGATGTTCTTTCCTCACCTGATAAGAGAGAGGCTGGATTGGACCCATGGGTGTCAAACCTCAGGAAGTGTGAGAGTCACTTGGGGAGCTGTGTAATATGGAGTCAAGCCCTACTTAACGCAGATCTTGAGTGGGGCCAGGTCCACATCCTAAATGAAGCCCCAGAGATGCTGATGCATGTTAGTTGGGGGAGGGGGGTGCGGGGGGCAAGGAGGCATTATAAAGAACACTGAGCTGGGTGAATTCCAAGGTCCTCCCTAGCTACGGCATTGTGTCATTTATCTGGTTAGCAAACCTGAGAACCCGGCGTGAGGAAGCAAAAGGGTTGGCTCTCAGAACTTACCTTGCTCACACAGCTAGCAGGCAATGGCGTCTGTCCATAAAGTGTGTTGCAGAGACCTCGGTGCCTTGTCCTTTGTCACCTCACCACTCTCGGAATCACCACTTTTTTAATATACAGGAATGCAGTACAATGCATCCATGTTTAAAATGTCCTGGAAATACTGAACTGTTGTTAGAGGGCTCCAGGTTCAGGACCCCAGAAGCCCCCAATGGCCGCTGCTGTGAATGCAAGTGGCAGGGGAGAAAAGGCTAGACAATTTTCTCGCTCTCCTTCCTCCCCCTTTAAGAAGGTTATGAAATAAAAGACACCGAAAACCACGTAAAATCGGCGTGTAGCTTCAGGGGCAGCAAGGGGGCCATCCCTTAATCACTCACTGCACACGTCATGAGCTAGAGCTTTGCCAGTCACCCCAGAAGCCCCTCTGCAACCTCTCCAGTCCTTCCCTTTTCCTCACCTCCTGACATTTCTTTACAGCCCCATCACCTGGGGGTACATTCCTGGTCCCTCGAGTTTCATATTGCCGTTTCGACACATTTGTTGCCTTCCAGTGCCGTTGGATTTACAGGCTCCCTCCTCCCCCTAAAGCAGAGGGACATTTCACCTGTACAGTCTCTCACAGTCGGCATCTTGCTGGCTGCCCACTCGGGGTGCAATGCCATGTGCTCTCTGTGCTGTGTACTTCCTGAGATCCGGCAGCTGAAATCGGAGGTTTCATTTGGCTTCTCTCGAATCCTTTTGGCAAGACTATAGGTGGCAGTGTATTCTTGCATCAGGAGGCACATAATGTCTGGTTTTCTCTCCCTTCCCCCCCTTTTCTCTCTTCATCTTCCTCCCCTTCCTCCTCGTCTTTTCCCCCTTCTCCTCCTTAATCTCCGTTCCCAGGATGCCGTCTGTGGGACTTTGTTAGGGCAGCCCCGGGCTCCAGGGGTGGACAGGAGCGGAGGTCGCCAAGGGCTCAGCTGGGGGAACAGGCTTGTGCAGTCATGACCTTGGCCGTACCAGCTGACCCTAGCCTGGGTTCTTCGAACACAGCAGAGTTAATATTTTTAGGGGCTTCTTCATCCTGCTGTAGCCTCGAGTCAGCTGAGCAGGGCTGCCAAGAGCACTCCTCCTCAGCACAGCCAAAGGGCCCTTGCAGCGAGGTCCCCCCTTGCTCGTGTGGGTGGGTTCCTCAGCACGGGCTTCCCGAGTCTTCACTCAGCGCAACAAACCACCCTCAGCCCCTTTGCAGAAACGATTTTGGCCTTTTGGGCTGGACTCCTCAGAAGCCATGGAGACACAGAGTCCAAAAGGATTCTTGGAAAGTAAGTGGCCTTTTTTTTTGTTGTTTCCCTCTTTTGACAGATGCTGACGTTCTCTTGCTGTTTGTGCTACAGACACGCTGTACTTGTGTTTCGGAGTGAACGTCTGCCTGTTCCTGTGAAATTTCACAATATTCTAAATGAACCCTGCAGCAGTACAAGCACTGATACTAAAGAAAAGAACTGTGGGCAAAGACTCACGAAAGGGTCAGGAATGGTACAGAAACATGACCCCTTCTGTAAGTGCACACATTGGAAACTCATACGATAAGGAAGCTTCTCCGGCTCCAGGAGTAAAATCATTTTCTTTGTCGTTGTTTTTAGCCTTCTGCTAACAAACACTTGTAGAATAACTAGTTGGTGTAGCTCGGTCTTGTCTTCTCTGTGTGCATTTAGGTGCGAGTGTGTGTTGGTGTGTTGTTAACTTTATCCTAGAACTAGTATTTCCAAATAACAGTGAAGATAGAGTTACTGTTCTAAATGGCTTGCTCTCATTTTTTTAATGTTTATTTATTTTTGAGAGAGAAGCACATGATTGGGGTAGGGACAGTGAGAGAAGGAGAGAGAGGATCCGAAGCAGGCTCTGTGCTGACAACAGAGAGCCCGATGCGGCACTTGAACTCACGAACCGTGAGACCATGACCTGAGCCCAAGTCAGACACTTAACCGACTGAGCCGCCCAGGTGCCCGGCTTGCTCTCATTTTAAGCACTGGCGGTTTGTTTTAGGAATCCTGTCGGGGCTGAAGATTCACCAGAGGAGATAGAAGAGGTTCCATTTGTACCTTGTCAATCAGACCCCACATCGTGTGAGCATTAAGAGAAAAGTAGAAAGAGGAAGTAAGTTGAACATATCAACGTCCTTTGGTTTGTGATCTGTTGAAACTTGCTGCGGTCGCCAGCATGGTGGTGGTGGTGGTTTACTGTATTTTCTTGGCTATGAGGTCTTTGCATCTCCTTCTAAAGCAGTGTGTTTGTCCCTTTGCACCAATGGCTTGGGTCCCCAGGACCTGGCCAGCCCTCCTCATGGTAGGCACTGACACGGCCACACCCCCAGCCTTCCACAGGTATGCTCACCACAGCACCCAGTGCACGTAAGGGGACAACTATCTTGATCTGGTGTTGCAAGTGTTATCTCTGTGTTTCCTCACGTTTCTTGATAATGTTCCTGTGTGTCGTAGGTAGGACCCAGCGGTTGTGCCAGGCACGCTGTTTGCCTTTATTTGCAAAACACCGAGTCGCAGAGGATGTGGGGCGTATGTCACTGTCATTCACACTCAGGGGGCTTTCGGGAGGACAGAGTAGCCAGCAGCCCTAACTCCCCATTCCGTGGCAGAGACTGGTCTCCCGTTCTATGAATGTTCTATAAAAAATGTTTCAGAGACTTGTCTGCATCATAGTAACAAAATCCGGTTAATAGTGTGCTGTCTGGGGGCGCCTGGGTGGCTTAGTCGGTTAAGCGTCCGACTTTCGCTTAGGTCATGATCTCGCGGTTCATGGGTTCGAGCCCCGCGTCAGGCTCTGTGCTGACTGCCAGCTCAGAGCCTGGAGCCTGTTTCAGTCTGTGACTCCCTCTCTCTCTGACCCTCCCCTGATCACACTGTCTCTCTCTCTCTCCTAGAAATAAATAAAACATTAAAGAAAATTAAAAAAAAAAATAGTGTGCTGTCTGGTGGGAGCAACATTCACTTCCTTAATAATCTCAAACGTGTTTGCTCCTGCTCCTTTTCTTCATTTTCACAAGCGAGTAACTTTGCCATGCTTGGTTCCTTGCATTACCAGCACATTCCTGCCTAGAGCCCTTTTAGAGGGCCGACTTGCGCTGCATCCCTCAAGGAATTCAGCGGATGAAAGAAATTGAACTAACCGAGAAGTGAAATGCTGATGTTCTAACCCTGTGCTTCCCCTTTTCACAGGAAAAGCTCTCCCAGACATCATGAGAGTAAATAATGATATTTTTTATGGTGGCATGCTAACATAAGCTGCCAGTAATAGGTGTAACCTGGGTGTTTTAGTTTCATGGAATACCAAACACTAACATAGGAAAGCAGTTACACTTAAGCATGTCCATGCAAATTGGATGGGGCTTAACAAGACATTAATCCTTGAGACAAAACGTCTGGTTCGCTTAGGCTCCATATGCTGTACTGTCCTCGCGGAAACTTCCACAGCACTGGATGGCTGGTGTCCTAGATCTGTGACAACCCATGATGAGTCTTTTATATTACACAGTTAAAAGTATTATCTTGCTGTAAATCTCGTTTGGTAAAGTTTTGCTTAATTTAGAGGTTAAGAAGAAATGTCCTCTTTTCAATGAAGTAATTTCCAGTAATTTCCATGGTTTAAACGGACGGGACATAAAACAATTATTTTCCTCTCAAAATCTATTATGTCGCAGCTGTAATTCAAGTAGGCTTTAGAGAGTGCTGCGCTTTGGTCTAATTAGCAATTACTTTAGAGATCGGGTGATTTCCTTGGGAACGCTGTTCTAATAGGGTAGAAGGTCACACATCTCTCTGCCATGTACACAAACACATGCCTTCTGCCTCACACACCCATGCTTCTGGTCACTTAGCCTTTGAGGCTGATTTCTGGGCCTTTCTCCCAGGGCAGAATGTACCTCTTCTTTGCTGAAGAGAAGCCTCCTGCCCCCCACTCCCCACCTCCCAAGTCCATGCCTTCAGAAATCAAAACCGAAGCCTCCACTTGGCAGATCCTCACAATTGCCAATCTCGTAGGACAGTTCACCCCCAGGGACACGAAGTTAAGAGACTAAAGTTAATTTGTTTGAAATCGCCAAGTCAAATACAAGCAAACCCTCCCCCCACCCCCAATAAAGAGGAGTAGTTACATACATAATAGAGATACAAAACATCAAAGACGAATATTTCTTTCTCAGGACAACAGCAGCATTGACCAAGTCCTGAATCTGTTGGCCCAGGAAGCCCAGCTACAAAGGTGAGTCCTCCAGGGGACTCTCAGGGGCCCTGCTAAACTGTCCAGCTACTCCATGTCTTACATGTTTGAGGCCTATGGTCTTAACACATCTGAGATGTCTAATTAATGCAGAAGAGCCAAAGGGGCCTTGCCCCAGGAGCCAGTGCTATCCGAGGGTCCTTTTTCATCGTCTCTACTGTTGGGCTGTGCTCAGGTCTGAAATTCCAGTGACTGATTCAACCTTGGTTTCCCGGTATGCAGTTGTCCTTGCGGCAAGAGAAAAACGATATGTTGAATCATCCCCTTTCTCCAGAGCCTCACCGCTGCGCTGAGGAAGATATTTGTTATTTCATATACCTCCTTGTCTCGCCATCTCTCAATCTGTCCTGGGGCCATATCTCCAAACTCCCTGGCTCTTTTGTGTAACTCCGGTCTCCAAACTTGGAAGACTGCTCAGCTAAGAGAAAATTCTCAACCATTAAAAAATTAAAAAGGTGGGGCGCCTGGGTGGCTTAGTCGGTTAAGCGTCCGACTTTCGCTTAGGTCATGATCTCGCGGTTCGTGGGTTCGAGCCCCGCGTCGGGCTCTGTGCTGACTGCCAGCTCAGAGCCTGGAGCCTGTTTCAGAGTCTGTGACTCCCTCTCTCTCTGACCCTCCCCTGCTCACGCTGTCTCTCTCTCTCTCTCTCTCCCCTAGAAATAAATAAAAACAAAAACAAAAACAACAAAAAAATAAAAAGGGAAGAAAGGGGAGGGGTACCTGGGTAGCTCAGTCAGTTAAGCATCTGACCCTTGGTTTCAGCTCAGGTCATGGCGTGAGAGCCAGCTCCGTGTCGGGCTCTGCGTTGACAGCCTCGGGCCTTCTTGGAATTCTCTCTCACTCTCTCTCTGCCCCTCTCTCACTCTTGCTTTCTCCCTCTCTCTTTCTCTCTCAAAATAAGTAAATAAACTTAAAAAAAGGGAACCCCAAAGCAAAGCAATTAAAGCTTTAATTTTTTATGACCCCTGTTTCTATAAATGTAAATGACTAATAGACATCATGAAATATTAACCAGCCGGTAATCCAGGATTATGTATGATGTCAAAGTGGTCCCCATTGTCAGTGAAAAAGCTATCAGGCAACAGTTTCTGAAAATAAACACAAGCTTCCAGATGTCCCAGCAGGGGAGCGAGAGCACACTCAAGGCTCACTTTTCATAAGGGCCAGTCTTGAATGGACCAGAAGGCTGCTTTGGACTCCAGGGCAGGGCGGATAAGAGAACTACACAGGAGGATGTGGGCCAGACGTATGGGAAATCCACAGGGGCTGGTGATCTGATGTAGCAGGTGCCTGTGTAGAGGGGGTACCTCTGACCAGGATTACGTTCTGGAGCCGTATTTGTTGATGTATCAATGGCTTGTATCAGAAGGGAGGCCCTGCTGGAGGCTGAGCGTGTTTTATTCCTTTCTTCTCTTCAGCACACACGAGCAGAGGAGGGGCAGAGGCAGAGAGAATCTTAAGCATGTTTCATACTCAGCGAGGAGCCTGAAGCAAGGCTCGATCTCACGACCTTGAGATCATGACCTGAGCTGAAATCGAAAGTCAGACGCTTAACCGACTGAGCCGCCCAGGTGCCCCAGGAGAGTTCGTTTAGAGAAAGGGGACGTGTGTCCCTGTGTCCCAACTACTTGGAACCAACTTCAGGCCTGGGAAGAGGTCAAGCACGTGGAGCTGACATTTAGGAAGCAGAGACTGGAGCACCTTTGGTTGGCTTAGTGCTCAGGGTGTGTGATTGCCTTCCCTAAGAGAACATCCTAACAGGCTCCCTGGAGGGTAAAGGGGCTTCTCAGCAGGGCTGGGCAGCATTGTTCTCAGGACAACGGTCTTCAACAGCAACACCATGTGTCAGGGAGAAAGACACCAGAACTGAACTGATTGGCTCTCGCTTTTTCTTCTGCTGGTGTGAGAAAGCTGGCCCAACCCTCTCTGAGGACAGTTAGGGATGGAGCGGGACAAGATGTGTTTCCTCAATAGGGAAACACATTCTGATCATAGGGTATGTAATAGGGGCAATCATTTTGGGGCAGTGACTGTTGTCTGCCGACCCAAGAATCCTTCTCAGGAAGAGCCCTTCCTGGAAGAACCCACCTCCCATGCCTCCCATGAAATGCCAAGTGCTCACTCTCCCAGATCATCTTGGTTTGTGGTCTGGTTTTGGTCAATGAGACCATGGGATAGTTTACTAGGAGCTTAAGAGGAATTTTTTGTTTCTCCTGATAAAAAGAGAGGGATAAGCCTCTCTTTCTCTTGTCTTAAACACAGTTTGAGTGTGGCCATGACATTTGGAGCTGTGGCAGCAATATTGTGACCATGAGGAAAAGGCCAGGAGAGTCACATCTAAGTCAACTCAGAACTCTGGCACTGCACAGGAGCCGACCAACTGCCTACCTCAGGACCTCCTGTTAGGTGAGAAAATACCTTCTGCCTTTATTGTTATTATTATTTAGTTGGGTATTCTATTAATTTTAGTTGAAGACATTTCCACCGATTAGTAATGTCTTTGGTAGTAAAAGACAGAAAACCCAGCTAACCCTCGCTTAAGTCATAGGGACATATACTGTTTACTTAACAAGAATCTTAAAGGTAGATGGTCCTAAAGTTGGTTCATTGGCTCAGCCATATTATCTAGAACCTGGATTCTTTCCATAGGTTTTCAACAGACTCTGACCTCTGGTTGTTGTCTCCTATCTCAGCAGCAAAATGGCTGCTGCAGCTCCAAACATTCCATCCTGGCATAGGATGGGATGGGAAGAGAAGAGCAGAAAGGGCTCTTTCTCCTCAGCTACCCATTCTCAGGGGAGAATATCTTTCCTGGGATCATATGGCATCCATAGAGCAATCACTGGCAGAAAGGAAGGAGACAGCCATTATTGCCTGAAATCAGGTACTATCTAGGGCATCTGCCTTTTTCTTCTTCCTCTCCCCTTTTCCTTTTCGGCATGTTCACTGCCCTTGCTCGCAGTCCTCAGAGCAGTCTCTTGGTGTTAGTCTATTCTTTGGACTTCTATTAAAGATCAGAGAATGGGTGCTACCCTTGAGCTTCACTCTATCAGTTGGGCCCATAATTGTTTGTTGCCCAATTCTAACTGTTTGCAGATGTTTTGGGGGGAAACAAAACCGAACTAACAACACAACTTTGGGGGCTGCTTCCACTGCCTTTCTCTCCAGCCAGACNTCTGGGACGGTGGTAGTGTTAGTGGTGTCTACTGGGTAGAGGCCAGGGATGCTGCTAAACACCCTTCTATGCACAGGACAGCCCTGCAGCAAAGAATTCTCTGGTCAAAAATGTCAGCAGTGCCAAGATTGGAAAGCTGGGTTAGAGGGCGGACCAAGCCAGAAAGCCATCTTTCCTCCTTAATGCCTCCTTCCTGTACCTCAGACTCTTCTAAATGAAAAGAATATCCATTTTCTAGGCTTCAGGACACCAACGTGCCCCTGGGCAGTAGCAGTGACCAAGTAAACATTGGGAACTGAGTAATTGTGTCAGTTCACTAATTAAGTAAACTGATGTCTTCTGAGTCTGTTTTCACTTTTGGAAAAATTGCAGCAATCACTGCATGACTTTTATACAAAATTACAAAGTGTTGCAGAATCGGCAGCAGGGTCCCCAAGGCCATTGCATCAGAGACGGGCTCTGTGGGAGGAATGTGACAGGTTCATTCCACTTCTGTTGAGGAGCTTTGGAAGTGAGGGAAAGGGCAGCATAGACACGTTCTAGAATTAGCACTGGTGTACAGTCGTTTTCTGGGCAGGGTCTGCCCACCCCTGCCCGCTTTCGTTTTATTCCTACCACTCAAGTGCAAACTTAAAATTACCTTCTCTTCCGGGTTGTCATTCCTTAATTTTATCCCTTATAACATACCTTCCTATTCTTATCTCATTTTCATGCAAAAAGAGAGACAGAGGGGCACCCGGGTGGCTCAGTTGGTTAAACATCCACGTTGGCCCAGGTCATGATCTCACGGTTAATGGGATCGAGCCCCACATCAGGCTCTGTGCTGACAGCTCGGAGCCTGGAGCCTGCTTGGGATTCTGTGTCTCCCCGTCTCTCTGCTCTGCTCCTTCCCTGCTCACACTCTGTCTCTCTCAAAAATAAACATTAAAAATTTTTTTTTAAAGAAAGAGAGACAGAGATCAAGTGAGAGAAGGGAAAGAAATTGTGCAGGTAAGCAGGAGTCCCTTCTTTCCAGTGCTGCAGTTGGCTATTTCCGGAGACATTTCAGAGTTCTCTCCTCAAGTGATTGTTCCACCGGGAGAACACAGAAGTGAAGGCACAGGTTTGGCCCCTGTCATAAAGAGGCCCCTCTGCCAATGCAATGTCGTCCATCAGAAGTCTCTCTCTTGTAACTGTCTGAGTAGGTGGTTTCAGGCCGTAGGGTGGTTCAGGGGTGTCCAGGGTCCTGGGCCTCTTTGCTCCGCATGCTGCTTCTACCTCACTGTCAAGGCCGACTGCGCCATTTCCCACGGTCACCCCCACACTCCAGCCAGCCCGAGTGGAGCATTCCCCTCACCTTCAAGAGACATTACCAGCAAGCTGCATTCAGCGTGTCTGCTCAAATCCACCTGGCCTGAACTTACTTAGCTATGTCGAGCTACCAGGGTGGGGAGTGGAAAATGCAGCCTTTCTTGGGGGTGGGGCAAGGTGCTCGCTACCATGTGAGAGTTCTGTTGCTACAGTGCTTACTAAGTGTCATGCTCTGTGTTGGGTTTTTCATTTAATGCTCACAATAGAAATAGATGCTCTTTAGTCTCCATTTTACAAACCACAAAGCTGAGGCACAGAAGAAAGGCCCCATCCCAGCACCCCGGCGGCAGATATTTATTTGTTAAGGGAGTGTTGTTGGTGGGGGAGATGGGGTGGAGGGAGGGGACAGGATGGAAAAGAGAGAGGAAGCTGGCAAGAGCTCAGTTTCACGCAAGGTCCTAGCCCCAACCTGATCCTGATCCTGCAGAAAGTTCTAGAACATGAGTTGAATATTGGAATTTCCCCTGAGGCAAGGGAGCTGAGCATTCACACCCACCCACACCAGTCAGGTGCTGGCGGTCACCCTGGAGGGAGTCCCCAGGCGCTCCCAGCGCCCTGCACCTGCTGCCCAGCTCCAGGAACCCAAGGGCAATTCTCTGAAAAGGCTCCCAGGGATGAGAGAGCAAAGTGCAGCAGTGATGTGGACACACGGAACCAGTAGGAGGGCTGAGGAGATCTCCGCAGGACACTGCAGTATCTGCTTCTCCATGTGCTCAATGGCACCCCCTGCACACCATCCAGGCACCTGGTTAGAGAAGTCCCAGGAGCATGTCCGCTTGGCACAGCTTGTCATGGGAGCGGTCAGTCCTGGCTCCCCACCGCCACACATACCATTTTAATTGGTCACCCTTAGAAAATGTTTGCCCTGAAAAATGCTTCATGAAGTCACTCACCAAATAGCTACTGAGCGCCTTCTACTGCGAGGCTCCAGTGAGGGGCTGGGCATACGGAGGCTAATAAGACAGAGTGACTCATTCCACCTCTCCCCGTCCCCCCCGGCCCCATCGCCAGGAGTTCACAGGCTGCAGGACGAGGAAGGCAGAAAAACAAATCAATTTTAGATTTAGAATAAACATAATAGAGAACTTTGTTCAGTACATTTGGAGGTGAGAGAGAGAAGCAGCATAAAATGTTTGACAGGGTCACATTTGATTCTGGGTTTTAAAGGATGGACTAGAGCCCTTCTTTTTTAATTTATCTATTTTGAGAGAGAGAGAGAGAGAGAGAGAGAGAGAAAGCATGAGAGGGGGAGGGGCAGAGAGAGGGAGTAAGACAGAGAATCCATACTGTCAGTGCAGACCCCAATGCGGGGCTCAAACTCACAAACTGTGAGATCATGACTTGAGCCAAAGTCAGATGCTTAACTGACTGAGCCACCTCAGCACCCCAAATAAGAGCCCTTTTAAGCTGTATGTACAAAACCACGGAAGTAAAAGGAGCCGTGTCTGTGCTGTGAGCCAAGAAGTTGCTGAATGAATGAGTGTGAAGGAATTAATGAATGAATTGTCCCAATGCTTGGTGATTCTCAGAGGGAGAGAAGATTGTCTGAAAGTCATTACTGTAAATAGATTTCCGCCCAAGCTACACCGCCCTCTCGCTGTCATCCTCTTGACCCCCCAGAAGATTCTAGCACACCCTTCCAGGGCAGGAGACTCTTAAGCATGAACACCTGCTACCCTCAGGTGTGAGGGGCAGAATGAAAAGGGGGGAGCTAGCACTATTGGCCAGTAAGAGTGTTCTTTTTCCTTCCATCATTGTCCAAAACTGACCGATTTATAACTTGGCTGCAGCATTGCCTCATGAAGGTAAATAAGCATCAGGAAGCTTCACCTCCCCCACTGAAAACCAGGGAAATAAAAATAGTTGTCCTGGTCCTGAAATCACTTCAAGAGTTCTAGGCAGCACATCTCCCTCTGGATAAAATATAAACGTAATCTCCCCTCTCCCAGAGCAAATGGCCTCAAGCTTAGGTTCAAAATCTCAGGTGAAGTATGAAGTGCAGCGTATCACAGGGCAGGGCAGGGGCCCGGAGCGTGGGGCATTTTCATCCTGTGCCAGCCCTTGCACGATTAAAGGCCCCAGATATTTTTTATGGGTTAGCCTAACGAGACCACTGGTTTTATGACAAAAATATAAATCAGGAAACGACCCTACATTTATAAATAAAACAGGAAGAAAATGGCTGAATTAAAGAAAATGTGTATCCGAGGTCTTTTTCCCCTTCTAACACCATTTCCTAGGTCCTCTCTCTGTGTCAGAGGAGGGGCTCGTGTGACAGCTCACCCTGCCGATCCACAGGGTCTTTTCATATCATACTCCCTGCCCACTGTCCTGTAGGAAATGCTTTCTGCAGAGTCTCCTGGCAGAAATGATATTTAAAACAGACACCTCCTGGGGCACCTGGGTGGTTCAGTCAGTTAAGTGTCCGACTTTGGCTCAGGTCATGATCTCACGGTTCGTGGGTTGGAGCCCCGCGTCGGGCTCTGTGCTGACAGCCAGCTCAGAGCCTGGAGCCTGTTTTGGATTCTGTGTCTCCCTCTGTCTCTGACCCTCCCCTGCTCATGCTATCTCTCTCTCTCTGTCTCTCTCTCTCTCTCAGAAATAAATAAAACATTAAAAAATAAATAGACACCTCTTTTAATAATGAAACACAATAGTCAAGTGTAAGCCTTGAGGTCTCAATTGTAAGAGACCAAGGGTCTCTTACAGAGACCCTTGGTCTCTGTCCCCAGATGTGCTGGAGTGTGCACCCCAGACTGGCAGACCCCCTAAAGTCCTGGGATAATTTACTGGAAGGCACTTGGCAAACTTATAATGCCGTGAGACTAACCTCTTGGTTACAAGTGTCAAATATCTGTGGCTAAGAATTGGAAAGAATATTACTTTCTTTCCGAGAATTTGCACTTTGGCCAGCTTTAGGGGAGGAATTTCTAAAGTTTATTCATTTTGAGAGAGAGAAAGAGGGAGAAGGGGAGGGGCAGAGAGAGGGAGAGAGGATCCCAAGGAGGCTCTGCACTGACAGTCCGACACAGAGCTCGGACTCACAAACCGTGAGATCATGACCTGAGCCGAAATTAAGAGTCCAAGAGTCGGACACTCAACCAACTGAGCCATACAGGAGCCCCGGCAGGAGGAATTTCATGAAAGACGGGGTGTGTTTATGGACTCACTGTGCTTTTCCTTGAGCGAGCTCCTTTAATACTCCCACCCACACAGTCCTGCATATGGGTGCAGTGTTCCCATTTCACAGATGTTTTGCACATTAGTGCTTAGGTGCGGTAGAGTCAGGAACCTTTAAACTTGAATTTTCACCAGGTCTCCCTGACCTGAAAATTTCTAGTTTTCTTCCTTAATGCTACCTTAACTTCAAGTTAAACCTTTTTCCAAGAATTAAACATCTCCACTCACGTGTCTAATCCTTCTTAGGCAGAGGACAGGCATGGAGAAAGCAGAAGAAGACCCCAATCTCTAGCCATTCTTGGGCCAGATATGTTTCAAAATCAGAAGCTAAAATTCAGCCTTTCCAGAATTTATAAAGGAATTGTAGTGCATATGTCCTGTCTTACCTAATACCTGGTGGCATCTGGGGCAGTGCCCTGAAATAAATCCTACTAATACTTCTACAGAAATATTCACACCAAGGAGGGATAGATACAGATTTATAAAGAGTTGCATATGAATTTAGGTCAGGTTTTTGCTACTACATTGGCAATGGCAAACTGGGTTTTCAGAGCTTTGGGCCTTTGGAATCACTGTGAGGGATAGTTGACTCGTAGGTTGTATTTACGGCTCTTCTGTTCATATAAACCCTCACCAGATAAAGCTGGTGGGAAGGGCAGGAGAGGTGCCTGGGTCTGGCATCTTTGCAGCTGCACCAGAGGGAAGAAACCCCACTCCCTGGGCATTTCTAGGACACGGGGAACGAGGAGCCAGATGTGCTGAGCTCCCTCACAGACTGTCATGTGGAGGTGTGTTCCTTAGAGAAAGTACTGTACCTCCCTGGTCTACTCGGTGGAGAGAGAGCAGAGGGTAAGCCCCAGAAGCTACCAGGGGTCCTGTGCAGCTCTGAGGCCCCCCCGTGAGGCTGTGCAAAGCTTGGAATGAGGGCTGAGCCTTCATGCCCTCTGTGCCTTGGGCAGGCATCACCCACCCCCCCACTCATCACTGTCTGAGAGTGAGGCTCCAAATCAGAGTTTGACCCACGAGGCACCAGATCAGTTGGGACCTGATGACCTATCAAAATGTCTGTTTCTTTCCAGATCATGAACACAGTAATAATAGCGCCCACCTTACAGAGTGAGTGAGGCTCAGTGGAGCTAGTGCAGGTTCAGGTCAGTGCCTGGAACATGAGGCACAGCACATAAGAAATAGCTTAAACAACTCTTACTACAGAGACCAGCCTGTATCAGTGTCCTGGGGCGGCCACAAGTTACTGCAACGTGTGTGGCTTAAAACAACAGAAACTGATTCTCCCGCGGTGCTGGAGGCTACAGGTCTGAAATCAGGGTGAGCAGGGCTGATTCCTCTCGAAAGCTCGGAGGGAGAATCTATGCCATGCCTTTCCTCCCCTTCCAGGAGCTGCTGGCGATGGTTGGGATTCCTTGGCTCATAGCCCTCTCACCCCCGTCTCTAACTCCATCTTCGTGTGGCCTGCTCCCTGTGCCTCTGTGTGTCAGATCTCCCTTTCTTTTCTCTTATAAGGATACCAGTCATTGGACTGAGGGCTCACTCTAAACCCAAGATGATCTTATTTCAAGATCCTTGACTTAATGGCCCCTGCAAAAACCCCATTTCCAAATAAGGTTACATTCACAGGCACCAGGGCGTAGGGTTGGACATATCTTTTGCAGGGGACAGAATTCAGCCCCCTACAGGGCTAGACACAAAACTTGCAGGGCTGGACAAGAGGTCTGGCCACAGCACCCACCCATGCGTGATGATGGATTGTTAGCCAGCCCTGGTGGAGTGCCTTGATGGGGAACATTAGCACAGGAACCATGTGGTATAGGGCATAGGATAGGGGTTTCAGAGCCTGACTGTGAGCCCTGGGATGCTGGGCAAGTTTACTTCGTCAAAGGAAGGGCTCAATCTGGTCATCTCTGAGATGGACACTCTAAGCCCTGCCTCAGGGTGTTCATGTGAAGAATAAAGACAACGGGTTTGCCGCACCTCGTCCGTAACGCGCTCTGTAAGTGGGATCCCCCTTCTCTTCCACCCACTTGCTTTGATCTGGTGACACGAATGCTGTTGGTGCCTAGAATCCTCTTTGAAATCTGGAACCTAAGGCTGCAGTAAGGCCCATCCATAGAGCACTTCAGTGCCAGCCATGGTGTTAGTCAGGGATCTCCTCCAATGTCAAGTGGACTTCAAGGTCTAGGTCTATGTTTCCAGCAACAGGAATCTGATTACGGGAGATCGCCTGTCAACTACCAAGGGCTGGAGATTCTCCTTTCAGAAATACCGTGAACAACCCACCCCGACTATAACCGCCAGCTGTTCCAGAGCCCAGAGAGCCCCTAAAGAATACTTAAAGGTCATTGTAAAACCATGCAAAACCAAACAGTGTCTGGGGAAGATGCCTTCAAACCCCACGCCGGGTCATAGACTACGCTCACGCAGTAAAGGTTGTTCCCACCTGGCAACGCTTAAGGCCAGAACACTTTCTCCCATCCTCTTGTGACAGGAGCCCTGCCCTGTGGCAAAGCCCCCCGCACAGGTGGGTTGGGAAGCCTGCGCCATGTCCCACACGTGGAAGTTCTCGCGGATCACTACCGATGTTCCCCACGCCTGCGTTGTTTCCATGGGACACACTGAGCACTTCCTTTCCAAGGAACTGTTGTGACACAGAGTGAGATTTCAACTCCTGTAGAAGGTGGCAGAATAGCTACTCTGCACATCTGGCACAGCATTTTAACTCTTTTTTTTTTTTTAATTTTTTAAACGTTTCTTTATTTTTGAGACAGAGACAAAGCATGAGCTGGGGAGGGGCAGAGAGAGAGGGAGACACAGAATCTGAAACAGGCTCCAGGTTCTGAGTGCCCGCACAGAGCCCGACGCAGGGCTCGAACCCACAGACTGTGAGATCATGACCTGAGCCGAAGTCGGATGCCCATCCGACTGAGCCACCCAGGAGCCCCAGCATTTTAATTCTTAAGCTAATGGTTTAATTCTTCACTAATAATAGTGCCAAGCACAAAGTTTTTGTGTATTGCAGTTTGTTTTAACTTTTGTCAAGAGACCTCAGAGAACACAGAGGGGGGTGCTAATTTTTACCATCTGAGATGAGGCATAGAGAGGCTGGCTCGACACCCTTGGCACCCCAGCACCTGGGGAACTTGTTTCCACTGCACCATGGGAGGGGGTTTGACTTTGCCCGTGTACCCACCTCCCTTGTTCTGGAGCCCCCTTTATTTGGGATCCTCCCCAGATCAAACAGTTTTTTTTCCCAAAGGCAAAGGGCACCTTGACCCAGACGTCATTTCCCTCCACCCACTCCCCCTGGCTCAGCGTTCCTGAGACAAGCTCTTCGCGAAATCAGGCAGGTTCCTGCCGCCCTTCCTGTCCTTGCCTGTGGCCTATGCTGAGAGGGCGGGGTATGAATAACAGCACAACCAGAATTCCAGGCTTGGCTATTTAATGCTCTGAAGCACTAAGCAAAGTGCCTTCAACGTATTCTTCCAGTTAAAATTTATCCCATTTACAGATAAGGAGAATGAGCCACAGAGAGGTCAAGAATAGGTTATCTGGGCTCCAAGGTGGTGGAGTTCTAATGGGGTCACTAAGAGGAAAAGGGACACTGGAGACTGAAGACTAGTGTTGCTTGTGGACTTGGATGATTGACAAGGGCTGTGCTAGAAAGAAGGGAGAGGGTGGGGCAGAAGAGTTAGCCCTGTTGGGCCCCTGTGGCTAGAGGGTAGGGGCCCCCTTGGTCAAGGCTGGGCAGGGGGTTCAGGAACACAAATGGGCCAGGGCACAGCTGAACACCCCCACCCCACCCCCCAGTCATGGCTCACCACACACATCCTCCTTCCCTAGTCTCACTACATCTCGCCCCTGGGATGTCACCTGACTGTCTTGATTGGAGATGCTCATCTTTTCAGTGGCTTTGGTATTGAGAAACCTGGTCATCTATTATTCTGCCAAACTACTGTCTCCTAATTCCCAGACAGCTTTGCAATAGTATCTTATTGCTTCAGTGATTTCCTTCCCTTCTGCTGGCTCCTGTCTCTGTCCATGTCACAGAAGGAGTGTGTGGATGGGCCAGTGGTCAGTGCTGCCTCACCCCGGAGCTGTCTCTCTGCTTGCTCCATGGTCTGTTTTCTTAGATACAGGATTTCTGGGGTTGCAAACAGCCAGAGCAGTCACTCATTAAGCTAGCCACTCGGCCAGTGGGATTCCGAGATGAAAAACACAGTCCCTGTACTCAAGGTGGGCTGAAGGGAAAGAGCCAGGTCTCTCCCATTTCCTAGGGAACTGGGGCCAAGTTAATGACAGCAGAAATGTTTAGGGAGGGAACATCAATAAATGTTAGTAGTTATTATTAACATTCATTATGATTGAATCATGGGATATCAGAGTGACTTGGTAGTATTTCTCCAACGGCAATAGAAATGCCTTTAATGGAAATACATTTTAGTTCGCACTCAAATCCTCAGAGTTTAGATCCTAACCAGGGAAAAGAAATGCAGAACAGCATCTGTCGAGGCAAACTGCTGGGCAAAAACACCAGCAGCATCGCAGCCAAGAATGAAAGCCCAGAACTGAGGTCACTCGGGGGTTAATAATGGGTTCTTAATAATGTGGAAGTCACCAGTGATTGTGGAAACTCAGAGAAATTATACCTGTCATTTGGCACACACCCATATCTAGCTTTCTTGGTTGGACTAAGCTCAACAGAAAATCCTCAATTCTGTAATAGTTACTGCCGCTTTGAGATTTTTTTTTTTTTTTTTTTTTTTTTTGCTAAAATGAGGACAGTGACAATGGCCATGGGTTTTCTTTATTCTGTGATGAATGATGTTACAGCCATCTGTAGGGAGTGGACAGCCTGGTCACTGTGTGGCCTCCCACACTCACTTCCCTCCTGCCACTAAGCATCACCTGCATGGCTCACACCCACCCCTGGAATGACAGAGACGGTGGGAAAGGCTGGGCCTTGGAAATAGCTGGACAGGCCAGACAGACATCCCTGTGGATGTGAGGTTAGCGCTCGGATGGAGGAGGTGGAATTGCAGAGAGCATGCGAAGCTGTGGGTGATCTCAGGGCTCCAAGTCTGGAATCTGTGATCCGTCCACAGAATGCAGAGTCAGCCTATACCTACTGGCGGCTGATGGATGGACATCGCCATGCTAGATCTGCTGGAGACAGCACGGAGGGCCACTTCCCAGGAACTTATGGTCAAGATGTGGAGAGAAAGCCCATGTTTAGCACCGTGTCAGTGCCATCAGGTCCCGTCCCCCCTCACAAGGGCACCATGACAGACCTCTACCTGGTCTTGCTAACTCCCCACCCACTGTCCCTATCTCAGTCCATCCTTCTGGCAGACATCAGAGACCCACCTACGCTGATACTTTTCAGCCTTCAAGGTGCCTGTGACTATCCTGGGGATCACGTTGAAGTGCAGGTTTTCTGAGATTCTGCATGTCTCCTAAGTTCCTGGGTGAGGCCAAGACCACGGGTCAGTTGAAAAGCAAGGATTTAAAACCCAACAGAGAGTTAAAAAATGTGTGCTCCAGAGTGCCAGCAGTGTGACCTTCAGAAAGTCCCTCAGTCTCGCTCTGCTGCATCCTTCTGTGTCAAGTGTGACTGTGGTGAAGTTAACAGGGTTCGGTAGACGAAGCATGCCCAGGCCACTGCCTGGCTTGGGGCGTGGGCTCGGGACTCAGGGTGTATTGTGCTCGCCCTCCACTGTCGCAATCCTGTGGTACACTCACTGCCTGCGTGATAAGATCACCCTCGTGCCCTGCCCTCCTCCACACCTTTGCTTTTCCCTAGGTCTTGAATGCCCTTTTCTCCCCATCCACCTGGCAAAGTCCCCTTCATTCTTTGAGGTACGAGACCCCAGAACCCACTCCCCAGAGGACTGTTTAAATGTCTCAGTAGCCCATCCACCCTGAGCTCCAGGAGAGCAGGACGTTTTGGCCCTTTGATATCCCATCTTGTATGTCACCTGACACAGGTTTCAACAGATGACAAGTGAACGAATGATACAACAAATACTTCAGGTCCTTCTTCTGTAACTGCTATGCCTGGGCGCCTGGGCCCCACTCTAGGTCTATTGAGGCAGCATTTCAGCAGCTGAATCTCTGATGTGTGTGTGTGTCTGATTAGTATATAATATATACATGACATATATTAACAAGAGCAGTCTCTGATTTATTTACTTGTTTAGGTAATTATATGAATGAGTATGGACTGGTAGCAGCTTTTTTATTCAATGGCTTATAATCCATTACTATCACTGTTTATTGCAATGTTCAAATTGTCCCAGATTTAGTCTTCAGTCTGGTCCCTGTGTCCTTTTGACATGTCCTCATCACTCTTCAATTCCTTGCTTTATTTTTTTTAATGTTTTATTTATTTTTGAGACAGAGACAGAGCATGAGTGGGGGAGGAGCAGAGAGGGAAGGAAACACAGAAGCTGAAGCAGGCTCCAGGCTCTGAGCTGTCAGCACAGAGCCTGACGTGGGGCCTGAACCCATGAACCGTGAAATCATGACCTGAGCTGATGTTGGATGCTTAACTGACTGAGCCACCCGGTCACACCCCTTGCTTTCTTGAGCAACAAGACGTTCCAGAGTCATTTTGTGGTACATTTCTTGCACAGCACACCAGGCGATCCCAATGCACACCTGGGTTTGGAAGCCATCACTCCCATCAGTGGCCTCCCATCACCATCAGGGTTGGCTCTATTCCAGAGCCAGAGTCTGTAGTAAACAGCAGGGGAAGAGTCTTAGGCAGGAGCTGGTGAAGGGATCGCAGTGTCCCTAAGACTCCCAGGAAGCATCCCTGAGGCTCTCACCACACAGGCGCAGATGACTCAGGCTAACTAGCTGGCAAAGTTTCCCAGGTACCACTCACCCAGCCAGTTATAAGCGGCAAATGCCTAGAAGCATCCAAAGCAACAATTGAAGGAAACAGGAAAGAGGTGACACTGAGAAGGACTTTCTGAGTGGAATGTGCTTCCCAACAGGTAGAGAGAAGTCATTTTAACATTCCCTGTCTGCAAGGGGCAATAATGGTCACGAGGTCTGGGTCCTGTCTCCTGAGGAATCAACCCCAAGAAGTTCCCAGGGATGAAAGAGGCTGGCAGCTCCCCTCAGGGAACACTGTGGGGTCCTCCTCTGAAGGCAGCCAGGGTATCACAAACACCTTGCACTAAACAGCACTTCTTTTTCCCCCAAAGAACACAAAGCACTTTCATAGATGCCTCCTTTGTTTTCAAATAATGTTGAATGCAAAAACATTTGTACAACCTGAACAGAGCTGAAAACACTGTTTTTTAATTTTTTTTTTTTTTTATTTCTAGGAGAGAGAGAGAGAGACAGAGTGAGCAGGGGAGGGTCAGAGAGAGAGGGAGTCACAGACTGAAATAGGCTCCAGGCTCTGAGCTGGCAGTCAGCACAGAGCCCGACGCGGGGCTCGAACCCATGAACCGCGAGATCATGACCTAGGTGAAAGTCGGACGCTTAACCGACTAAGCCACCCAGGCGCCCCGAAAACACTGTTTCTAAAAGGCTTGCTACCCTGCACTATCTTGACAATGTTTCTATAAGTCTAAAATTATTACAAAATACATTCTTTTTTATGATTCACTGTTTGCAGCACAACACCGTGGTAGAATAATGCTCTCTCTCACCACTGACCCTCCCCTACATGGTTGTTCACATCCTCATTCCCTGAACCTGGGAATATGTAACCTTACGTGGTAGGAGGGTCTTTGCAGATGCAAGTAAGGTAATCATGGAGAGGGGGAGAGGTTATTTTGGGTTATCTGTGTGGGCCCAGTGTAATTAGAAAGTCATTGCAAGGGTGAGGCAGAGGTGCAGTGATGGAAGCAGAAGGATGTGGTGGAGGGAGAGAGAGAGAAATAGAAATGGAGGCTTGAAGATACCACCCTGCTGGCTTTGAAGATGGGGGAAGGGACCACAAGCCCATCGCTTGAGACTGGAAAAGATAAGGTAACAAATTCTCCCCTTGAGCCTCCAGAAGGAACGCAGCCCCACTGCCATCTTGATTTTAAGAACTGTCTCAGACTTGTGACTTGTAAAACTGTAAGATAATACATTTGTGTTGGTTAAGCCCCTGGGTTTGTGATAACTTGTTATAGCAGCGATAGGAAACTAATACAAATGTTAATTTAAAAATTCTCTTGCAAAATTACCCACGTTGCTTTTCTATGAACCAGTTTGCTTTTCAGTCATATCCTATGTCTCCACGTCACATTTAACCGTTCACATGAAAATGCAGCCGTACCAAAAATACTCTATTTCTTTCCCCACTGTGGAAGCCCTCGCCACCCACCTCTATGTGGCTGCTACAGCTGCTGTTCTGTGCTAATACGGCTCATTAGCCTGAGGTCACCTCCTTCACATGAGCCTCATGCTCTAATGCCGCTTGAGTTTCATTGAGCTTCTATTATTATCCTTTTCTTGAATATATATACAAATGGGCATTCACCTGTGCAAATGCCATAACTGTTCCCTGATGCAGACTGTCTGCAGGATAGTCCCCTCCACATGGGGCACAGATCCCCTCCCCCACAGCAAGCCACCCTCTGCTGCACACAAATGGTCCTGAAAATGAAGTGACTGGCATCCCAAAGTTGGCCTGCAAAGTATTCATTGTTAAAAATCTCCTTCTCCCTTTCACTCATGGCCATGCAGAAGCCGCAGTGATAGTGGTTTGTCTGGAGTGCCTGGTAGCATATGGGCTCCAGAGCGATACCCAGGTGGAGCCAACAGGTAGGCATTCAACGATCATGTCGCCTGCATTCTCCTGTTAACCACAGATGACCCTGTTTCCCATTTGCCCATCAGAGCCCCAGATACTTCCCTGCCCAGGTGAGGAACAGACTTTCAAATTAGGCAAACCTGATTACAGAATAGCCCTGATGAAGCTACACCCTTGTAGCCAATCACATGCTACAGAATAAACTATTGAATGATTAACTCCCGTGAGAATGCACCAAGGACAAATAAATATAGAGCGTATCTCCCATATTTACTTTCAAGCCCATCACACTAATGGCTGGCGAAACCATAGCCAGATTGAGCTGTAGGAAATGCTTCAGTCCCTTCCAGTTGATGGTGTCTTCTTTCATTTTCTATTGATCTTCTGTACCACACACTTCCTTGTCGCCCTCCAGTCTGTTATAGATGGTGCATCTCTTCTGTGAGGGCTTCAAATATAATAATAAGGAAAGGAGTCTCCTTCTTTCTAGCTATAGCTGCTCAAAGTTCATGTTTCCAGGACCTATGTTCAGGAGTCCTGCTCTCCTGAAGACCATGCTGCTGCACAGGTCTGTGCAAATGTAGATGGTGAGATGTGGGCAATGCAAGGTGGGCTGCCCAGAACCCTGAGATGGCCCTGTGCTCTGTGATGCTTGTCTGCCCTGACTGCCCCATCTGTCTGAGTTGTACTGTGTCTCTGGGAGGAATTTTCTTGTCTTTAGACTTCTGCTTCGTCCAGGCAGAGAACAACCTGAAAAAGGCCCTTTGGAGAGGAAATAATCGGTTTTGTGTTGCTTCCTGTATTTTGACATCAAGCCTGCCCTGGTTGCAGCAATGTACGATATCACTACTTAATTGTTCCGTGCCTAAACCCAAATGGACCACACAAAGTGACTTTATAAAGTTGCAGTTAACTAAACCATACTGATCTGCTTCTTTTTGCCTTTGTATAGGAAATCTACCTTAAGTTAAAGATCAACCTGAAAGCTTTTGTTATCAAGAGAAGGCTTTTAATACAGGCGGTACTGAGGGCAGGGAAAACAAGGTTTTCCAAAAGTGAAGAAATGTGAGGAATTTTCAAGCAGGTAAGGCCTATTTGGGAAAATCTTTCTTCCCATTTTGATTTATTCTAAAGGAATTACTATGTCTTGGGGTAGACAGGGAAGGGGAAGGGTTAGAGAGATGTGGCTCATCTGGCTTGTATTGCTGAGCCTCCAGCTAGATCAGGTGGCTTGGGGTCACCATCATGGGCTGTTGGCTGTGAGCTCTCTCAGAGCAACTCCTACCCTTACATGGAAGGTTAATATCTGTGGCCAACTTTCCAGGGAACACAGAATTCCTGGGCCTTGTTCCATCCAGCCAGTAAGTCCGCTTGATGTCAGACACAGCTAACAGTCCTGAGGGAGGGACTCTTGGGTTCATCAAAGGTGAATAGAAATTTCTGGATGTACAACCCCAGCCACTCTCCTTCTTCCATGAGAAGGGAACCCTGTCTGGTCTGGCTGATTGGACCCGCACAGCCCTGCACCACCACCTCTCACCCAGCTTCCCTGGGGTGGCTCTGAGATTGTGAGAGGGACAGCAGAGGCCTCGAGCCGGGTGGGCTCTGGGACTGGACTTCAGTGTGTGAAAACACAGGTGGGGTGGAGCACACAGAGTAGGCTGTAGGTTTCTGTCATGGTTCTAGCTTTTGTTTTGAGTGATGGTTTTTCAGTCCTTATTACATTAAAAAGTAAAAACAAAAAGCCTAAGGAAGCAATAGGAGGTCAGATGTGGACCAAGGACAAGAGCATGTCATGAACAAAGGATGGTGATTCATCCATAATCCAATTCTGTGTACCTGAGTGTCAGCAAATGGAATGCAGGAATAAATTATAGTAATGTGGTGTTTCAAGTGTCTGCAACAGGGCCTTTGCTGAGCTGGGGAAGATGTGGGGCTCAGGCTGGAACACTGCCTCCCCTTTGACACCACCATGGCCTCCAGAAGGAAATGGACAGGGGTTTGAGCAAAGTGGAGCTGGCTTAGAGGCGAGCAGGAGGCTGCCAGGTCACCTGCAGGAGTCTAGAGATTCCTTTCCCGACACCCCCCAGAAAAGGGTGAGTCAGTTTCTGCCTGGGAGAAGTTGGACTCAGGCCCTTTGGAAGTTTGCCCAAGTTTGGAGGAACCCATCAGTGGGCGAGGGGTGCCTGTAAGACACGTTCCAACCTCCTGCTCTCTTGTCTCAGGCTTCCGATCCTGGAGTCCTCCAGGAGGAGGGTTGGCATGCATCTCACATTCTCACACCAACCAGGAACCAGGTGCATGGTGACCAAATTGTATACAGTTTGGGGGGCCCTTGTAGAAAATGAATACAAATTTGACAACACAAAAATCAGGTATAAAAACAGATATAGAATGAGGGCTACCTACTGATTTAGCTTCATCAGCTTCACAGTAAATTTGGCTCTGGGTATAGCTATCATCGCTCCCATTTGAAAGGTCACGAAATTGAGGCTCGGGTTGGGGCAGTGACTTGCCCAAGGCCAAACAGTGGGCAATGAGTGAGCTGGAATTATAAACCCAGATCAGTTCAGCACGGCCCAAAGTGGTAGTAACATCCCATGACCTGTGATGGTGGAGGTGATGGGGATGCCATTGTTATAGGAAGACTGGTTATCTAATTTGCATCATAAAATAACTTATGCCATCAGCCAATTAGGTTGTATCTATCCAGGCATGATCTGTGCCAGGAGTGGTGTGGGGCCCTGGGAAGATGGCAGTAGTGGAGACGTAAGTGGAGATGGCAGAGTAAGGAGGCTCTGGACTCCAGGAGGAGGGTAGAGTGCTCATGCCACTGCTGTACAGGAAAGATCGCAGGGCAAAATAGATAGATTATATTCTACCAGCTGCTCCCAGAGGACTCTGAGAAAGAGCCACATATCTTTGCGAAAATAACTCGATGAGCTTTTGGAAGTAGAAGGTGAGAGTCGTGGGCCTGAGTTGGGAGAAGGCCACCAAGGGGTGGTGATAGCCCTTCAGAGTAGGAGCACTATTCTAGCAGGTGGAGGGGGTGGGGGGAAGGGAGGAGGAGGGTGGGCAGAAATGTCTGGAAGACAAAGAGCCCAACAAACCAGGCTGTCTGTAGATGGTTTCATACTACTGTCCTTTTATGGTATAAATCTCCTCCATATCCCCAAGGTATCAGTACCGCTGGACCACACACATGGCCTTGAGGGTTGGTGAGTGTGTGTGTGTGCGCGTGCATGCATGCATATGTGTCAAGCTGAGTTCCACATCTGGGTTAGATTTAAAAACTGAGGAAAGTATAATGGAGTGCAAGCAAGAAATACGATGCCTAGGGCTTCGGTGAGGCTTCCCACTGGTAGTAGGCGGGGTGGGGGTTTGGGATCATTCCTCAGGTCTTGGAGGCATATGGGTCCCAAAGGACATCTGTGTTGTAAGAAGAAAGCACCGCCGTCGAGATCCCCTGGACACGAGTCCCCACGGCGGTGCCATACACATTACCTAATTTAATCTCACCCCAGTCATCAGAGGGGGGTGTTTGTTTCCCCAACTCTGCAAGTAACAAACTCAAGGCTTAGATAAAGAACTCAAGGCTCAGACAGGTTGAACAATTTTGCCCAAAGCAGTAACTGCCAAGAGTGAATCCATCTGACATCACCACCCTCCCTAATTCCACATCTCCATCAGCCTGGCTGTGATATTCCTCCAGCTTTGACCCATTTCTAGACCCATGTGCCCCAGGTCTCATAGGGAGCACTAGCAGCACAGGGGCTGTGGATAAGTCCCAGGCAATTGGGTCTCCGCAGGGCAGTTGCCTGGTTCTGTTCCTTTCCATGCTCCCCTCTTCCTTCACTCCTGCTACGGTCCCTGTTAGGTTTCTCGGGGAAGCCAGTGGAATATTACTGACCCAGTCACTGGCTCCCACCTCTTAAGTGGGGACATTACTCCTTCCCATTGACCAGACTGTCCCTGAACTGTTGCCAAACATGTGGAAGCTGCTTCTAAGTGTGACCTCACGCATTAAGTAAAAATGCTAGAAGATACATATTATCTTTTATTCCCTGCCTCTTTACAGAAATTGAGAGAAAAACATTTTAATGGAATTGTTTAAATAGGATGAGGTCTTTGTAACTTGACTGTAGGTGGGGCGCCTGGGTGGCCTAGTCGGTTAAGCGTCCGACTTTTGCTTAGGTCATGATCTCGCGGTTCGTGGGTCCGAGCCCCGCGTCGGGCTCTGTGCTGACTGCCAGCTCAGAGCCTGGAGCCTGTTTCAGTCTGTGACTCCCTTTCTCTCTGACCCTCCCCTGCTCACGCTGTCTCTCTCTCTCTCTCTCTCTCTCTCCTAGAAATAAATAAAACATTAAAAAAATAATAAAAATAAAAAAATAACTTGACTGTAGGTAAAGTACTGGGTCATGCCAACTAATTTTGATGTGTTGGCCATCTGACTGCCGCCAAGACACAGCTGCTTGTTTTTCTTCACGGTAAAGTGTTAAATAGCTGTTAAGTCAGATCTTAGGTGATAACAAGCATCCAATTATCACTAAAAATGGAGCCTAGTCCCAGAGATCTGCCAGTCCTTGGAGATTCAAGGAGAACTCTATGTGCTGGTACAACTGGGCCCACACATCTAGGAGGAACAAATAAAAATGGTTATTTACTGAGTGCCTCTTATGTGCCAGCCACTGGGCAAAGCATGCTGCATCCATAATCTTGTCCTAGCTGCACAAGTGCGTGGACACTGTAGTTTTTCCCATTTTGCAGAAGAGGGAATTGATGTCCATGATCACCAGCTGGAAGTTTCCCAGCCTCAGGAGCACCCTATCAGGGCAGAGCCTGCCTCAGCCTATACCCCTGATGTGGCCAGAAGGCCCAATCCAGCAGGAAGAATGTAGCTATTAGAGGCCATGTGAAGGCAACCCTGGCAATTAGTATTGGGCATTGTGACTGCTGTTTAAGGCAAGGTTTCTTTACTGTTTAAAAATTTGGATTAAAAATATATATATTTGGGTTCTTTTTCTGAACAAGATGGAGGAAGCATACTCCAAGATGCCTCTCCTGCTGAATGCAACAAAAATCCTAGACAGAATGTGCAGAGCAGCTCTCTGAGGACAATGAAAGGGAACAGGAGCAGATGGATTGGAGAAGGAGATCAGAATTTGAAGTATCACCAAACTTGTGATGAGTCTCCCATTTTCTCCCTTCTGGGACCATCTGGCTTCTCAACTCATAGGCAGTCTGAAAACTGGAAATGCATGCCAGGTGTAAACCAGAATGTGTTGTTAAAGGAACCATTACTTTCTAGACCAGGAGTGGGAAAAGGGACTCCTAACGGTCAGAGGAAGTGGGGAGAGCCCCTGGTTGGCTCCTTTCATTCTCCCACCCAGACCCCCAGCTAATCTCAAAGCGGTGGTAGCAATGGTGACAACAGCCAGGAAGATGCCTAAAGTTCTGAGAGAGGAAAATCTTCCTTCTGACCACTATGGTCTCAAAGGGGTAGGACAGAATTCCATCCCTTTTTTTCCTTCTCCTTGCCTTCCACTGCTTGGCCCCATACTCAGACACACTCTGGAGATTGCACAGAACAGCAGGAAACTAATGTCCCAGCTCTCTTACCAGAAAGCCACAGAAGGTGAGAGTGTCAGGATGATTTCAGAAAGGACAGCACTGAAGAGAGAGGCCCCAGCTGAACTCCTAGGCTTGTGTCTAAGCTCTGTGTGCTTTGAGAACTCAGCCATGGATTAGGGCATCACCTAAGCACCCAAATGGCCGCTGGGTGACTGAAAACAGATCCACACAGTACTGCAAAGTCTTTGAAAACTGAACTGACATTGGAACCACAGTCCACAGAAGGCAGGTCAGGACTTGAGGCTGCAGCTTAGTTTGATCCAGTTGCCTGCTAAAATAAAAACAAAACTAAATCCAACATTCTCTTTAGGATTTAAACAAGGCATAGATTATCACAACATAATATTCAAAATGCCTAGAATATAATATGAAGCTGCTCAGCATATGAGGAACAAGAAAAATATCAACTGATAAGGGAATGGACAATCAAGAGATGCCAACTCTAAGAGGACACACATGTTGAAATTATTAGATAAAGATGCTGAAGCAACTATGATAACTATGCTCCAAGAAGTAAGGACAAATTCTCTCGAAATTAATAGAGAGATAAAAAGAAATAAAGAAACAGAAGGCAGAAGAACTAAACAGACTTTTTTTTTTGGAACCTAATAGTATAATAACTGAAATAAAACATGAAGTGCATGGGATCAATAGCAAAATAGAGAAGAGTTGGTGACCTTGACAGATCAATAGGACTTATCCAATGTGAACACAAAGAGAAAAAATTAGAAAAACAATGAACAGAGACTCTAGGATATGTGGAACAATACCAAGAAGTCTAACATTCATCTTGTCAGAGTCTGAGAAGGAGAGGGAAAGGAGTATGGTGCAAAAAAAAAAAAATTATTTGAAGAAATAATGGGTAAAAACTTCTCAGATTTGGTGAAAGAAACTTACAGATTCAAAAAACTCAGTGAACCTCAAATAAAATAAACCCAAGGGAATCCATGCCCTGAAGCAGCATAATCAAACTACTAAAAACTAAGACAAAGGAAAAAAAACCCTTAAAAGCAACCAGAGAAAAATGGCACTTTATACAAAGGGAAACATTAATTTGTAGGATTGTGGATTTCTTGTATAAAACAATGGAGGCCAGCAGGAAATGGAGCCACAGTTTTAAAGTGCTAAAAGGCAAAAACTATCAACCCAGAATTCTCTATCTGATGAAAACATTCTTCAGGAATGAAGATGAAATAAAAGCTTTCTCAATGAAGGAAAACAGAGAGAACTTAGCCCCATAGATACATTCAAAAACAAATTCTAAGGGAGTGCTTTCTCCCTGAGATTTGGAACAAGGCAAGGATGTTCTGGAAAAGGAAAACTATAGAGCAATGGGGAATGAATCAGTGGTTGCTGGGGATCAGGGATGGGGGATGTGTGACTGCTAAGGGGGAGCACAGGGAGTTTTGGGTGTGATGGAACTGTTCTGCCTCCTGCCGTGGTCATTACACGAAACTATATGTATGTGAGAAAACTTAGAACTGTTACAGCCAAAAGGAAAAAAAATTAAAAGAAAGAAAATTTAATGTTAGCGTGTGTGTGTGTAGGAAAAAAAACTGTGTGGTGTGTGTGTGTGTGTGTGTGTGTGTGTTTGCGTTTTGTGCCTTAAGACAATGCAAATGTGTCTTGTTCCAGTTCTACAGGTTACAATCCAACACACGTCTCTCTGGGCTACAGTCAAGGTGCTGGCAGAGTTTCATTTCCCTTTGGGAGGTGCCAGGGGACCCTCCACTTCCTTGTCCTTCCCCACTTGGGGATGCCACCCACATTCATTGGCTGGCGGCACCTTCCTCCCCCTTCCAAGCCAGGCAAGAGCGGTCAAGTCCCTCCCATGCTGCTTTACTCCAACATCCCCTTCTGTCTCCCTCTTCCACTTTTTCTTTTTTGTGGAAGTGAAATTCACATAACATAAAATTAACTTTTTTAATGTTCATTGTAAAGTGAACAACTTTGTGGCATTTAGCACTTTACTTTCACAACGTTGGGCAACCGCCACGCCTGCCTGGTTTCAGAGCATTGTCATCACCCCACTGAGCCGTCGGTCACTCCCCATTGCCCCACCCCCACCCCAGCCCCTGGCAACCACCAATCTGCCTTCTGTCTCTATGGACTCACCTATCCTGGGTATTTGGGGCAAATGGACTCATACAATATATGGCCTTTTGTGACTGGCTTCTTTCCCTGAGGATATTTTGGATGTTCATCCACACTGTACCATGTATACATCCTTCGCTCCTTTTCATGACTGAATAATATTCCATTGTACAGCTAGACCACATCTTTTTTTAATCCGTTCATCCTGTATATTGGTTTTAAGAGTAACATTTTAAAAAATAACATTTTAAGCTATCTATGTATAATGGTGTCTCACTGAAAACCAATCAAATCACAGTCTCTGAAAGGCTGGGACCTTGGGCAATGGTACTTTTGGATTTCCACACAATGTGCAGCCAAGATTGAGGATCTTTGCTTTTTGCATAATGTTTTGACTATCAACTGATGTGTAATAAGCTACTCCCAGAATCAGTGGCATGAAGCAGCACCCATATTATTTGATCATGACTTTACCATCTGGGCCAGGTTCAGCTGTATGGCTCCTCTGCTAGCTGGCCGGTGGTCACTCAGTGATACACTGAGCTGGTGGGTTGACTGGAGGCTGGGTTCACCTGGGACATCAGACAGTTGGGGCTTTTGTCTCTCTTCACATCCCAGGGACTCTCCCATTATGTATGGCTGACTGGGCTTCTTAGATGGTGGACCAGGGTTCCCAAAGCGCGAAAGCAGAAGCTGGCAGGACTCCTCAGAGCTTAGTTCCAGAACTTCCATGGCATTGCTGCCTGCACATGCCTTTCGTTAGAATAAGTCACAAATCTAGTCCATACTCAAGGGAAAGGACCACACAGGGGCAGAAACGCTGGGGGAGGATGGTCGGGGGACATGGTTCACTGGGGCCACAAGGTAACGGACCACCATAGCAATCTCCTGTACAACATTAATGTATTTTCTTTTTTTTCCTTTTTTAACATTTTTATTTATTTTTGACAGAGAGAGAGTGCAAGCAGGGGAGGGGCAGAGAGAGAGGGAGACACAGAATCTGAAGCAGGCTCCAGGCTCTGAGCTGTCAGCACAGAGCCTGACACAGGGCTCGAACTCACAAACCATGAGATCCTGACCTGAGCCGAAGTCGGACGCTTAACCGACTGAGCCACCCAGGCGCCCCTAATGTATTTTCAATAAAACCAAGGATTTCTTCACACACAAAAGCAAGCAGGTTTCACATACGAATGACCAAGACAAAGCGGATACATAAAGGCAGCACCTGATTATTCTCCTCAGCGTAATAATAAGTGAGACATTAACAATCTGAAAATGTGAGTTGTAACCCATTGCCAATGACCCTGAATGTGTTCTGAGCTCTTCCCTCAATCAGGTGGATGGCCACATTCAGGAATTTTTTTGAACACTGAATGGAGAATAATGTTTAAAATTTATTTTGTTTACACACCTTGTTGTCTGTTACCAGCTAATCACAGCCCTGGGTGATAGTCCTGGGAACAGAATATTTTTATTTTCACTTTAAAAACAAACAAGCAGATGAGCTCCAGGCCTCTCTCTGTCCCTTTCACAGCACAGGCCAAACGTTGAAGGAAAAGCAGGGACAGCTTCACAGATTTTCTCTAGGAAGGAAAATGGCAGCTGGGACACCAGGGATTATGCCCTGGTTCCGGTGAGGGTGAGGCATGTCTCCATCCTGACCAGCTCCTCCAGAACCTGGAAAAAGAACCGAGATGGGGCCAGGTGGAGACAAAAGGAAAATGAACTGAACTTCCTCTCATCTCCACAAACTTGTCTAGAACTCTCCACCAAAGTTCTGAAAACACTTCACCCCCCATGAAAGCCCTGCCTCAGTGACCCATGTTCCTATGATTTAAGCTCCTCCTTTTCCTGTTACAAGAGACGAACCCAGAACCTAAGAGTAAGCAATGTAATGTTTCTTGTTAATTTATTCAAAACTAGTGTTGGAGCATCTATCGGGTCTCAAGTAGCTAGGTAGACAGAGGCAAACAAGAGGGGTTAGTCCCTCACCGTTATGACCCTGAAGTCTAATAGGATAGGAAGAAGAACACAGAAAATAAACACATGAAATAAATCAAATGGTGGTGGGGCTGAACAGGAACTAAAATGGAGTAATGGAATGAGATTCAGGAACACATCCACTCCCACACTTACTAGGCGGCCACCGTAGGCAAGTCCTTGACCGCTTCACGCCTCACCCACCTTATTTGGCAAGTGGAGGTAACAACAGGGATCTACCTCCTGAAGTTGTGAGAATTTTGCAAAGTAGGGTCTATTTCATGGAATTACTGTAGTGCTCAAACATGGTATGTGACAGTAAATGTTAGGTACCTTGATTATAAGTAGTTTCAGAGGAACTATATTTAGAATTGCTTCAAGCTTCAGAGAAGTCCTCTGAACAGGCATGGATTCCTCACCCACCCACCCCCACCCCACCGGCTTCATGCTGTTTTCCCACGTGTCAAGGAATTGGAGGTGTCATGAATCTTAGATTCATTCTCTTCTGTGTGCCCTCCTGAAAGGCAGTCTCTTCATTAAAGGAATATCACTCTTTAAAAGCAAATAAACACTGTTTTCTCAGTGGGAGTGTAGAAAACTCTGGGGGTTAGAAAAAACCTGCATTTGAAGGCTGACTGCCAGTACTTGCTGCGTGATCACGGGCAAGGAGCTTAACCTCTCTGAACCTCCTTTTCCCAACCCATGAAATGTGAGTAGTTCCACATGATATTCAGATTTGATTTGAGGTCAGGAAGTACCTTTTATTAGAGGAGCTATTTTTGTTATTATTAGGTCATGGAATGCGGGATCTAGGCAAAGGTTTATTCTGGAAACTGAATTAAGCAAGCAACTTCACAAGCAGGATACACAGCGCCGAAGTGGAAATCATTGATGGGAAAGCAACCCCACCTCCATCCTGTTATTGTGCAGGACAGTTGGATCCCCAGCTGAGGTTACTGAGGGGTCAGGGCAGAAAGGACCCTTAAAGATCAGTGGCCTCACACTTCAGTTTCAGACAGGAAAGTGGACAGCAGTGACTTGCCCCAGGCCACAGAGCCCCTTGATTGCTTGGTTGTGTCCCCTGTGTTTGGGAGTGTTACTGGGCTTCTGTAAGCACATGTGAATCCCCCACAAATAGTTGCTGTGACTGGGAGGGGACAACAGTCACTGCAGCAATGGATGGCAGGATGGGGGAAGAGGGGCCAAGACAGCCTGGATGTGGCTGAGAAAGAAGTCAGAGGGTGCCGTAAGAATGGTCCCTTCCCAGCAAGAGGTTTCTTGTGTTGTTTTCACTTTATCATCACTTGGCGGACCTTGCTGTATGTTCTGGATGTTAGTCTTTTGTCAGATTACCTGTGTCTGTTCATATGTGTACATGTGTATATGTACATACATGCAGGCCTAGATGTATATATCCATTTATTTTATGTCAGATTATACATGAGTTTCCTCTAGCCTAAGGCTTGTTCTTCATTTTCTCTAAGAGTGCTTCTTGATAAGAAGACTTTAATTTTAATGGAAGACAATATACTGATTGTTTCTTTTATAATCAGTGTTTTTCTACCCTGTCCTAAGAAACTTTATTCTGCTATGTTTTCTTCCAGAAGCTTTCTAGTTTTAGTTATTGTTTTAAAAAAATGTTTATTTATTTTGAGAGAGAGAGGCAGAGAGCATGTGCAGGGGAGGGGCAGAGAAAGGGGGAGAGAGAGAGAATCTCAAGCAGGCTCTGTGCTCATAATGTGGGGCTTGATCTCACAAACTGTGAGATCATGATCTGAGCTGAAATCAAGAGTCAGACATTTAGCCAATTAAGCTGTCCAGGCATTAAGATCCATTACACATCTTGCATCCCGTGTGTGTGTGTGTGTGTGTGTGTGTGTGTGTTATACAGTAGGGGTCAAGGTTCATCATCTCTATGGGTATGTCCAGTATGATCTGTTGAAATGATGTTTCTCTCCTCATGTGGGTTCACTGACTACATCTAGGGGTCTCCTTTAGTGCTCCTTACCCTTTTCCAATCGTGCCCTGGACTGTCTACATCAGTACCTCACTGTCCTGGTAATTGTAGCTTTATAGTAAGTCTGGGACTCAGGCAGTGTGAAGTCCTTCAACTTTAATTTTCTTTACTAGTGTCTTGGGAAATTTAGTGGTAATTCCACTAAGTCTGCCAGGATTTTTCTTTAATGCCAGATTTATTTTTTAGAGAAACTTTAGGTTTACATAGAAATTGCACAGAAAATATGCATCATGTTCTCATATACCACTTCCTTCCACCCCCACACGGCCCCCGTTCCCAATTTCCTCTACTGTTAACATGTTGCATGGGTGACATGTTGAAATTGATGAGCCCAGATTGACACATTGTAATGAACTAAAGTCCCTAGTTCATATAGGGTTCACTCTTTGTGTTCTTATCGTTCCATGGCTCTTAATAAATGCCTCGTATCACATAGTCACCATTACAGTACCGTGCAGAATGCTTTACACTGGTACCTTTTCATCCCTCCTCACCCCGAATCCCTGACAATCCCTGATCTTTTAACTGTCTCTATAGTTTTGCCTTTTCCAGAATGCCGTGTTGCTGGAATCATCCGATATGTAGCCTTTCAGACTGGTTTCTTTCACTAAGCAGTATGCTTAAGGCCCCTTCGGGTTTCTTTTTATTGATGAATAAAAGTGCATTGTCTGGATGTGCCAAGGCATGTTATTTCACCCACTGAAGGTCACCTTGGTTGCTTCCAAGTATCGGCAATTAAGAGTAAAGCTGTGGTAAACATTAGCGTGCAGGCTGTTCTGTGGATGTAAGTTTTGAACTTACTTGGGTGTCTCAGCATTATGCTGCTCTTGCTTCCTGTGATCCTTCTGTGATAGGAAAACTTGTTTTAAGGACAGCAAGACACTCCCTTGTAGAGGAGAGAAAAGTCTTTGTGGAGCAGAATGCCTTGATGAGCCTTTGTGGCTGTGGATGGACAGCCTGGGGGCACAACCAATGGGATTAGAAGCAGAGAAAGTGCATTATTTTATAATACAAACCAGGACACTTGGGAGGGTGAGAGGGCACTGTTAACCTCACTGGCACAACAGGAATAACTTGGTTTTATTCTCTGTAAATCTAAGCGTATGTTCCCTCTTGGTAGAAAAGAAACCAAGAGGTAGAAAACCCTCAGCCCCCACCCCCACCTCGAGTGTTGAAACAAACTAACAAAACCACAACATGACTACATTTAAAATGACTGGAATACCACATATTGGTGAGGATGTGGAGCAGTTGAAACTCTCATACACTGATAGTGGGAGTGTAAGACAGTAAAACCACTTTGGAAATCAGTTAGGCGGTTTCCTAAAAAGTTAACACTCATCTACCATATCACCCAACCGCTCCACTCTGAGTATTTACCAAAGAGAAATGAGAGTACGAAACCCAAAGGCTCTGGGCGCCTGGGTGGCTCAGTCGGTTGAGCGTCCGATTTCAGCTCAGGTCTTAATCTCATGGTTCATGGGTTCGAGCCCTGCTTTGGGCTCTGTGCTCTGTGCTCAGAGCCTAGAGCCTGTTTCAGATTGTGTCTCCCTCTCTCTCTGTCCCTCCCCTGTCTGTGCTCTGTCTCACTCTGTCAATAATAAATAAATGTAAAAAGAAATTTTTTTTAAAGATATTTGAAACCCAAAGGCTCATATGTGCATGTTCCTAGGAGCTTATTTGTTATAGCCAAAAACCAGTTTAGCATACTTTGATTATACCTCAATACAACTGGAAACTTTCTAAAATAATTTAAAATAAAAAGGGATGCTCTGAGAGGGAGAGGATTTTGGTTTTTGTTTTTTTGAAGTTGGTGGGGGATGATTGGAGTAGGTGAGCCAGGGTGAAGAGGAGGGAGGTGAAGGGGAACAAAGGGACCCAGGAAGGAGTTGAGTCTGGAGCCAAAAGAAGAGAAGAGCAGTGAAAATTCCCAGTTAGAGATGGGGCCCCAGGACAGGGGACACCAGAAGGCTTTATGACTAATGATGTCTCAGGGCACCTGGGTGGCTCAGTTAAGTGGTTAAGTCTCCGACTCTTGATTTCAGCTCAGGTCATGATCTCACAGTTCGTGAGTTCAAGTCCTGCGTCAGTCTCCACGACAGGCTCTGCACTGGGATTCTTCCTCTCTGCCCCTCCCCAACTCATGTGCATGCTCTCTCTCTCTCCAAATAAATAAAATTTAAAAAAAAAAAGGCTAATAATGTCTGACAGCCTGCTGTAATTGATACGCTATTCTCTGACGTAACCCCCACACTTAACACTCTGGATCTTTTTTTCTTAAGTAGGCGCTACCGCCAACATGGGGCTTGAACTCACAACTCTGAGATCAAGAGTCACATGCTCTACTGACTGAGCCAGCCAGGTGCCCCTACACCCTGAATCTTTAATAAGAAATGTAATGGCCTTGAATGAGTGCTGATCAGGGAAATGAGGTAGAGAAGCTGAGTGTCTCTGGGAAGGTAAAGGATAGTGAGAAGGGGCCAGATGAAAGATCCAGGATTCATTGCAAGCAAAGCTCACAGTCTGAGTGACCTGGTGACCTGTCTGACCTCCCAGAATCCCTACTGAGACTGGGAGCCTGGCTGGTGGGGGGAGGGGTCCTGCCACACAAGGAATGGAAGTTGGAGCCCGTGTCATTTGACCATCAAAGGACAGGAAGTGAGGGCCTGGCTGACACCTGTGTTCCATGAGTATGTCAAGGAGCAAGGGTCACCTCATTCCCCTTGAGTGCCACATCCTGTGGCCACTGCTCCTTACAACAGAGATCTCACCTGGGGCTTTGGTCAGAGAGCTAGGGTGGTGGAGGTCGCTGGCCTGCTTCTGAGTTCAGCAGTTTCAAAGGGAAATGGCGATTCAGGGGAAGGGAGAGGTGGTGGAAGGGAAGAAGGGAAAGCAGTTCTCAGTTTTCAATTTCAACATCTACCTGCAGATACGATGATGAGGATCACGAACTTGGCCAATGGCTTTGAGATGCCAGCAATCCTTTATATGGCCAGCTCCTCAGCAGAAATGGTCGTGAGCCCTGTAGGGTGTTGGACTGACTGCTAACAACACAACTTACTAAAGAAAAAAAAGAGAAAAGAAATGGGGAAAAAAAAGATAAAAATGAGAAAAACAATAAGAATATTAAAATATGAGAAATAAGCCAAATGTGAAAAGAATTAAAAGAATAAAGAAAAAATTAAAAATGAGAAAAAAGGAAATAAAAATGAGAAAAAGCAGAAGGTGATAATAAAGGAGTAAAGCAAAAAAGCAACACTGGGAAAAGACTAACCAAGTAAAGAAAAAAACCTTTTAAATGAAAATAAAAAGAAAAATGAGGAGAATAAAAATCTTAAAAGAAAAAGACAATAAGACAAAAATGAGAAAATAGGGTGAAAGTGGAGGAGGAAGAGGAAAAAATGACAGGCAACATACACTGTGATCTTGTGATAGAAGGAATATAGATTCCATCTTCCTCCCCAGTGCCTGGCACAGAGCTTCTAAGAGGCTATTTCCCTGAGTGGCAGGGATGTAAGGAGGGTCTTTTGTTATTCATAATAAGCCCCTTCAAAACCAGACAGGAGTTTATGTTAATTCGATGACTGGTATCTAAGAGCCTCTCCCAGCTTTAGGATGGGGCAGGTTGCCAGAGGAACCAACCATCTGATGGGTTGGAACCTCTTTCAGCCACTCTCCGGCTTGCTCCCCCTCCCTCCAGCCCCCAGCCCCCAACTTCCAAGGACAGAAAAGGGGCTGGGGATTAAGCACTAATGAGTAATGATTTAATCAAGCATGCTTATAATGGAACCTCCGTAAAGAACCCTAAGTCAAGGGGATAGAATTTCTGAGTTGCTGATTGCATCCAGGTGCCAGGAGGGTGGGACACCCCAAAACTCCACCGGGAACAGCAGCTCCTGACCTTGGGACCCTTCCATGCTGCCAGATGTGGCTCTTCGTCTATTGGGTCAGTTTGTATCCTTTCTAATTAACCAGTAATACCAAGTAAAGTGTTTTCCAGAGTTCTGTGAGCCCTTATAGCAAATTATCAGCCTTGGGGGGTGGGGGAGGTTGTGGGAACCACCAATTTACAACCAAGTCAGACATAAGTGAGGGTAACCTGGAGACTTAACAACATGTAGTTGGCATCTCAAAGGAGTCAGCCTTACGGGACTGAGCCCTTAATCTATGGGGTCTGTGCTAATTCTGGGTTGAGTCAGAACTGAATTAAATTATAGGACATCCAGTTGGTGTCCACAGAAAACTGGAAAATTGCTTGATGTGGAAAACTCACACATTTGGTGTCAAGAGTTTTCTTTCATAGACAAAAATTGAAGAAGGGAAAAAAAAACTTTGTTGAACGTCCCTCAGGTGAGCAAAGCCAGCTTCCTGAGCTAGAAGGACCCAGCCAGGGACTTTTATAGATGTTTGGAATTAAGCAACAATGTCTCCTTATGAGTCAGAGCAAAAAATGGATCTTTCAGTTAGGAATACTCCATAGTGGTTTTCTCACCTTTTAGAATCCAGAAACCTCTAATCTTAAAACAAAAAGAGAGGATCCCAAAGAGCTTTTTGTTCATGTGGATCATAGCAATCAATATTTACCTTACTAGGAATGAAAACCTGTGGGATGCCTCAGTGGCCTTTTAATTTCTGGTTTGAAAAGCTACAATACGTTTTGGCTTTTAAAGAGCTCATAGTGTTCCAGGCTCTGAGCCATCAGTACAGAGCCCAACTCAGGGCTGGAACTCTGTGAGGGCTGCGAGATCAGGACCTGAGTCGAAGTCAGTTGCTTAACCAACTGAGCCACCCAGGCACCTCTAAACTATCAGTTTATTTATTTTGAGAGAGTGTGTGTGATAGAGAGAGAGAGAGAGAGTACAAACACAAGTGGTGGAAGGACAGAGAGAGAGAGAGAAAATGCTAAACAGGCTCTGGACAAACAATGAGGAGCCTGTTGCAGGGCTCAAACCCACGAACTATGAGATCATGACCTGAGCCAAAATCAGGAGTAGAATGCTTAACCAAATGAGCCACCCAAGGGCCCCTACATCTAAACTATTTAATTCCCTTTTCTTTAAAATCCGAACAATCGGTCTTAAAAGATGCCACAATTGGGGCACCTGGGTGGCTCAGTCGGTTAAGCATCTGACTTCGGCTCAGGTCATGATCTCATGGTTCGTGGGTTCGAGCCCCGCATCGGGCTCTGTGCTGACAGCTAGCTCAGAGCCTGGAGCCTGCTTCGGATTCTGTATCTCCCTCTCTCTCTCTGTTCCTCCCCTGCTCACACTGTCTCCTCTCTCTCTCTCTTTCTCTCAGAAAAAAAAAAAAAAAGATGCCACAATTTAAATGGGATCATGATAATATATGAAACTGTTTCATTACAGAAGACATAGTAAGGTGCACTCTTAGCATCTACAAAGCTGAGGGGAAGACAGTTTTCATCATATTTTCATTTCTTATGTATAGTTTTGCCCAGTTTCTTTTGAGCAGATTCCTGCCTCTAGGGTCTGTGTAGTAGTTGCATCTGTGGTTTGAGAGAGTAGGAATTCTACTTTGTTTCTTCAAATATTTGATAGACATTTTTAAAGAGCAGTTATAGGTCCACCGCAAAATTGAGTGGAAGGTACAGAGATTTCTTGTGTACCCGCTGGCCCATGAGTTTCATTGCACTAAAACTCCTTTGTGCTTATTCACTTCCCCATCCCCTAACTCTTGGCAACCACCAATCTTTTCACTGTCCACAGTTTTGCTTTTTCCATAAAGTCACATAGTTGGAAGCATGCAATACGTAGCCTTCACAGATTGGCATCTTTCACTTAGTAATACGCATCTAAGGGCCATCCATGTCTTTTCATGGCTTGGGAGCTCATTTCTCTTTTGTGCTAAATAATATTCCATTGCCCAAGTGTACCCACGTTCATTCATCTATTCACCTATGGAAGGACATGTTGGTTGCTTTCAAGTTTTGACAGTCATGAATAAAACTGTCATAATCATCTGTGTGCAGATTTTTGTGTAGACATAAGTTGTCACCTCCTTTGGGTACGTACCAAGTGGCATGATTGCTTGGTCATATGGTTAGAGTGTTTCAACCCAAACGGTTTTGTAAGAGATTGCCACTTGTCTTCTAAAGTGGCTGTGCCATTTTGCGTTCCCACTGGTATTTGATGATGTTCCACATTCTCATCAGCATTTGGTGTTTTGGCTTGTAGCCATTTTAAGAGATGTGTAGTGGTGTCCCATGGTCATTTTAATTAGAATATTATGTTCGCAATTTTTTGTGTGCTTATTTGCCATGTGTATCATATATCTTCTCTAGTGTCCATGTTATTTGCCCATTTTTTAATTGGGTTGTTTGCTTTTGTGTTGTCGGATTTTAGGAGTTCTTTGTATATTTTGGGTAACAGTCTTTTATGTCTGATATGTCTTTTGTGAATAGTTTCTCCCAGTCTGTGCCTTGTTTTAATGTCATCAGGGTCTTGCACAGGGCAGATTTTAATTCTGCTGGGATCTGGATTGGGATTCAACTGGGGTCCATTTGTGTTGACAGTAGATTACTGAAGAGAAATCTCTAGGCATCGGTGAAGGACATGCTAAGGGCAGTCTGGCATCAGAAGGGAGTGGTGAAGGCTGGCATCTTTTTGGCCCAGGAGGGAGGGCTGATTTTCATATTAATGTGTGCCGTTTCCTCCTCCACCCACCCTGGGGCCTGAGTCATAGCGTCATGGTCATACTGTCCCCTGCACACCCTTGGTACAGCTGTGAGCACACCTCTCTGCGCAGACACACACGCACACGGGGACGTATTACTGCAGACACCCGGTGCGGCTTCCTGGGACACAACCTTTTATGGCCTAACCACTGCCAGCCCAAGGAAAACGCAGTCAGGGTTCCTGCCCAGATAAACCAGACTAATTAGTCCTTTCTGCTCTGAAGGCAGAGACCTCACTTTATAGCTATAAACCCAGATGCATTCCAGAGACCTGTGTCACCCTCCTCAGAGCTGGGCAAATACAGCTGCTGGGCAGTGACATAAAATACTGTCACTCACACACACGGGGGCCTTTTGTGGGTTTGCCCACACGAAGAGTCCTCCTTTGACCTGTGTGCTTTCTGGGGCCCTGGAGTTCCTGGCTTCCACCAGCCTCCTCCCAAGCGAGGCTTCTGTACGTTTCCTTCGAAATCCAAATTTCTCCGGAATAAAATTAGATCAGAGCTCTGGGGCTGCTGGGAAGCTGCCTAGGGAGTGGGTGGCTGTGGACATTAACAGTAAGGGTAAGTTAAGGCAACACTAATAACAATGATGTTGATGTGGGAGGCAGGAGCCCTCCTGTCAGCAATCTTGAGAACCACTTCTATCTTTCTCTGGCCCCAGCGCATGGGCCTTCTGTTTTTCTAGTTGATTCTGGCCTCAAAATTATGCCCATATTTAAACCAAAGTCTCAGTTGTTCCACCTGGCTACATCCTGGGCTGCTGCTGCTGCTCCTGATAAATGACTCCGTGTCCTTGGCTTCCCCCATGGCCCATGCGGGACCTTTCCTGAACGCCCCACACCTGGTGCTTTTGCTCTGCTCAGAATACCCTTCTCTGTAGCCCTTACACTGCAACTTGTCACTGGGTCTCCTGCGCCACTAGACCGACCACGCTCCCTGCCTCGGCAGACACGGGACGTATTCATCTCCTGTGTGTCACAGAGTTGCATGCGACAAAAAGTCCCTGAGTCGCAGCTGTGAGTGGGTGCTTTCAACAAAATCTAACGCTAACACTCATGTGCCATCCTGTAAAAATCCTGCCATTCACGGGGCGCCTGGGTGGCTTAGTCGGTTAAGCGTCCGACTTTCGCTTAGGTCATGATCTCGCGGTTCGTGGGTTCGGGCCCCGCGTCGGGCTCTGTGCTGACTGCCAGCTGGGAGCCCGGAGCCTGTTTCAGTCTGTGACTCCCTCTCTCTCTGACCCTCCCCTGCTCACGCTGTCTCTCTCTCTCTCTCTTCTAGAAATAAATAACACATTAAAAAAAATTTTTAAAAATCCTTTCATTCACAAGGAGATTCAGTGGACGTTCCTCTCAGGTGTGCTTGATGCAGTGTGTATGGGGTGGGGGGGCGTGAGACCCTCTGCAGGCTGTAACCAGTAAGCAAGAGACAACTTCCCATCTTCCTTGGCCCCCAAGAAAGCCTGACCGAGAGCCGAGACCCAAAGTGGAGTTTGGCCTCGCTGGCAGTTTCCATTCCCGACCAGGGGAATCAGAAGGTGTCAGCAGTCGCCCACTACCTACCTTCGCTCCGTGGAAAACTTGACCTGACACCTAACGAATGCCCCGGCTTTGTGGGAACCGGGCGCTCCCTGTGATTTCTCTGGGATTCTCTTCCTAGCCCCCTTCCCACATCACCTACCTCAGTTCTGTCCATCCTTCGCCAGTTTCCAGGAAATCCCCACACAGGCAAGTATTTCATGAGCTGAAGAAGGCCTGAGGTGTACAGGGCCCAGGAGGGTCATGCTCCAGCCGGGGTGTAGCCTTGCAACAGCTCCCTGGCTCCCCCCACCTGCCCCCAAAACAAGTTATTCGTCTTGTCCATCACTAAGTGGCTCCCCTTGCACTCGGGCCCCCTTGAGATTTTACCTGCTACCTCAAGATCTGTTTTAAAAAGTTCAAGTTTCCCTCCCGAGAAAAGTTCCAGGGGGGAAACTCTTCCCTGAATTAAACGTGATACCATAGAAAGAGTGAAGCAAGGTTTTGGAAATAGGAAAGCTTTACATTCTCCTGCCACCAAGAATGATTTGAGAAAGTTACTTGGAGCCTCAGTTTTCTCATCTGTAAAGTGGGGTCAGTGATATTAATCTTTCTAGGTCATTTGAGATTCATGACACGTAAAGGTTCCTCGGAAATGTTTGCTCCTTTCCCTTTTTTGGTTAACAAAAACACCACTGTGTCAAGAGGAAACCTTGGGGCTCAGTCCCTGTGCTGTCATTAACAGCTGTGTGACCTTGGGGGAACCGTATTATGCACCTGAGTGTTGGGTTTTCTCTCCTGTAAATGAGAGGTGCAGACTGGTGTCTGGACTAGATTGTACTTTACTATTAGGTTTTTGAAAAGCATTGTTTCCTTCCTGGGAATTACAGTTTTGGGATTGAAAAGAAGGAATCTGGGGGCGCCTAGGTGGCTCTGTTGGTTGAGCTTCCAACTTCAGCTTGGGTCACGATCTCACAGTTTGTGAGTTTGAGCCCTGTGTTGGGCTCTGTGCTGACAGCTCAGAGCCTGGAGCCTGCTTTGGATTCTGTGTCTTCCTCTCTCTCTACCCCTCTCCCACTCATGCTCTCTCTCTCTCTCTCAAAAAAATAAATAAACATTTTAAAATTTCTTTAAAAAAGAAAAGGAATCTGGAGAGAGAAGGGCATCAACTTTTCAGGGATGAATTGGGGCCGGGGTGGGGAGGAGATCTCTGTCACTGCGCTGCCGCCATCTGCCCGAGTCACTCAGCATTTTAGGAGTCAACGCTTCTATCCTGAGACAGCAAAAAGGTGAGGCTGGTGCAGTGCGGGGGCGGGGATGACCAAGAAGGAAGATGGTGGGAAGGAGAGCAGGAGAGAAGGCCAGGCAGGTGTTCTCCAGCGGCCAAGCTGCCCTCAGGCTCTCCAGATGGTGCAGCTGGACATGATCGTCTGAGCCTCACTCTAATCCTCCCTCGTCACACGTGTGGAAATGGTGGTCCCAAGGGTCTAAGGAATTCACTCAGTCCTTCCTTCCGGGTGCTCAGTGATTTCCCCTGTCACCGTGTCCTCCCCACAGAAACCACTTCTATTTCCATTGGTCATGTCTCCAAGAAGGGAAAATCTGTGTGTATTTTGGCCCCAACAAATGGCAGGACTAATTTTCTTTAAAAAGCTTTCTTGAGGGGCGCCAGGAGTCTCACGCAGTTTTTTTTTTTTTAATGTTTTTTTTTTTCTAGGAGAGAGAGAGAGAGACAGCGTGAGCAGGGGAGGGTCAGAGAGAGAGGGAGTCACAGACTCTGAAACAGGCTCCAGGCTCTGAGCTGGCAGTCAGCACAGAGCCCGACGCGGGGCTCGAACCCACGAACCGCGAGATCATGGCCTAAGCGAAAGTCGGACGCTTAACCGACTAAGCCACCCAGGCGCCCCCTCACCAGTTTTAATAGAGGACTGTGTTTCTGCACTATCAGTTGCCATGAGTACAAACGTTCATTTTTAATGTAGCGTGATTCACAGCAGTGCTTGGGATAAAAATGGGAGAACTTCTCTTCTGGCAAAACTTAGAAGAAACCAATGAAGAGGAGTAGGAAACAATCGTTTCTTGAAGATAGAAAGAAACGTTGGTTAGGCTTTCATTTACTTCACAGTGTAGCCCAATCAGACCAATTATCGTTGCAATTCAATTTCTCCACATTGTTCTGAATTTTAGACATTTCCCCCCCGTCCTGTTCTCTAAATAACCACACCTCTTCCAAAGCGATTTGCTGTGTGTGTGGGGAAGGAGCTAGAAAAATTATAAGCAGAGAAGCCAAAAGGCAGCTGTCAGTACAAGCCATGGAATCTCCTTAGGCCCTTTCTTCTTTGGGGAGCACTTTGATGAGGGAGACCTGTCCCCTGTGCATCCCCTACCCTTCTTACCTCCCACTCCCTGTGCTTTTTCACTCCTCAGGTGTGGGAATCCCCCTCCCTGGGCATTGAGCACAGATACAAGTGCAACATGGGGACCCTGGCTATGTGCAACAATGGAGGTTAAGTGGTAGGGGCTTTCCAGGGACCTCCTAAAGACCACCGTGAAAGCCTCTTGGTGCCTACTTGGCATGACCATGGGAACCAACGTTAGGTGTGATAAGCACTATGATAAATAAATGTACAACAGCCCAAAGAGGATAGGACTCTTGCTATTATTCCTGTTAAACAAATGAGAAGCTGGGGCACAGAGTGGTTAGGGAACTTGGCCAAGGTTACACAGCTTGTAAAAGGGTGGAGTCAGAGTAAGAACCCAGCCCGTGTGGCCCCAGAGTCCACACCCTTTTATTTTTTTTATTTTTTTATTTTTTTAATGTTTTATTTATTTCTAGGAGAGAGAGAGAGAGACAGCATGAGCAGGGGAGGGTCAGAGAGAGAGGGAGTCACAGATTGAAACAGGCTCCAGGCTCTGAGCCGGCAGTCAGCACAGAGCCCGACGCGGGGCTCGAACCCACGAACCGCGAGATCATGACCTAAGCAAAAGTCGGACACTCAACCGACTAAGCCACCCAGGCGCCCCTCCAGAGTCCACACCCTTAAGCACCACCCAGACTCCCTCAAAATGATACATCCCAAGTACCTGGTGCAAATATGCCAAGCACTGGCAAGGATAAGGAGAAAGCAGGGCACCCATACACTGCAGGGAGGAATAGGAATCAGTACATACGTGTGGGGAAGTTATGTGCGGTTTCTCACAAAGTGTAAAAAAAGTTGGGTCATGTGACCCAACAATTCCACCTCTAGTTACATACCCAAGAGAAATGAGTGCAGATAGCTGCCAAAAGAGTTATCCAAGAAGGTCCACATGTTTATAGCTCTATCACAATAGCCACATCCTGGAAGCCACCCAAATGTCCACTGGAAGATAATGGTAAATAAATTATGGGATAGTCATCCAGGGAAGTACTATACAGCGATAAGAATGAACAAACTACATACGGTTAGGGTGGATCTCACCACCCTAAGGAAGAAGGAAGGGCTGAGGAAGAAAGAAGCCTGACACCAAGAGGTATATACTGTGTCTTCATTTACATACACTTCAAAACCCTCCAAGCCAATCCATGCTAATGGAGGTCAGAGTAGCGGTCACCTTTGGGGATAATGCCTAGAAGGGAGCACAAGGGAGACTTCTGGGGGTGCTGGTAATTTCCTGCTTCTTGATCTGGGTGCTGGTGACATGGGTCTGTTATCTCAGTGGAAATTCATCAAGCTATGCACTTATGATCTACATGTACGTTTTACCTGAATACAAAGTTAACTTGATAAATAAAATGTCTAGTACAGTGCCTGCCAATACAGTGAGTTCAGTAAGTGAGCTTCTTGCTTCTCGGCCTTTTCTTTGCCTGCCTGCTGGTGTCTGGATGCTCCTTGATGGTTCCTCTGGTTCAGGCACTGGCTTTCCAACGATGTCACAGTGTCTGGGGTCAGGGGTTGCTGGGTCACGACGGGGTCTGAGACCTGGGACGTCTATCTAGGAGATTTCCTGTCTGGGTCAAGAGCAGGAGAGGATCCATTCTCTCTGGGCAAGCTGCTCAGTAGGTCCATGGGGTCCATGCCTTCTCTGCCTCCACAGGTGTCAGAAGAGCTGGCTGTGGTGTCTTGGAGGGAGTTCATAAGCCAGGAGAGCGTGGTTCAAATATAGGCTCTGCCAGAAACTTGCTCTGCCACTGGGTAAGTCGCTCCGTGCAACTGAGCCCCCACTTGCTCATCACAACCTTCTTGATGACCTACTATAGGAAAGAAATACAAGGTGTTCATTCCCAATGTGATGTAAACAGGGGGCCTTGTTAATTATAATGTGGGATTAGGGCAAAGAGAAGACAGCCCAGCATGGCGAGAGTAGGGCACAGCCATGCAAAGAATCCAGCATTATCCATCTTCTGATTCAGAGTGTCATGCTCCCTTCACTTGCCTGATTAATGAAAGCTTAGGCTTAACTTCCGGTGTGTATGCCATGGGTTTCTACAGTGTCCCACAGACGAGGCTGCAGCCGGCAGATGCTTCAGGATTTGGGTACCGCAAGCCCCTTCGCAAAGACCACTTCTAGATTCACTGGATTGAAGAGCAGCACCAGCTGGTTGGTTTTATCAACAGTAATGACTCTTGCTTTTGTGAGCAGTCAGAGCTTTCATATGGGAGGGATCGCAGAATGTGGACATCCTTCCTATAGCCGAATCCCCTCCAGAACTGCCCCCCCCCCAAAAAAAAAGACCTTGTTCTGCCTCTGTTTGAAAATCTCTGGTGCCTGTGAACTTGTTAATTTTCATATATTGTCTTCCCCAGAGAGATCTTGAAAAGAGATCTTGGCCTCATCATTGGAGTAAGATTCATAAATATGAGGCCATGCCATGATGTTGAGAGGAACAGACACTGTGAGGGAAGGTTTTGATGAGAACAGAGCATAGAGCTCACCCCTGATGTTAAAGGATATCTTTGGCATGGCCAGCAGAGCCCTTCAGCCTCCCTGCCATGTGGGGCTGGGATGCCTCAGAAGGCGTTGCTCCTGAGGATGACCGACCTAGCATGGGGGGGAGGGAAGGCCTGGCAGCAGCACCAGCATGGCTGGTAAGCTCTTGTTTTCATGACATCTGTGGCAAGAAGACCGCTGGGCTGCAGATGGGCACAGGACCCAACCACAGCTAGAAGGCCAGATTGCCTACTGCGGCCCTTCTCAAGCCTTCTGGTCTCAGGGCTGTTTGATACCATTCAAAGGTACTGAAGACTCTAAAGAGCTTCCCTGGGTTATATCTACCAATATTTTGAGAGAGAGAGAGAGAGAGAGAGAGAGAGAAGGAAACACAGAATCTGAAGCAGGCTCCAGGCTCTGAGCTGTCAGCACAGAGCCTGATGTGGGGCTCGAACCCACAAACTGCTAGATAATGACCTGAGCCAAAGTCAGACACTCAACTGACTGAGCCACCCAGGTGCCCCATATCTACCAAAATTTAAAATCAAAACTAAGTTTTTTTCTTAAATATGTATTTGGTAATTTATTTAAAAGTATAGGACTGCCTGGATTTGAATCCCGTTTCTGCCACATAGCTGGTGCTCCCTAAGTGTTAGCTGTTGTTGTTATCACAGCAGGTGCTCAGTGTATATTGAGTTGATTTTATTTCTAGAGCGTAGTACCTGGAGCCTCCTACAGTGGGATTCAGACCAGTGTGTCAGTGTCAGCAATGAGCACTATGGGTTAATACGATTCCTGTCCAGGCGCACGGACAGCACGTTGTTGCTTCACTTTTGCAAATAGGATTGGAATAGTACAGATCCTGATAACAGGCTGGACCCTTGCTGTAGAGAGATCAGCTTCCTGGCCAGAGGACAAATGCCCCCGCTCACTGAGAGACCTTGCCCAGTTTTTTAACTTCTCCATTCCATTTGCCTGTTCTATAAAGTGAGGTTAATAATAATACTGAGCTCGTAAGTGTGCTGGGAGTATTAACCACGATAAGGCACTTGGCTCACTCTCTGCCACATAGTCACCACTTGATAAATGCTACCTATTATTGCTTTTAACCAAAGGTTTTTGATAGCATGTCTGAGTCACACCTCTGGAGCTCAACCTTCTAGAAATACTGCAAGGGTACTGCTGTTGATGCAAAACTAACTGCTTAGATGAGCCAGTTGGCTGGACTCTAGATCAGAAGTTACTGTGTTATATCTGTAGTATTTTCTTTAGGTGCTTGGATAATCAAGAGGCAAAGTGCACACCTGGGCAGTGTTCACAGACTCCTTTGGAGGTGCGCCTGCTCCTTGGACATTGATTGCACCTGCAGACGCACAGGGTTCCCTACGGGCTGAGTCATATACCTGGCAGTTCCATCTCACCTGCAGCCTGAGCATTATGATGGACTGTGGCCACACTTAAGAAGGTGGAAGGCTCTTGGAGCCTCACTGTGCCCAGCACACAGAGTTGTGGGTAGTAACGGCTTCCGGAATTAAGACTGATGAAACTAACAGCAAAGTCCTGAAATTCTATTTTAGGCCATGCTTCCCATTATTCCCACTGTCTCCCCCGTGATCTGATGATCTAAATCCTTCCTGAGAGTTACTGTGTATGGTCTTTTTTTTTCCTACTGAGAATCACTGATAGATAATCCAAAACTTAAAAGACATTTTGTCTGGTTCTGGGAATTCGTTTCTCCCACACAGCACTGTGAACCTCTGCCCTATCATATGACGGCCCACAGTCTGCTGTGTGGTCAAGCCATTGCTATTCAACAATGCCACAAGCATTTATTATACTCCACCTATTTTCCAAACACTGTGAATAGATACGAGGGTGAAAGCGTGAGCCACATCTGGACCCGGCCCATGGAGCTGGGTCTTTGTGACACAGAGACAGCTGCTCAAACAAATGACCACAGTGCAGAGGGCTGGGGGGTGGAGGGGCGCCTGGCAAAGCTGCAAGAGGAGGGGACAGAGTGGATGATTAGGCTTCCCCCAGGTTGGCAAGGACCATGTCCCATCCAGTGTCCCCAGTGCTTTGCCCTCCCCTCTTCCCCTTCAATCCCTGCTGTGGGGCTGTCTCCTCTCCTCATCAGGTTTCATTTCATATGTCACCTCTGCAGAGACATGCTCCCATACATGTGATTTGCAATAATGTCCTCATTCCAAAACTCTGTCAAATTGTCACATTTTATTTTTCTTACAGCACTTATCATTATCTAAACATTTCATTTATTTGTCAGCTTGGACTTCCGCTAGCATACACCCAGGGAGCATTGGTTGAATGACCAGCAGAGCCTCTAAATCAATGGACGAACTACAGGCTCATAGATGTTAAATTAAAATCGTTAGCTTAAATCATACAGATGATTTACAAAGTTTAAAAATAGCTAATGCAATGGATGTAATTATTGTCTTCAACATATCAGAATTTTTTCGTAAAAATATTTGTCAGGGGTCTTCTATGATTACAGAATAAAGTGGATTAAAATTAACATGAAAGAGTTTTGTAACAAGGTCCTACAATTAGAAATAAACATCTTCGTGAAGACTCAAGCTCTAGAGACTTAGGGAAAATGTGAGTATTAGTCGTGATGGTTTATCCCTTTGCCTGCCTGAGTGCAGGAGGTTCAACTAGATGTGGGAAGTTTTACAGGGTAGCCTGACAGCCATGCACCAGAGAGTATTTCCCAGATCTTCAGTCACACAGAGATACATGTGTATATGACATATTTATATGTAAGTGTGTACACACACACACACGCACACACGGAGGAATGGTAAATTGTGGGGAGACTGTTTAGCCAGTCCAGTCTGAGCTGCGCAGATATCCCTGAGAGGTCAGTTATCTCCTCTGTCCTAGTTTTTAGGCACACCTGCAGTGATGTATTCTAGAACATTCTTGAAACTATTGACTGATGAGTTCAATTAGCTGGCAAAAGTGTCATGGACATTTGAACCATTCTTATTGATGTGAACCACTTTTTCACATTTCTGGAGACTTCTTCAACCAGGAAACATACACAGAGCTCCTGTTCAGGGGCAGGCCCAATATGAACACCAGGCAGGTGGAGAACTTGGACCAATAGTGGAGATAAATAACGGGCCAGGATACAGGGCGGTGCTGCTACGTACACTTGGGGAACTAAGAAGACAGCAGAAGGGACTGTAGAATGACTGGGGTAGAAGGCTTTCTGCAGGCGGTCCCACTAGCTGGAGCTTGAAGGCTAACTCAGGGCTTGATGGGTGTAGCATAGAAAGGGCCGGTTTCAGGGTGTGGGGATGACGTGCTAGGCAGAAGGACGGCATGTGCAAAGGCAGGAGAGAAAAACCAGCCTCCAGAGTTGAAGATGCATGAGGTGGGCAGGCATGAGAGATTTGACTGCAGTGGCAGGCTGGGCCCCATTGGCAGGGACCTTGTGTTTGAAGCAGGGAGTTTGAACAGTGTCCTGAAAGTTAAGGGGTGTCACTGAAGGACTGCTGCAGATCTGTCCCTTAGAAAGAAGATTTTGGCAGCTGTGAAGACATTCCAGAAGGGAAGAGAGCCTCCCGGGACTCGAGACTAAGTAGAGGAGATACGAGAGGGTAGAAAGGGGGATACCTCAGTACATGGAAGGCAGATAGGATGTTAGCCAGAGGCTGAGAGGAAAAGATGGGCATCAGCGGATGAGGGCCACTGTGCACCAGGCCCTGTTCTAGGCTCCCAAGCACCACAGGGACAGAGAAGGCCAATAACCCTGCCTTGTGACTCTGGCATCTGGTGGAAAGAGCCAGGCAGAAAAAAGAAAAAAAAAAGCAAGTCAGCAGGTAGTATAGCCAGAGCTAAGCCCTCAGGAGAAAAATAAAGATAGCAGTGTGGCAGAGGGGCAGGAAATCTGAAATTTTAGACAGGGTGTCCGATGAAAATTTGCAGGGTGTGGGGAAGCCAGGCCAGTGGCTCTCTGGAGGGAGAGCATTCCAGGAGAAGTGAGCAGAAATGCAAAGTCCCTGGGGTAGCGTGTACCTGCCTATTCCAGGAACTCCAAGGGACCCAAGTGCCTGGAAGGGTCAGCGAGGCAAAAAGTAGGTGAGATGAGAGAGTTGTGTGTGAAATTGGGGCCACAAGGATTGCGAGGGACCTTATAAGCCATTGTAAGGACTTCAGCTTTTCCTCTGAGTGAGAGAGGAGCCAGTGGAGGGTTATAAGCTGAGGAAGACATCATCTGACCTCATTTTTATAGGTCAACTCTAGCTTAAGGTTGAGAAAAGACAGGAAGGGGGTAAGAGCAGAAGCAGGGAGACCTGTAATAGGAGTGGAAGTGGATGGCATGAGAGTGGTCAGGTCCAGGATTTATTTTAAAGGTCAAGCCACCAGACACTGGTGACACATGAGATTGCATCCTAAGCGAAGTTAAGGTTGACTTCAAGAGTCTTGTCCTGAAAGGGTGAAAGGTTGGATTTGCCATCTTCCAAAGTCAAAAGATCAGAAGTAGAGTTGGTTTCCGGGTGGGATTAAGGTCATTATGGGTTTCACTTGGGAGAAGCGACATTTGAGACGCCAGGTGGAGATGTCCAATCAGCAGAGAATGATAAAGGTCTGGTCTCATCTGGCCTTCAGACGGAGCTATGGGACAGCACAGGTGGGAAGGCCAGGCAGGCAGCACCCTCCCGGTGCCATGAGAGGACCATCCCTCCCATTTCTCACGGTGCCTGAAATTCTCTTTATGGTCACGTCCCAGATGGAGCTGCCCATCACAATCATTGAGGCTTTTTGAAGGTACAGTTCCTGAGTCTCACTTCAAACAGGAATCTCTAAGGTGGAACCCAAACCTGAGAATTTTTCCAAACCCCTCCTCAGGCGATTGTGGTGGGCCCCGCATTGTGGTGAGAGACTATAATGGTGGACGCCTACCTTTGTCCAAACCCATACAACACCAACAGTGAGCCTAATGTACACTACAGACTTTGCTTGATAAAACACAAAGCAATACTCAGGGAAGTGGAAGTTTATGAGGGAGGAGAGAAAAAAGGAACACAGCAATTTAACTCTCTTTGAGGCGTTAATGACTCTCAAATGTCATTGGATTAAAGTGTGCCTTTTGTGTCAGCCACTCAGGAAGTGCTAGAATGGGTGAGTAAACAGAATGGAGCTATCTTTGCCTTCGTGGAGCTGACGTTCTAGAAAGCCTGTCTGAAAAGCCTGGAGAAGGGAGAGAAAAGGGGAAGTGCCTGAAAACTGTGCCTCAGTTTGCTGAGACTGTGCTGATCTTCTGTCTTTGCCTGGAGAGAGGCTCCCTGCGGTGTAGGCTGGGAGGGTAGCAAACCCCAAGCTATGTGTCATGGTAAAGCCACAAAGAAGGGCTCCTCGTCGCCTCCCCTTCTTAGACCTCAGTTGACTGTATACCACCTGCGCCGTAGATAGCCACATTTCTTCCTGTATCCCTGCCAGGTGTCCTGGCACCCAAAGAATTGACAACAGGGTCTCAGAGATATTTGTATACCTATGTTCATAGCCAAGTTACTCAAATAGCCAAAAAGTAGAAGCAGCCCAAATGTCTGTTCAATGGGTGAATGATAAACAAAATGTGATGTACAACGGACCATTATTCAGCCCTGAAAAGGAAGTTCTGACACATGGTACAACATGGATGAGCACTGAGGACATTATGCTAATGAAATAAGCCAGTCACAAATACTGTATGATTCCTCTTGCATGAGATTCTTAGAGCGGTCACATTCGTAGAGACAGAAAATAGAGTGGGGGCTGCCGGGGGGAGGGGGAAGGGGAACATGGGGGGCTCGTGTTTCCCGGGCACAGAGTTTCCATTTTGCAAGAGAAAAGAGTTCTGGAGGTGGATGGTGGTGATGGCTGCACAGCAGTGTGAATGTACTTGAGGTCACAGAACTATGCATTTAAAATGGCTAAAATGGTACATTTTATGTTATGTGTATTTTACCATAATTGAAAAATAGGAGTTAGACGCTTTTACTAACCAAGAGCAGAGCTCCTCTCTGGCCAGCTCAGGTAGGGTGGGGGCGGGCCTCTTGGAAGTACAGCTCCGGGAGCTGTGCTGGGGCCCCCACCCCCACCCCGGCCACCAGGACAGGCCACTGTCTGCTGTCCATCCCTTCTCCGCTCTGCTAACTCTCCCCTGCCTCACAACTTGGATTCTTGCCTGCCGCTTGCCTTCTCACTGCCCTGCTCTGCCCGTGACCCTCAGGGTGCTCTGACCTCACGCTGACCCTCAGATGTTCTTTCCGTTTTAGCTTTCCTGATCCCTGCATCTAGCCCCCTGTTCCAATTTTGAGTGGATCCGATTGGTCATCCCATTTGCCGGGAGCAAGCACACGGTCAGCGTCTGACAGGCTTGTAGAGTGGTCCCTCTGCCCCAGTCAGCTTTGCCTGGGTATCGGGCAGCCCCCTGGGCTCTGGCCACCTTCCCCTCCTCGGCAGAGGCTGTGGGTGGGAGTGAGGGTAGGTCTCGATGATGGGGCTTCACTAGAACAACAGTAACCTGAGGGGAAACCTCCAGCCTGACAGGTTCTATATTCATCCCAAAGTCAGCCATTCTGTCCCTCCCCTCCCTGTCCCCACAATCTTTCCATTATTTGTTTTTCTGCTGCTCCTTCACTCCAGAAATAGTAAATTACATGCAAGGCGAGACCTACCTTATTCATTTTTATATTCCTGCCTCACCACATGGTAGCACTCAAATGTTTATTAATAAACTAATTAATAAGCACATGAAAACATAGAAGGAGCACCAGATTTGGAATCTGAAGACCATGCAAGGTCACTTTCTGTCTGTGTGACCTTTGGAAAAGGGTCTTATTTCTCCGGGCCTCAGCCTCAAATTCTGTAAAATGAGTGGGCGTACATCAGTAGGCCAAAGAGTGTTCTACTCACTGCCTCCCCCAAAAGGAGTTGAATGGCTGTCTTTCCAGCAGAATTTCTGTCTTCAATATGCTAATTAGTTTTATGAACTTCCCAGGGAGAGATTCAAGTACAGACGCCTTCCAAATTCGCTTGTCCATGTGGACCTTTAAATGTGCAACATTCCACGGGGGTTGGGCTGGAAAAGATGAAAGGCCTATTTGGGATGCACGTGACCTCTAAGGGCTGATTGGGCCTCAAAGAATCTCAGATTTCATATGAGTCAGTTTGCTGCTACTTGTTTACTCGCCCAGAGGACGTTGCTACGGAGTTCATATTTTAAATGCTTTCGGCTGCCTTTGGTCATTTTTTGTCTAACTCATAGTTTCTTTTCCGTCTTTGTATTTATTTGTGCCCTGCAGGTAACCGAGGCCATTCAGTCAGGTTCTGGAAGTTTCTCCTCCTTATCTTGGGATTATACAGTACCTCCTGTTACCAAGAAAGATAAGGCACTGACACACAATGCAGTGGCGGCTGACACACCACATGAAGGCATCTGAATGGACAGCTGCTATCTAGGAAGGTTCCTATGTTGTCATTTCACTACCAGATCTTGTCTCGGCCATGCGATTCCTGGGAGGCGCAAACTAACTTGTGGGTTTATTGTAGGGAAGCTAAATATCTTTCATGACTTTGATTAGTGTCCAGGTATTATAACTGAGTGGGGAGCAAGAGGCACTGTCAACTCAAAATGTGGGGTACTCAGGGCTGTCAGAGGACCTGGGGAGTGATCTCTTGGGGGTGCTGTAACCAAGTACATTTGCCTTAACACTTAGACATTGTAGGGGTTAAGGGCGCCAACCTGCCATGCAGTTGAAAACCCATTATAATTTTTAATCCCCTCCCCCAAACTCAATAACCAGTAGCCTACTGTTGACCAGAAGACTTTCCGATTATATGAATAGATGATTAACACATATTTTGTGTGCTATGTAACAGTAAAACCTTGGTTTGCAAGCATCATTCGTTCCAGAACCATGCTTGTAATCCAAAGCACTTGTATGTCAAAGCGAATTTCAAGAACTATTGAGTCAGTTGTAATCATGTGATGTTTGGCGTCGCGTACTACTCATACTGCAAGATATCGCCCATTTACCAAGTTAAAATTTATTAGAAATGTTTGCTCTTCTTGCGGAACACTCGCAAAACAAGTTCCTCGCAATCCAAGGTTTTACTGTATTATATACTATACCCTAAGAGTAAGGTAAGCTAGAGGAAAAGATGTTAAGAAAATAATAAGGAAAGGACAATACAATACTGTACTGTATTTATTGAAAAAAAAAATCTGCTTCTACGTGGACCCAGGCAATTCAAACCCGTGTTGTGCTAGGGTCAAGTGCTTCATAAACTGGGTGGCATGAAACAATAGAAATGTGTTGTCTCGCTGGCCTGAAGGCCAGAAGTCTAAAATCAAGGTGTCACAGAAGTCTAAAATCAAGAAGTCTAAAATCAAGTCTAAAACCTACAACATTTGTAGGTTGTGTTCCTACAAAGCCTTCAGGGGAGGATGCTTCCTTGTCTCTTCCAGTTTCTTCCAGCTTTCTTAGCTTGTGGCAGCATGGCTTAGATCTCTGCCTCTATCTTCACAGGGCCTTCTTCCCTCTGCACCCAGATTTTCCCCTTCTCACAAGGACGCCAGACCTATGGGATTAGCAGTCCATTCTAATGACCTCATCTTAACTTGATGATATCAGCAATGACCTTGTTTCCAAATAAGATGACATTCAAAGGTACCAGGGGTTTGGGCTTCAACTTATCTTCAGGGGACATGATTCAAATCATAACACCCCTTATGTCAAGGAAAAGCATGTTTGGATGCTAGCTGGATGCAATATGTTGCACTTGGCCCTCTGAGTCCTTTCTGTAAACAATGACTATGGAATCCCTTGTTTGGGGGCCTATTCTTGGTTTTCAGAGAGGAGAGTCCAGAGTTCAGTCCTCTTCAGCACAGAAGGTAGAATGAGGGCCAGGTATGGCAAAGGTATCTGAGGGTATCTTTACAGATAAGCGTACATTCTCAAGTCACCGTAATGCAGGCTTTGGAGCAGCATTTAAATCCTGCCTCTACTACTTGGTAGCTATGTGACTCTGAGCAAAGCTCTTGACCACTCTGAACTGTGGCTTCCTCACAGGTAGATAATGGGGAGGACATCAATTTCTTCCCAATGGCCCTCATCCAGGGGAGATTTTTGTCCCCCAGAAGATATATGGTAATGTCTGGAGATATTTTTGATTATCACAACAGAGGGGGTGCTACTGGTCTCTAGAGGGTAGAGGCCAGGGATGCTAAGTAATCCTCAATGTGCAAGGCAGCCCACACAACCGAGAGTTACCTGGCCCCCAACGCTAACAGTGCCAAGGCTGAGAAACTCTGCCCATCCTGTGGGGTTGATAATTAGCTACGGAAATGAGGCACACAGTGTGCGTAGCACATCCCTGGCATTGAGTCAGCCCAACAAATGGCAGTAGTACACATTGAAAAGTAGGAAGTTTGTGACAATCCTATAAAAATATTGGAATGCACTAAAATTTTCAGTTTATGAAAAGGAAAAAGGCTCTCAATCTCCATGAATTATGAATGCTTGAGAAACATAAATGTAAACTATAACTGGCGAACACAGATAATGAGACATATAGAAGGGATAGAAACGTTAATGGAGTGCTTGTAATGTCACATGCTGGCAACTTTTTCCTACATCACCTCATTTAGTCCTTTTAACAACCTTATGAAGTAAGAACTTCTTTCCCCGTTTTTATAGGTGAAGAAACCGAGGCTCACGGGAGTTTAGTTTCTTGTCCCTGGATATATCTGTGAGTGGTAGAGCTGGTATTTGAGCCGAGCTCTCTCTGTCACCAAGTCCATGACTCTCTGTTGCCCCACCCAACTCACATGCAATCACTATAACTGACAAATGTATTAGTCATGAACCCAATAGTTGGATGCCACAGGAATGCAGCCAGGAAGAGCATTAGGAGAATCAGGAATGTGTTGAAGGTGCCTTAGAGATTCCTCCGGATTTCTACCATTCTGAGCTCTCCTCTCCTGTTTCCTGCATTTGAGTCCAGGACCCTCTCCATGTTCTCTGGTGATCCTCACAACTGGACCAGGCCTGCCCTCCAGGAACAGTGCAAAATGCCAAAGAACTAATCCACTTATATTCCCTCTTCTAGCTTTCCATGACAATGGGAAACTCCTTATGCCCTCAAGGTAACAAAGCACCAGTATACTACAGAGGGAGCATGTAATTTAACCAGAGATGTGACAACAGCGTAGAAGCTGGGAGTGGGGAAATGAAAGTGTACTTTTGTAAGATTCTTGAATGTACACCCAGTGATATAATATCACATGAAGGTAGTCATAAGGTTGTATACTATAAACCCTAAAATAGCCACTAAAATAACTATACTAAGATTTATAGCAAGTAAGCCACAAGAGAAGTAAAATGAAATCACAAACAGCAATCAGTTCACAAAAGAAGAGATACAAATGGCCAGTGAGCAATGAAAACATGCACAACATCATTGGTCATCAGGGAAATGCAAAAACCCACAGTGAGATAAATCCTTCACACCCACCAGGAAGGCTACAGGCAAAAAGGCAAATCTAATACACACTGGAGAGAATGTGGAGGATTAAAAACTCTGATGCACTATTACAANTAAAAAAAACTCTGATGCACTGCTAGCAGAAATGTAAAATGGGGTAGCCACTTTGGACCATCTGGCCAGACTTGGAACATTAAACATGGAGTTACCATATGACCCAACGATTCCCTGCCTCGGTTTATACTCAGGAGAAATGAAACATGCATCTGCACAAAAACATGTATGTTGAAAGCAACATTATTCATAACAACCAAAAGGTAGAAACAACCCAAATGTCCATCCAATGAAGAATGGATAAAGAAATGTGGTATAGCCATGCAGTGGAACTCATCCATGAAAAGGCATTAAGGACTGACGCAGGCCTCATCATGGATGGATCTTGAAAACACTGCGCTAAGTGAAAGAAGCCAGTCACCAAAGACCCATACTATATGACTCCATTTATATGAAACGTCCAGAATAGGCAAATCTATAGAGACAGAAAGTAGCTTAGTGATTATCAAGAGCTGAAGAAGGGGCAGGAGTGGGAGGATTTGAGGGTGATAGCTAAGAGTGTGAGGTTTCTTTTCAGGGAGATCAGTGTTCTGTTACACAATTTTGTGTATACACTAGAAGTAATTGAATTGTACACTACTTTTTTTAACTGAAGAAGAAGAAACACTCTTTTTGTTTAATGTTTACTTATGTATTGAGAGAGAAGTGGGGAGGGGTAGAGAGAGAGAGGGAGAGAATGCCAAGCAGGCTCTGAGCTTATAGCAGAGCAGACACGGGGCTCAGTCCCACAAACTGCAAGATCATGACCTGAGCCAAAATCAAGAGTTGGACGCTCAATTGTCTGAGCCACCAAGGCGCCCCTCAAGGGTACACTTTAAATGAGTGAAGTGTATCGTATTGGAATTATATCTCAAAAAAGGTATTACTAAAAAAGTAGTTCAGAATTAGGCAGAAAAAGAGGAAAAGGGAAAAAAAGGAATAAATAGAACAAACAGAAAACAAACAATAAGACGACCAATTAAGCCTAACCATATAGGGGCACCTGGCTGGCTCAGTCAGCAGAGCCTGTGACTCATGATCATGGGGTCATGGGTTCCAACTCCCTGTTGGGCATAGAGCTTATTTAAAAAAAAAAATGACCCTAGTCCTATCAGTAACCACATTAAATTTAAATGGTCTAAATGCTTCAATTTGAAGGTAGAGGTTGAGAGATTGGGTGAAAAAAAAAAAAGCAAGCAGCAACAATAGGCTGTCTATAATAAACCCACTTTAAGTAGAAAGACACAACTAGGTTAGAAGTAGAATGATGGAAGAGGATGTGCCACGGTAACACTAATTTTTTAAAAAGCTGGGGCAGATATATTAATATCAGACAAAGTAGATTTCAGGGCAGAGAATATTACCAGGACAAAGAAGGTTATTTCATAATGATGAAATGGTTAATTCATCAGGAGATTATAACAATCTTAAATATTTATGGGCCTGATAACAGAGCTTCAATCTACATGAAGCAAAAACTGATAGAACTCCAAGGAGAAGTAGAAAAATCCTCAGTTATATCAGATATTTCAAATTAGCCACTTGTCATACAATAACTGAGAAACACGTTTGGAGATTGTCTGATCCAGTCCACTCATCTTACTGGTAAGGAAAATGGGATTCAGAGAAGTCAACTGACTTATGCAAGGTCACAGAGGTCATTAGTGCCAGAGCCTGGCCATTAGCCCAGGTGTCACCTGGGCTTTCAGTGGGAGATGGAAGTTTTTCAGAGAACTGAACTGTGGAAAAATGACTTTTCCTTAACTTGAAGCTTCTTTTAAAATTTGAGGGTCTGGACCAAAAGAAGAGAAATATCAGGCTGGAGTCAAGATACAGAGATCGTGAGAGTAACGACTAACTCCAAAGATGGCTTCACTGAAGAGAAAGCATTTTAAGATAAAAGAAAAGTCTTGTCAGAAGATCCCAGAAAAGTTCTAATTTTCATTAGCAGTTAATAAAGTTATTCATGCAGAAGTGTATTCAACAGAACACTGCTCTTTTTGATTTTATTTGTACTCTGTAAGACTCCGTGCAGCATACAGATGCCCAAATTCTGCCTAACATGGTGGTGAGAGACTTACAACTGTGATAAGGAGGAATCCCACTAGGTCAGCAGTCATGGTTACGGATGTTTTAAGAGACCACCTATTAATTCCTTTTCACAAATATTGATTAAGGCCTAGGCCCGTTGCAGGTGCTTGGGATACAGCAGTGAAGTCAAATTCAATTTCCTCAAGGGGCTTATATTTTGGTGAGAAAGAGACAGACAATAAATATCTATGTAATAACTGCTACCGAGACAAATAAAGCAGGGTAAGAGGGATAGAGAGCAGGTCAGAGCTTGAGGAAATTGTGCTCACCTAGTGTTTCCCCAAGAAAAGCTAGCTCTGGGAAACATTCCACATAAAAAGGCACATAAGTGCTGTTGAACTGTTTCCTTCTGGAGGTTCCCTATGCACATTTGTAAACTGAAGGCCCTGAGAAGTCTTGCAATGATGAAACCCATCTCAACTTCTTTAACCTAGAACTTTCCAAGTATGGAACATACCTTGAAGAATGTCCATGGTATCTCTTGCGCTCTGTGTAGTGTCCTTCCTATGTACTTTCTGGAAACTGAATTTCCAACATTTGTGTCTTTAACTTGTTCCTCAAAAAATATTATAGTTTCGGGGCGCCTGGGTGGCTTAGTCGGTTAAGTGTCCGGCTTTCGCTTAGGTCATGATCTCGCGGTTCGTGGGTTCGAGCCCCGCGTCGGGCTCTGTGCTGACTGCCAGCTCAGAGCCTGGAGCCTGTTTCAGTCTGTGACTCCCTCTCTCTCTGACTCTCCCCTGCTCATGCTGTCTCTTTCTCTCTCTCTCCTAGAAATAAATAAAAATACTAAAAAAATAAAAAATAAAAAATATTATCGTTTCTTCCAGATCAATTCACAATGAGGCATGTATAGCCCCCAGAAAGGCAGCATGATATGGGGAAAGGAGCCCTACCCTGAGCTCCTCAAGGGTGATTCCCAGCAAGTTTCTTGGTCTTTTAGGTCCTCAAAGATAAAATGAAGATCTAGTCTCAGTGCTCACAGGTCTCCTCTAGCTCCAGAATTCCATGATTTTTTTTAGACTGAGATTTTAGGGCTGTGGTTGACCTTGGTTTTTCATGTTCCAGATGCTATCCTGCTGCTCTAGTGTGAAGAAAATGTTCAGTCTCATTTATGCTCAGATTTATTTAAGATCAGTTTGAAGCACTGTCTTGACTCTAAGCTATGTACCAGAGTCATCTGGAGGTTTAACAAATACCTCTACTTAGATCCCACCGCCAGAGTTTCTGACGGAATTGGTCTGGGGAAGGGCTTGGGCACTGGGATTTTGAGAACTGCCCCCTTAACTGCTGCCAAGGTTAAGAACCACTGTCTTTAGAACACTTTTTACACTGCACCCTTTCTTGAACACCTTCATGATCTATTACCATATCTGAGTACCAAATGGGCATGGGAATATATGACAATATGAACAGTTGAATCTTTTGCTATAAATATGAGATAGCCAAAAAGCAAAACCCCCCAAAATGGAAAGCAATATAATTAAATACTAGCTAGATACTGGTGCCTTCCAAAATTCTGAGCCTGAGGTCAGCATTTTCTTTATGGAAAGAGATTAACAAATATGAGGACATATTTTGGTCAGGGTGGCCCCGAACTGAGAGTTTCTCCTCAACACAACCACAGTGATGGTTGGAGAAAGGAAAAGGGAGAGATCCCCCATTGCGGCGTTTAATACATATAATGTTGTGTCTGGAGTCTCTTAAACTCCTCTTCCTCACCACTACTGGGTCACATTTTGGGGAATGCTCTTTAAGGCCTTCGAGGTTATTTCTTAAGGAAGTCATTTTGGGGAGTGGGGCTGTGAGGTCAGGGACCAACTTATCAGGACTTACTTTTCCAATATTTAGGAGAAACATGTCCCCAAAAAGAGCATCATTGGTAATAGTGAAAGAGAAGAAAAGATGAGAACCATAAAAGTGCATCGTGAGGTTAAACCTGGCAGGGGTCAACAATGGGGACCAGCTGTAGGCAGGTGAGCCTGAAGGAGAGGAGGGGCAGGTGAGGTCTACCTGCTATTCTTATGCGTGTGAGAGCCTTTTCCCCTAGCTCTGGCCAGCAGTGCTCCCTTCTCCTGGCTCATAGCCTGGCTGAAGGAGCCTTCTCACCCCACCCCCAGAAATATTAGGGTCTACGGGTATTTCCATGATTTATCCTAAGGTAGGAAGAATTACCTCATTCCCTGCTCTGATTTTGGAGTATTCTATGCCAAGGAGAAGCCTCCTCCTAATTAGACATTCAGAAATGGAAATAATGGACTCTATGAAGAATAATGTTTTATAGACCCTCAAATTTAATCAACAAGAAAGAATAAACTGTTCTGTGAAAAAGTGGAAGTCTGAAACTCACTGGAAATGTTGCTTTTAGGAGGAAGTGAATAAAGCAAATGGGAACAAGAGTTCTCAAATGTGATGATGATCATCACACCCCCTTTAAAGACTGATGAATATTATTTTCTGTAATAGCAATAATTCTGGAAGAGGATGGGAGGGATGGCAACACCATGCTTCTGATGGTAAATGTTCTCCATTGTGGTACTGTAAATGAAGCCACCTTGTTCTGTTGGGACTTTGCTACAATAACCTCCAGCAAAATGCTCCATAAGAAATAAAATGCCAGTTGGAAAGGCACTTACCATGTCTGGGAAATGACAAAGGCCTTCACTTGTCAGCCACGAAATTAAACAATATATCAGTCAGTAGACTATGAGCTTTCAAGGAGAAATTTGATGCAAAGGAACAAAAACCAGTACTGCCAAAGTTTCATTCCTGCCTTTCAAGCCACTTCCCTGGGAGAAAGCCAAGTCCAGTAAAGGAAGGAGAAATAACACTTCTGAATTCCCTGGAAGTTGTGAATGGAGGTGTCTGTTTTGAACTGGTATTGAGCTCTATTATGGGGGCTGATGCTAAGCCATTTAGTAAAACCAAAGCAGATGCAGGTTTGCATGTAAAGTTGATTGGAAACTGTCTCCTCCAGTATCTATGTATCTAACCAGAAGAAATAGGCCTCTCTATTTCTATCAGCAGTTAGTGACCTGTCAGTAAGCAGACTAGCACATATGTAAACAGACAAATGGTACCTAATGGGGAAATTTTTTTCACAATCCTTTTTATTTAGTTTACTGTCCTGGAAATGTTTTTATTAATTCTTTCTAAAAACTTCAATTTGGAAAAAAAATCTTACACAACAGAAAATCTGAAGAGGCCTACATCTATTAAAGAAATTGAATGGATATTAATCACCCTCCAAAACAAAAGCACCAAGCCCAGATGGATTCACTGGTGAATTCTACCAAACATTTAAGGAAGACATGATATCAAGTTTCTACAATTCCTTCCAGAAGATATAAGTGGGAAGAATTCTTCTTTAACTGATTCTATGAGACCAATATTATCCTAATACCAAAACCAGACAAAAACAACATTGTTTTATGCAAAGGAACATTCCTGTATAGTATTCTGATGTCATTTAAGTTGTGGCATCATTTTGAGATCAATCAGAGTTTAAAGAAAAAAAAAGAATTGAATATTTTAAGTGTAGACATTCTGAGCTTTTTAAAAACCAAAACTTTTTTATAGCTCTTCAAACGAGGACTAAAAAAGCTACTGAAACATCCTACTGGTGTTAATTTCTAAAAGACAAATATCTATTGCTATAATCCACCTAAACAAAAGTTGGGGTTGTTTTAAATTTTATAATGGTAATGTTTCTTGAGACAAAAAGTTAGGAAGCCACTGTGGAGTATCCTGTGATAGGTTCATTCCTTGCTATGGCTTCATAAGGAACCACTGTGATGGAATTCTAGGCACCTATATAAATCTATGGCTGGGCCTAGATTTTTGGTCCTTCTAGCTCAGGAAGCTGGCTTTTGGTAAGTTGAGGGACTTTCACCAAAGTTAAGTACTCTTCTCTTCAGCTATTTGTCTATTTTGCTTTTTTTTTTGAAAAATATTTTTTCTCTCTCTTTATTTTTTCTTTATTTCTTTATTTAAAATTTTCTAATTAAAATTTTTTTGCATTTTCACCTTTTCTTTTCTTTTTCCTGTTTTCTGCTTTTTCTTGAACATTTTAGTTTTTTCTTACTTTCTTTATTTTTGCCTTTTTCTCACTTTTTCCTTTATTTCAATTTCTCTCATTTTTAAACTTTTCATTTTCAAAGTTTTTCTTTATTGTAGGAATGAATACTGAGCAGAATATACAATATTCTCTCCTCCATGTCAATGGAGTATGAAGACTTCAACAAGTTCTTCATCCTTAGCCCCATCAAGCGAGGTACTTTATAGGAAATCATGAAGGTTCTGTAGGTGAACATGGACCATGGAGAGGAACTACTACCTTATATGGAGCCACTCCCTAACTCCAAGGATCCTGGGCAGACTGAATTGATGGTATCCCAGGGCTACACAATGGGAAAGGATCCAGGACACATGGATGGGCCAGAAGGATGATGAACTGATGGTAATCTATGTGCTCCTGGCCTATAAGAGGTCTGAGCTGGAGAGCTACACCATCACCCTGAAGCCCCATCTTTTGGCTGATCCCACCAACAGCTGCCCTTTAAACTCATCCTGCAGAGTATGGCGTAGCGTCTCTGCCAACCCAAAGCAGTGGAGTTTCAATCAGCTGCCACTTCTACCTTTAATCCCTACTCTGAGAATAGTCAGAAGAGCAGGACAGAAAATCAGTAGCTTGAAAAGAACCAGGTGTTAGGATGGAAGGCCAGCATCTCAGGCAAAGAATCTGCCAGTCCCCGACCTGGCCTAGAGAGGAAGACCACCCCAGCACAGCCCCCATCATGGCCCTGTGGCCTTTCTGCTCTCATACACCAACAACAGTGATGAAGCACCAGATGCAACCAAATTCCCCCAGGGTGTATCCTCCAAAGGAAAGGCCCTCCACACTGGCAGCTTAGACAGGGGTCTGACAAACAGAATTTGCCTCACGATCTGACTCCATCTTCTCCCTCTACCAGGGCTGGCAGGGAGTCCTTGGGAAGGATGAAGGTTCACCTCCATCTGCACCTGTGTTTGAGGTCAGCCAGAAAGAAGTGGCATGGAGCAGAAAGAATGGAGATTGGAAACCTCAGGTGGCCAAAGCAGTGAGATAAACAAGGAAGCATTCTGGGAGGTCAGGCTGCTCCCTGCCCTTCACATGGAACATGGAGATCACAAGCTCCAAGGAGCCCATAAGATACTGGGAGATCGGCCAGGTGCTGGACACAAACAGCTGCACTGGGAACTGAATGAGATGTACACGATGCTGTGCATTCATGGCCCACTGAGAGAGGACTCCGTGCATTGGAGGAGAGTATAACCTGTCCAGTCTTCACTCACAGGGCTCAGATAAGAGGCTATCTGGCACTTCCAAAGCCTTCAAAAGCAGTCATCAAGATAATACTATACTTACAGGATGCCAGGGGTCACCTGGAGGACAAGATGAGAGGTCCCTTTACCCCACCTGGGTGAACTTCAGAGATAGCACAGCTGCTCTTGGAGCTCTGCTCCTCTTCCCTGCTTTTCTCCATCTTGTCTTCCATGTTTGTGGGGGAGGGGAAATAGAGCTATAGAAACAGACACAATTGTAAAAATGCTAACTTATTCTGTTTAAATACAATAGTTTAACAAAACCACTTTGCTTTTTATTGCTACAGTTGTCATGCGATACTCATCTACTGCTTTACAAAGAAAGGGCCCTGAATGTTTCGAAATTCTCTTGTGACACAACTGAAAAAAAAAAACCCTCAAACCACTTTCCTTGAGGGAAATCAAAGCCTGGTGAGATCACTTGAAGAATGGGACAAATGTCAGCGAATTGTAAAGGGAACTACATTTGGAGCTATGACATTGGCTTTTCTTGCTGGGAAAACAAGTCCTGAGGGTCACATCTAAATGATAAATACTGCTGTGTGGCAACCTTTTCAGTAAGTATAAACCTATAACAATGGCAGTGTGTTCTCTTTTGTAATCCTGTAGATTGGCTGGGCTCAGCTGGGTGGTTTTCTCTGCTCCTTGTGGTCTCTCCTGGGCTCACTCCTGTGGGTTCATCTAGCTGGTGGCTAGGCTAGGCTAGAAGGTCCTTGAAGCCCTCTCTCACCCATGTGAGGCCTCAGTGCTGATTGAGGGTTGGGGTGCCCCCTGTCACAACAGGATAGCCAGAACTTTCTGATAGCATGGCAGCTGGGTTCTAAGAGGAAACATTCCAGGGAGACAAGATCCAATGGGAAAATGCTTATCAAACCTTTGCTTGCCTCTAGTAAATGTCCCCTGCTCAAAACATATCTCAGGGCCAAGCAAATCACATGAGAAGTGATCACACAGGAATGAGAGTACTGGCACACATGATTCACTGGGGGCCACCGATGTCAGTCTACCACATACTGCTGCAGAGCAGAACAATAGACTCATTTAGAGAACCCATTGAAAATGCTCCTAATGATGAGATTCATGGCTGAGTGTCTATACACAGAACAGAAGAAATCTGAAGACTAAGGGTATATCCATTGCCACTGTCCATGGGGTCCATCTGTGGGCATTCTGGGCCATCAAACGCCATGACTCCCAGAGAGGCAGGGTCTGATTTACAAAGTTCATGTAAAGTGTCAATGTCATGCTTCATCAGTTTGGGAACACACAGAAGTCTACTGTGGCAGAGAGTGACAAATCTACGGTTGAGGCCATATCAATATTCAGGACAACATCTAGTTTGGCCATTGCACAAGTGTGGGTGCCACGGTAGCTGTCAGCAGTCTGATCGAGCCCCTCATTGACTGAGAAAATGGGAACTTCTCTGCAATGGCTGAGGTTTTGTGGGTTGGAGCATCTTTCCTCATTCATCTTTCAGATCTCATCTTCAACTCCCAAGGAAGTCCCTTACACTCAGTTATTTTTAATTTACAGCTGTATCCTCTTCTCCTTCCTTTTATTCTAACATGCTCTGTTCTTACCAATTTAATGTCTGCATTCCTACTGGCCTCTCAGCTCTGGGAGTAGAGAAATCATGTATCTTCCTCATCAGCAGGTCTCCAGTGCCATGCATGTTGAAATTGAAAACTGAGAACTGCTTTCCCTTCTTCCCTTCCACCACCTCTCCCTTCCCCTGAATCGCCATTTCCCTTTGAAACTGCTGAACTCAGAAGCAGGCCAGCGACCTCCACCACCCTAGCTCTCTGACCAAAGCCCCAGGTGAGATCTCTGTTGTAAGGAGCAGTGGCCACAGGATGTGGCACTCAAGGGGAATGAGGTGACCCTTGCTCCTTGACATACTCATGGAACACAGGTGTCAGCCAGGCCCTCACTTCCTGTCCTTTGATGGTCAAATGACACGGGCTCCAACTTCCATTCCTTGTGTGGCAGGACCCCTCCCCCCACCAGCCAGGCTCCCAGTCTCAGTAGGGATTCTGGGAGGTCAGACAGGTCACCAGGTCACTCAGACTGTGAGCTTTGCTTGCAATGAATCCTGGATCTTTCATCTGGCCCCTTCTCACTATCCTTTACCTTCCCAGAGACACTCAGCTTCTCTACCTCATTTCCCTGATCAGCACTCATTCAAGGCCATTACATTTCTTATTAAAGATTCAGGGTGTAGGGGCACCTGGCTGGCTCAGTCAGTAGAGCATGTGACTCTTGATCTCAGAGTTGTGAGTTCAAGCCCCATGTTGGCGGTAGCGCCTACTTAAGAAAAAAAGATCCAGAGTGTTAAGTGTGGGGGTTACGTCAGAGAATAGCATATCAATTACAGCAGGCTGTCAGACATTATTAGCTTTTTTTAAAAAATTGTATTTATTTGTGGAAACTAATTGGACAATAAACTATTTGTAAAAAAAAAAAAAGAAATAAATAAAACATTAAAAATAATTGTATTTATTTGGAGAGAGAGAGAGAGCATGTACACGAGGGGGAGGGGCAGAGAGAGAGAAAGAATCCCAGTGCAGAGCCTGTCGTGGAGACTGACTCAGGACTTGAACTCACGAACTGTGAGATCATGACCTGAGCTGAAATCAAGAGTCGGAGACTTAACCACTTAACTGAGCCACCCAGGTGCCTGAGATATCATTAGTCATAAAGCCTTCTGGTGTCCCCTGTCCTGGGGCCCCATCTCTACATGGCAATTTTAGCTGCTCTTCTCTTCTGTTGGCTCCAGACTCAACTTCTTCCTGGGTCCCTTTGTTCCCCTTCACCTCCCTCCTCTTCATCCTGGCTCAGTTACTCCTCCTTCCAAAATAATCTTGTTTTCTTCTTCCTTTTATTCTCCTTCTTCTTCTCCTCTTCCTCTTCCTCCTCCTTCTAGTTCAAATAGCACTCCTTTTTATCTTTTGAGGATTTTTTTCAGTTTTATCGAGGTATAACTGAAGTACACTAAACCTCAAATAAAGTGTGCAAGTCTCTGTTTTAACATACATCCACCCATGAGACCATGACCTCTCAAACATTTCCATCATTCCAACAGTTTCCTTGTGCTCCTTCTCACCCATTCCCTCTGTTCATCACAGCCCCAGGCAACTGTTGATCTGCTTTCTCTGTATATTAATTTGCTTTAGTATAAAAGGAATCAAGCAGTATATTCTCTCATTGTTTTTGCCAGGTTTCTTTCATTTGGCACAATGATTTCAAGATTCTTCAATATTGTGTGTATTAATAGTTTGTCTTTATTGCTGAGTAGGATTCTGTTGTATGGATATACGACTATTTATCCATTCACCTCCTGGTGGATTTGGGTTGTTTCTGGTTTGGAGCTATAACAAACTCCTAGAACATTCACTACATGTTTTTGGGTTTCACACTTTCATTTCTCTTTGGTAAATACTTGAGTGGAGCGGTTGGGTCATATGGTAGATGAGTGTTGAACTTTTTAGGAAACCGCCTAACTGATTTCCAAAGTGGTTATACCATCTTACACTCCCATCATCAGTGTATGAGAGTTTCAATTGCTCCACATCCTCACCCGCATTTGGTATGTCAGTCACTTTAAATTTAGCCATGTTGTTGTGGTTTTGTTAGTTTGTTTCAACACACAGCAGTTTAGCTACCTCTTGGCTTCATTTCTACTAAGGGGGAACATACGCTTAGATTTACAGAGAATAAAACCAGGTTATTCCTGTTGTGCCAGTGAGGTTAACAGTGCCCTCTCACCCTCCCAAGTGTCCTGGTTTGTATTATAAAATATGTACTTTCTCTGCTTATAATCCCATTGGTTGTGCCTCCAGACTGTCCATCCATAGCCGCAAAGGCTCATCAAGGCATTCTGCTCAACAAATACTTTTCCTTCCTCTGCAAGGGATTTTCCTGTTTTTCCTGAACATGCTTTTCCTTATCACAACAGGATTACAGGAGGAAAGGAGTGACATAATGTAGCTTAGTACTGGGGTCGGGGAGTGGGGTGGCGAGTGGAGGGGACAGAGGGAGGGAGTCAGATTAGGTCCTGATGACATCATTTGGGCTGGATGCAGCTATGCTTGACATAAGATCTATNAGCCTTTTGTCTAAGCTAGTGTGACTTGGATTTCTGTCACTTGCAGTTAAGAGTCCTGACCAGTATGCATATTAGGGGAATGTGCCTCAGAAAGGCAATAGCATTTTGCCAAGCCCTGGCTGCCTCTTATTTCACATCTGAAGTACTATGTGCCTTCCCTGAGAGTTACTGTTTTTGCTGACCTAGCCCTGGGAATTTAAAGCAGGAGCATTGGTCACATTGGTTGGGATTAAACTTCAGAGGCCACTGAATGTCCAGGGTCAAAGTATTCAAAACCATCACCACATGGTTTGTTTAATCAAATACTCTAGCTCCGTGTATCTGCTGTACTTCAGCAGGCTTTTTAATCGTTAACTAAATTGTCTTTTAGTGGTATGATCCAAGGACTGTTCTGAATTTTGGTAAGCAATCTTCATTTCCAAGTAGCATTTCCTGTCTCCTTAATGACTAGATTTAATACTGATAGAAACATATTGATATTTACTCAGAGTGCTATATGTGCCAGTGAGCAACCCTTTCCTAGCAGCGCAATGAGTTACTAGCATTGTTTGAGGACATCGCTGTGAGCAGCGCAAAGGCAATACCCCAGTGAAAGAAAAGAGGCGGCCAGAAGTGGGAGGCAGAAGTAAAAAAGATCCCATCTAGTCCCCTCTGGGAACATTCTCAGACTTGACTGCAGAGCTGAGCGAGGCCCCTAACACGCAGGGGTGCCTCCCCCATTTGGAGTGCCCTGATCCTAAGCCACGCCCCAAAGATGATCTAAACTCAGACTGATGGCCTGGTAATATCTGCGCCCCTGGGCGCCTTTTCTTCTTTCGAGCTCCTCCTGCCGAAAAGCAGCTCGGTAGGTCTCGCCTTGGTCAAGACTAAACACTCTCCACCCCATACATGTAGTAGCCCTGGGTCTCTGGTAGCAACCCCACTCAGGAGCTGCTGGCCTCAGGGCAGCCTCCTNGGCGGCGCGGGCCGAGCCGCCAGGACTTTGGCTTTGACACCGACAGCGAACAGGAGCCGTGGCTTTGGTGCTGGGCGCCGACGCGGTCCTGGCGGATCCCGCGTCCGAGTCGGGCGCAGGACTTTTTGCCTCCATCAACGCAACTGCGGCGACGCCGCAAGTCCTGGTGCAGCCTCCAGACTTGGTGCAGCCTCGGCGTCCGGATTTCACCGCCGCTGCCGCCTCCGCGCAGCCCTGCAGCTCTTGCTGGCTCTGGGAGAGCGACTCTAAGTTTCTCCCGCAGAAAAAGCCGGGACGCGCGGCTCGAGGCGGCCCAACCACTGACCCACACCCGCGCGGGCACCAGAACTGGAGGCTGGGGACCCGCGTAGTCCCGGTTTGAGCTCAGGCTTCCGAGCCGCAGGTGGAAGGACGCCCCGGGGGAGCAGCTGAGAGGTGGGACGCGGGCACAGGCGGCGGGTCTGGTGGGGTCCACAAACCCCTTCTTGGTGCCTGCACTAGTGAGGACGGGATCCCCAAGTTGCTGGTCGTGCTGAGTGTCCGGTGGCGGGGTGGGCGTGGGAGATGCGCCCTCTCTGGAGCCAGACCCCTGGTAGGGGCGACCTAAGGGTGGATGGCGATGAGAGGTGAGGGAGGCAGGGACCAGAGGTGTGGGCTGATGAGGATAGGTTTCTTTCCAAGAGAAGCAGATCATAGCCTTTTTGGACCGGAATGTGATAAAAAAAAAAAACAAAAAAAAAACCGGACGTCTTCAGCGGGAAATCCATATGGGCCAGCCTCGCTGTGTGTATTCGGGGGTTCACGGCCAGCCATTAGCCTGAGACTCCTGGGTAAGAACTCCTGCTCTAGGCAGGGAATGCTAATGCAAACTGACTAACTGATTCAATTGATTTATGTGTTTATTAATTTGTTTTCCAGGTGGCCAAGTGAAAGGTACTTTTGGACACCCTGGGCATGGAGATTTAGTGTTTGTCTTTGGTAACCGTTTCATTCCCTGCATCCTGCACCTTCCCTCCTTCTGTGCCTGTAAGGTCTGTTGGGCTTCCTCGCTAGCCAGAGAGTTCTTCTGCAGTGGTGAGGCCTTCCTGGGCCACTGACCCTGGCTGGCATGGGGAGCACCCTGGGCTGCCACCGCTCGATACCGCGGGACCCCTCGGACCTGTCCCACAGCCGCAAGTTCAGCGCGGCCTGCAACTTCAGCAACATCCTGGTGAACCAGGAGCGGCTCAACATCAACACGGCCACAGAGGAGGAGCTGATGACCCTGCCCGGTGTGACGCGTGCGGTGGCGCGCAGCATCGTGGAGTACCGCGAGTACATTGGCGGCTTCAAAAAGGTGGAGGACCTGGCGCTGGTCAGCGGCGTGGGTGCCACCAAACTGGAGCAGGTCAAGTTTGAGATCTGCGTGAGCAGCAAGGGCAGCTCCGCGCAGCACTCTCCCAGTTCCCTGCGGCGGGACCTGCTGGCGGAGCAGCAGCCTCACCACCTCGCCACCACTGTGCCCCTCACCCCGCGGGTCAACATCAACACGGCCACCCCAGCTCAGCTCATGAGCATCCGAGGCCTCACGGAGAAGATGGCTGTGAGCATCGTGGACTACCGCCGTGAGCACGGGCCCTTCCGCAGCGTTGAAGACCTGGTGAGGATGGGCGGGATCAACGCTGCCTTCCTCGACAGGATCCGGCACCAGGTGTTCGCAGAGCGGTCCAGGCCCCCGTCTACCCACACCAACGGGGGCCTGACCTTCACGGCCAAGCCTCATCCCAGCCCTACCTCGCTGAGCCTGCAGAGTGAGGACCTGGACCTCCCGCCAGGGGGGCCCACCCAGATCATCTCCACTCGCCCTTCCGTGGAGGCCTTTGGAGGCACAAGGGATGGGCGGCCAGTGCTGAGGCTGGCCACCTGGAACTTGCAGGGCTGCTCAGTGGACAAGGCCAACAACCCCGGAGTGCGCGAGGTGGTGTGCATGACACTCCTGGAAAACAGGTGAGCAAAGGAACCACGGAGGGGGTTGGGTATGAAGGCAGTTCTTGCATGACCTCAGCTGAACATGCAAACGAGTGGACTTTTTTGGGGGTAGGGAGAGGGCAAGATTAGTTAATCAGTGTTCTTGGGGCCCCAGCCAGCACTGTCACCTGCAGCTGAGCTCTTCTGCTCCAGAATTTTTTGAAGACAGCTGTCTGGGCTTGGGGCCCATATCTTAGACCTGGCGTATCTGAGATCAATTCATAATTTGAGGCAAGTGGAGCTTGTGTTGGTGTTATTGTTTTGGAGAATGTTGTTGGACTCAGAGCACTTCATGGGGGTTTACACCAGATCAGACACTCAGAGCCTGGGAAGCAACGCACGGTTTTGCATATGAGAAAGAACTAGTTGGGACTTTTTTTTTTTTAATGAGACAGAAAGTCACATTTGTCTCACCGAATACGCCTCTTTGTGTGCACAAAATCAACTTAAAGGCCAGGTATTTGCAAACACACACACTCTATATACTCACCAAAATGCCGTGAATGAATTACTCCTCATTCTTTTTCCTTATTTAGCCTGAAGTTGGTCTTGAGGCCCACAACTGCAGCCCCAAATGTAGGTAACCTCTCCTGTCCCGTAGCCAGGAAAAGTCAGGCCGACATGTGGTGACTGTTGGCCATTTTTTCCCGTTGAACCGCAGGAGAAGAGACTTATAGGATGAGCTCTTACCACAGCGTGTTTACATTCTTCACAACACTGCTCTCTGTAGGAACTTCCATTAACCCCCCCCCCCCGATAAAACAAAACCATATTATTGTAGCAATAACTCCTGCTGTTAGTAAAATAGCGTGGTGTATAATGTAATCAGCTTGGGGAAGGAAAGAAATAGTTTTAATGGTCTCTTCTTGGTCAGAAGTCCTCTAGTCCCGGTCTTGAGGGATTCTGCCCTGCCCGCCCCCCTCCCCCCTCCCCTAAGACAGACATGCAGTATGTCTGTGGCCACTAGCTACTTTCCTTTGCACTGGGCTGTTGGTGAGCCTGGCCCAGCAGCAGTTTAGTGACGCGACGTGAGTTCTCAGCAGGCAGTCATGGCGCGTTGTGGCAGCGCATCAGGATAAGTGAGTGAGGAGAAAACCAGGTCACACCGGTTCCCTGGCACCGTTCCCCGTGGCACACTGTCATCTCAGAGCTGAGGGATCACGCACCGGGCCAGAGAACCGGACCGGGAGAGCTCCCGCGCACTCTTCCTGCGCTGTTGTGTCCTCCGTTGTGCTCTGTAACTCACTCCTTTTGCAAAACCGTCTTGTACACAGGTGAGAACTGGCCTTAGTGCTGGGTGATGTTTATCAGGAATGGCTTGATAGTTGTTTCTCTTCATCCATAGCAACACGGGTGCATGTATGGGAAAGGGGAAGGGAGGGTGAAGGACGGATGGCTGTTTAATTCTTATCGTGAGTGCTCTTAAGGCACAATTTGGGGGATGAATCGAGATCTGAAATTGCCCAGGGGGAATGACAGACTGGGCAGCTCTTGTCCATTTACTAGGACAGTGATTTTTCAAGTGTGGTGTCTGGACCAGCATCAGCGTCAGCTACTGACTCAGTAACTCCGGGTTTCTATGTGTTCACACGCCCTCCTGGTGGTTCCGATGCTCACTGAGGTTTGAGCCCCACTGTACTATGTGCTGGGTGATCACCTCACCATCTCCCCCTTTCTGGCTTTTCTGACGAGGTCAGTGAATCCATGCAGAGCCTTCCAGGTACTATGTTCTCTTGGATTGTTCTGATCATCCCTATCGTTGTCCACCCATATGATGTTCTTTCTGGCCAGAGTTGAGGGGCTTATTCCGCTTTTAGTACAGGTGAACGTGAAGGCTAGAAAACGGGAGAGAGGGCAGGGGGCAGCTGGCCTCCGAGTGGGCTCTGCTCTGGAGTGTGGACCTGGGTCAGCCAGGGAAAGCGCTAGCAACTCGTGTCCAGCATGGAGTTAGTGTCTGTACTAGAGGGATGATGATTTGTTGAAGACATTTAATTGCTGTCCTCAAGCGAGAGTGCTAGAACTTACCCAGACCTAGTAGGATGTAGAAGTAGCCTGGAAGGTGCCCTATGACCCTGTCACATTTCTCACATTTGGCCACCTGTGTCGTCCTGTGTCATGGTGGTTTCTTTTGCCTGTTCACAATGTGTTCAGAGTGTTCTCGGCGCTCCTACCGTCTTACTAGCATCTGGTAAACATACAGTAATAGGCTTAGGGCTTGATCCCCTGTAGAGCTGGAGTGGGTCCATTTGCCTGTGTGGATGTCCTGGGGCACCAAACGATGGCTGGCTGTTACAGAGTGGCTCACATGTCCTCAGAACAGCAGCGCGCATTCTCCAAGGGCTGTGTGCTCATCCTGATTCAGAGAAATCTCTCACATTCCAACGGATCCCTTTATTAGCAAGAGGAAATACATTTAGTTTGAGCAAGAATGGATGCAGGTGATTTTCTAGGCGGTTCTTCTTTTCATACCTGTGTATATATAACACAAGTATTCTGGTTATGCCTTCATAGCGTCTAATGCTTCCATATTAATTTCATTTCCCCATTAACCTGGGATGTAGGTAATGCTTGCTTTTAGTAAGGATTCTCCATTTCTGTGCTAGGAAACTAAAGCCAAAAAAGTTAAATGACCTGCCTCCATCCCGTAGCTCATTAGTGACTCGGCTGGGACCAGGACCCAGACCTTCTGGCTTCAGTCCCGTGCTCTTTGCAAGCGTGCTGTGTTTTGTAAGCAAGCGACTTTGATCCTGCCTCTTGTTCAGGCCTCCCGCCCTCTGTCCAATCCGGGGCACTTGCCGATTTGTGTGCTAGTCATATTTAAGAAAGTAAATCCATTGTAAGGGCATTTAAAAAAGCCCATGGCTCCACCTTTTAATGTGTAAAATTGGTGAAATTCCTTAACCTTTCCAAGCCTCAGTTTTTCTATCTGCTAGATGTTGCTAATGAGAGAGAAAAATAAAGAACGCTTGAAAAAACAAAAGAAAAGGAAAAATATACTTCTTTTGCAAAGGTAATAACTAACTGGCTCTTCAGTTTCCTTTCTGTGAGTTTGCTGTAGCAGGTATGTTTTCTTAGACTACAGGGTACCTACCTATAGGGGACCCTGAAGGCTTAGAGTCCCTTTTAGCCCCCAGATGCGACTGCTTGGTGGACAAGCATGTGTGAACTAGAAGAAACCATGTTTTGCAGGAAACTGAGGTCTAACAGCTGAAAACCAGATAGTGATACAGTCACCAGCAGCCTTCAGGGACATCGCCCTGTGGCACAGAACTGACGGGTTTCATCAGATTCCTTGGCCAAATATCAGTCTTGGGCAATGTTTTCCCTTGTTCAGAGTTCATGGAGCAAGGCAGAAAGAGGAATACTTCTGCTAAACCTCCTTGCAAAATCTGGCGGCAGCCCACATATGGAATGAAGATTAATTTTTAATTTTTGGCTTTTGCTGAGTAGTTGTCCTATTTTGAAAAGTCCCTTTGGTTTGTGAAAGTATAAGCCAGGGAAGAGTTGACTTTGATAATCTCTAAATAATAAATAAATAAATAGATAGATTTAATATCCCACTGCACATTGGGGCGCCTCTCATTCGTTTGAGTGTCTGACTTCCGCTCAGGTCATGATCTCACGGTTTGTGGGTTTGAGCCCCATGTCAGGCTCTGGGCTGACAACTCGGAGCCTAGAGCCTGCTTTGGATTCTGTGCCTCCCTCTCTTTATTTGCCCCTCCCCCGCTCATGCGTGCTCATGCTCTCTCGCTGTCTCTCTCTCTGTCAAAAAGTAAATAAATAAACATTAAAAAAAAATCCCACTTGCACATTCTCCTCATGGCCTCTATCAGAAAGGAACATGTCAAAGTGTTCAGCCTTATGATGGTCTCAATCTGTTTTCTTGCTTCCTGTCTGTTTGCAGTATCAAAGCACAAGGTGAATTAGTGCCTGGCAACATGTACTGATTGTGAGAAATGGGATTTCAGTTGATCTGACTTGATTAGTAAGATCAATATAGACACAAGCCATCTTGTCATTTGATTCATTCATTGAATGAATGCTGCATATGCTAAATCCAGGAATCAGCCTGGCCTGTTTAACACAGTTATGTGAATGTGAATCAGCTTGGGTGGCTCAGCCTCAGAATCGCCCGAGAAACCTAGATTTCGGGGGGAAAGGGACTGAGTGTGTTTGATTTCTTGTTGTATTTTTCCTATATGAATAATGGGCTTCTCCTGGGAGATTGAAGGGTGGGGAGATGCAGCCAGACATAACATCTGGGGCAAAATGCCCAGCAATCCTCTTACAGTAGAAATTATGAGAACTGTTTTGACTGTGGAAACTGAGGCTCACAGAGATTAAATAGCATCAGAAATGTTGATCGGAGTCAGGATTTGAAACCAGGCATTTGTCTGATTTTCAAGCAGGCAGTTGAAGTGTCTCTTCCCAAACACCGTGTCCTTTCACTGACCCCTGGCACACCTGCTCTTCCCTCTCCGTCTTGGGTCTTAGGCCAGACATCAGGGCTTTACCTAGACTCCTAGGACTATGTTAAGCCCCCCGAGGCCTCTGCTCCCTTCCTGTTTTTGTTCCTCTGAAGGACAGGGCCGATGGCCAGAGGTAGAGCAATCCGGAGGGGGTCAGGACCTCTCCACCGGGCCCCTCAACTGTGAGCCTGTGACCTTGGCTAAACTCCAAGGTAGAGTTCCGGTTTTGTGAGCCAAAGAGTTCTGGGTGGTTTCAGAGGGAAAGGTGGTTGGTAAGAAGACTGTTGTGGATTAATAAGAAAAGATAGTGTGAATGAAGGGAAATCCTGGTGTGTGCACCAGGGTGTATTTCACCCAAGGGGAAGATGTTTATCTTACAAGAAAGATGGGCCCATTTGGGATCTGATTTTGGAGGCTTGATGGTATAGTCTTGCTTCTCCCAAGAGATATTCATTCCTTTATTATTTATTCATTCAGCAGATAGTTTTTGAGCTCTCAACTAGGTACCAGATTCTGTGTCCGACTTCTAATAAACAAGACACAGCCCCCGCTCTCATGGAGCTTCTCTGTAAGGTGGGAGGTGGACAAGTCAGTACATAACGGATAATGACAGAAAGTGGTGAATGCTGAGGAGGATGGGGTCAAGGAAGGCCTCAGCCAAAGCCGATGGATGAGAAAGAGCCAGGCACAGGAAACACTGGGGGAAAGGGTGCTCCCCTAGAGGAACCAGCAAGTGCAAAGGCCCTGAGAGTGCTTGTCCCAGACAGAAATCAGAGTTCTGGGAGTAGTGGGTGGTTGAGGGTGCAGGGGGAGGCAGGGTCAGATGGGTCGGGACTCCAGGGCTCGCATTTTTTCAGGAGGAGGCCACAGAGGCTTAGAAGCAGAGGTTGATGACTTACCGGTTACCAGGCTGTTCTAGCTGCTGGGGTGGGGAGAGGCACTTGGAGCAGGTCCTGGAAGGTGGGTAGTGGGTACAGTTATGAGAAAGTTGAATTGCAGAATAAAGGCTACAGAAGTTAGTGAGTAGGGAGAAGGGAGAGTGGGGGTGGAGATGAGAGCGTCCTTTATCGGCAAAGACTGGAAAGCCTTGCCTGTGTTCAGGATGTTGCGGGGACTAACCGTGTGGATCCCTGCAAAACAGGCTCAGAGGTGGTTAAGGAATCCCGGGCTAGCTCACACACCTCTGTGTTGACATGATGCAACTTGCCGGCCTCATCCCTCCCCTCTATTCTTGCCTCACTCTGGACGGGTCCACAGTGCTCCTTCTGGACAAGGCGGGTCTCGGTCCGTAGCAGATGGAGGAAGAGACTGTGCAGGCTGTCCTCTGTTCAAACCAGGTGTCTAATGGGGCCACTTTCTTTTTACTGTTGATTATACATGTAACAAGGGCTTATTTGGGGGGTTTGAGGTAGCAATTTGTATTAAAAGACACTTAAATGAATTTAATTCAATATTGATTGAGTACCTACTCCTTGTCTCTTCCCCAGTGAGGTTGGGGACTCAGGGAGAGACTGCCTTGTGGTCAAGCCTGCCCTCACAGTCTTACAAGGGGACGCATTCGTTGGTACTTACCAGGGTGCCGCGAGCTATGAGGGAGGAGGTGACTCTTGATCACAGGGCTCTGGTACCTGTCTGCTGGGCTCTGGGAGTATGTGGAGTCCTCTGTATGGAGGAAGGATGAGGGGATAGAACTGAGGCAGGGGATGGGAGGGAGCAAATGTGGAGAGGAGGGTGGGGTCTGAGTGGTAAGAGCATGGTGGCCCTCAGGGTGAAAGTCAGCAGACCCCTGCAGTTCCTGACACTCCGTCCAGGCTGGCTCACCGCCCAGGCTTATCATCTGAAACATTCAGGCAGGGAGTACAGGTTTCCACAAACAGTGCCTCACAGCAGAGAATCGTATCGAGGTGTGTGTTATTTTTATCTCAAAACTCCCCTACTTTACAGAAGATTTTATCTCAGAATTCCTTAATAACAGTCTCTGTCAATAACAAAAGGATGCGTTTCACTCAAATTTGATGCGCTCATCATAAACAACCTGAGTGTAGTGATGAACAGTTGAGTGGAAATTTCACACCAGTGATGGCCAGCATCAAACCGTCCGGCAGATGCCACCAAGATGCCCCACTCTACTTCCAGGCTCGTGGTCCTCAACACATATTTAAGGAGCTCGGAAGCTCCCTGCCTCTGTTGCTCGTTACTGTCCATAGGCGTGGTCTGGACAGCAGCTCTTCTTGAACTATTTTAATTGACAACTGTCAAACAGCTGCATAGGAAGCCTGGGAGATATGCTCAGAGTAAATGTTTTATTTTAAATAAAAGGCTTGGGGCGCCTGGGTGGCTCAGTCAGTTAAGCATCCGACTTCGGCTCAGGTCATGATCTCACTGCTTGTGTGTTCGAGCCCCATGTGGGGCTCTGTGCTGACAGCTCAGAGCCTGGAGCCTGCTTCGGATTCTGTGTCTCCCTCTCTCTCTGCTCTTCCCCCTCTCATGTTCCCTCCCTCTCTCTCCCTCTCTCTCTTTCTCTCAAAAATGAATAAATATTAAAAAATTAAAGAAAGAAAGACAAGGCTTGAATTCTTCCACCAAGCTCCTGGGTGGAGAAACCCTGGGTTTTCTTTACTGAGCACAGCTCCCTACCTGTGTTGCTTTGTCATTTGTTTCTAGCAGCCCTGTTTCCTGGGAATTCTATTTCGGCTCAGCCATTACCTGATTAAGCTCTGAAGTTGGGCCTTCAATGGTTTTATCTAGAGGCCACTGTAAACTCCCGAAACACGTGGTTCACAGCCAAAAGGGTATTGTTGCCGCACGGAAGGCTGTGTGCATTTTGAGTGTGGTTTTATCACGTTCCAGAGATCTGAATCCTGTTTGCTCACCCAGAAGTTGGTGAGTAAACTCCGTACTTTATCTTTCTCAGCCTGTGCTAAAAGCACAGTGCCTTTTAAAAAAATTTTTTATGTTTATTTATTTTAGAGAAAGTACGCGCGCGCGCACACACACACACACACACACGGGCATGGGCACGGGCACGGGCAGAGGAGGGGTAGAGAGAGAGGGAGACACAGAATCCCAAGAAGACTTCAGGCTTTGAGCTCCAATCTGGGGCTTGAACTTGCACACTGTAAGATCATGACCCGAGTTGAAGTTGCGCTTAACTGCCTGAGCCACACAGGCATCCCGACGGTGTCTTTTAAAGCAGATCTCATCTCATCTCGGATGGATTGTTGTGGGCGGTTTTGTTTTGTCTTTGGACTGTTGTTTTTAAAAACACTGATCCAATACTCTTAAAAAACAAACAAACTTCAGAACATATTCTCAATAAGCAAATCCAGTCTGACTTAAAATATTTTACGGTATTCATTTAATTAAATGGCGAAAAAGTAAGCATTTTGGTGGCCTCAACATACCGTGACTGGCATTAGGCTGGACTCCTCCGCCAGGATGTAGACCCAGCGCACTGGCCTTAGGTGCTTGGCAGGCAGCCTCTGCGAGGTCAGGTCACTGTGTCACGTTACAGTTCTTTACAAAGGGGTTCCCAGTCATTTTCAATTTGAAGACTCATTAAAAAAAAAAAACAAAACAGCAAAATACTACATGTCCCTCCTGTCACCCAGTGGTGGCTGTACTTTGAGTGTCTGTGTGGTAGTGGTAGCTGTACCAAGAACAGAAGCAATGGTAACTAACAGTGACAAGTCCTGGGGCTGAGGTCACAAGTGGGTAGCCTCACTAGCCTGCTTGTACAGATACAGAGAGATGGTTCAGAGGAGCTGAGTAATTTTCCCCCAGATCCAATAGGTTTTAAATGGTAGAGCTTGGATTATAACCCAAAAAATTAGACTCTAAGGTTTAATCACAAAAACGACTCTGAGTTCACTAATGCTTTTCCGTGTACCTGTATTTTATTCATTGCCCTAGCCTGCCCGCCTGCCTGCTAGACTAGATGTTCTCCTTCACCAACTTGGTTTGAGTTCCATAGGTCATGATCTTTCATACATATGCTGATCTATAAGGATACCTGTGTGTGTCTCTTATGTTTGTTTCTTCAGAGTGGAGCGAGGATATTTGCAAAGCGATCTGTGTGCAGGATACTATCTTTTTATGACTTTTCAGTCTTTTACAATTGTCTTGCCCACACCTATTATGACAACACTTTCTTTAAACAACTTGCCTTTATGGACGCTTCTCAAGTATCGGTCCTAGTTTTCTTAGAAACCACTTCTCTTTCCGCTCATACCCCTATTTCATCAGTTGATGTCACATTTTAGGGGACCACAGTAACAAGTACAACTAACACCAACAAATCTGGGGACAGACACAGCTGACCCTGGGTAAACGCATGATGCACAGTGGATCTAGCCAGGGGTACTCTGTGTGCCGTGGGCATCTGCCCCTTGGCATGTTTACCAAAGGGACTGAGGATAGTCTTGGGGGAGGGGTTCCCCAGAGTAGATGCTGGTTAGGAGACTACCTGTGATGTTTTAGAAAATATTGGTACCTGGGCACCTGGGCCCAAGTTATATTATTTATGTAGCCTAGAGACAAGATTTGCCCTGCGTGTATATTGCAGATCTCTGGCAGTGACCGCAGTTACTGACTCACTATTATTTGCTCTAAAAGATTGACTCAAAAATTGTTACTAGTTATAAGGTCAAGGGCTCATTGTTCCCAAACTCCCACACCCCTCAAAACTCTCGCAACTTTTAGAAATAAAAGAGGTGAAGAAGTAATGAGCTTTTTTTTTTTTTTAAGACCCGTACTAGTCAGCAGCTTCTTCTGTGACATAGATGGGCTGCTTATGAAATTCATGAAAACAGCAAACTGGGAGGGATTTAAGCCAGCAGACTGGATGAGATAAAGTACCTTATAAAGTACCTTCCCAAATGTATAACTCTCTGTGCTTTCTTTTGTAACTGTTCTGAATTTAATTTTCAGGTTTGATTTTTGTTCACGTTAAATACATGTCCATACATGTGGACCTGTGTAAGAGACTGTTGTATTGCAGTACACATGTGCTGACCTCAGTTAAATGCCGAGCGAGACTGTTTGGAGTTGACTCATAATCTTCAGTTACATTACTATTAATGCTTCTGACATTTCTAATAAAAATGCAAGTAGTTGTTAAGTATCACTAGAGCTTCAACTATCTTTTAAACTCTTGGATAAATTTAATTGAAGAGCTTCTGAGATTATGAGATGGTTGTTCAAAATGTTACCATTCACAACCATTTATCAAATCTATAAAAATCAGGTGTTTCTTGTCACTGATATACCAAAACAAGGTTTAGAAATAAACTAAATGGTGGGGACTCTCTTCTACTTGCTAGATGGGATACTGCCCGATTCATAGCCTGATTAATAAAATCAGATAGATCTTTGTGGAAAAAAAAGAAATAAGCTGGACGGAGAGTGAGAGGTGATTACAAAATCACTCATAATCCCTGATTTCAAATGCAGTGCTTGCATTCATCAAAGCGGCTGGAGTATTTTTATTGATTGGTTGTATTGGGAAATGTTATCTATTTAAATGTATACATTTCTGCTAAATCACAAAACTTTTTTCCAATCCTGAGGCTTTTTCCATAGAGAGGGAGAATGATCACTGTTTTTGCCAAATGCCCTTCAATTCTGAGAAGAAAAAGTGGTTCCTATGAGTAAGCTGTGTATTAGTTGGCTAGGTCTGTTCTAACTAACAAAGTACCATGGACTCAGTGGCTTAAACAACAGAAATTTATTTTGTCACAATTCTGGAGGTTCTAAGTCCAAAACCTCAAGGTCTTGGCAGGTTTTTTTTCTCCTGCTGAGGTCTTTCTCTTTGGTTTGTAGATGACTGTCTTCTCACTGTGTCTCAAAGGGTTATCCCTCCATACCTGTGTGTGTCCAAATTTCTTCGTCTTATTAGCATGACAGCCATATTGGATTGGGGCCACTCTAATGGGCCTCTTTTACCTTAATTATCTCTTTATAGACCCTGTCTCTAAATGCAGTCACATTCTGAGGTGTTGGGGGTTAGCACTTCAGCATATGACTTTTGGAGACAAATTCAGCCCTAACAAAATGACATTAAGAAAAATTGCCCGGGGATTCCTTCTTGGCAATCTGTGAGGAACCTGCAGCTCTGGGTTTTTCCTGGAGAGATGATGATTCAAGGTACTTGTTTAACCGTTTAAATGCTAAAGACTGTTGTGTTAGAGTTCCTGGATATCAGTCTGATTGGTAAGAGGGATGGCTTTCTTGCTAGCCACAGTCAGCATGGACCAGCTCTTTCGGGCTGAGATCTTTCTCTCTTTGCAGTTTGCCACTCCTTGGTTTTCTCCTGAAGTATAGCAGTGACTTGAAACCTTTTCCCCACCCTACCAAGGCAGCAGCTCCACTTTGCTAAGTTCCTTGCTTGCCCTTGGCTACAAGTGATGTGACACCTGAGTTTACCCTTTGGAATGTCGTGCCCTTTAGATCTGCTGAGGAAAGGTGAGATTCAGAAGGGCCACCGTGAAGCCAACTCAAGTTCAGCTCTCCTTGGCTTGTGCTGTTAAGTAAGCATTGTAGCTGTGGGCCACCCTGTTGTCATATGTTTCCCTCCAAAGCGACAATTCTGTCGTAGTTGCCTGCGAGATGCCGCCTGCCCTTCTGGACTGTATGGACAGCCTACTTTCAGCACGGTAACACTCAGCAATTGGTGGAAAGAAGAAACCACCACTGACATTTATTGACTATTTGCTTTGCCCCAAGTGTGATTGCTTAGCCTTTTATCATCACACCATCCCAGTGAGGTAGGTAAAGTATCCTCATCTTAGATATAAGGAAACTTATCTTAAAGAATTTAAGTCAACTTGCTTAAGATCAAATGGTTGGTGAGCATGGAGCAGAAATTCAAAGCCAGGAAGAATTACTCAGAGCCCAATGTCTTCAATATTCAAAAGCAGAGAATCTGTAAACTTGGAGATTTCCTAGACTTTGTATATCTAGAAAGCATGAAGAGACGAGTTTAATTGGAGGTATGTCCTGGAGTGGGTCCCAACCAGTATTGAAATCATCCCATTCTATCATCTGGTGAAGTCAGGAATGTGGGGCTTTTGGGGTGCTAGATTTAAAAAAAAAAAGAGATATAATTTACATACCATACAATTCACCCTTCTAAAGTATACAATTCAGTGGGCTTTTTTGGTATATTCACAAAGTTGTGAATATACTTACTCTATATGCATTAGCAATCACTGTACAAAATCTATATGCATTAGCAATCACTCCCCTCCCTCAGCCTCTGGCAACCACCAAACTACTTTCTGTATCTATGAATTTGCCTATTCTAGATAGGTGATATAAATGGCATTATATAATATGTGGCCTTTGTGTCTGGCTTCTTTTACTTATTAACATGTTTCAAGGTTCATCCATTTGTAGCATGTATATTTCTTTTCCTAATGGCTGAATAATATTCCATTATATGGATAGACCACATTTTTTTTAACCACTTGTAACTGATGGACAATTGAATTGTTTCTACTTTTTGGCCATTATAAATAATGCTGCTGTGAACATTCATGTGGAAGTTTTTGTGTGGACATGTGTTTTAATTTCCCTTGGGTGTGTGTATGTGTGTGTGTGTGTGTGTCTGTATAGAAGAGTGGAGTTGCTGAGTCATGAGGTAATTCTATGTCTAACATTTTGAGGAACTGCTAGGCTCTTTTCTAGAATGGTTGTACCATTTTATATTCCCCTCAGCGATATATGAGGTCTCCTATTTTTCCACTTCTCTCCAGTACTTGTTTTTCTCTTTTTGGTCAGTGCCATCATGGTCGGCTTGAAGTAGTATATCATTAGGGGTTTGAGTTCTGTTTCCCTAATGACTAATGATGTTGAGCATCTCCTTGTGTGCTTATTGCCATTTGTAGATCTTCTTGGAGAAATGTCTGTGCAGATATGGGTGGGTTGTTTTCACACCTGTTTCCAAGCTGATAAAATACAAGATATTTTTATACTGACTCCCTTTTTATTCCATATTTCCCCCCTCTTCCTGCCCCTTAATCATGGGGTCATTATACTGGAACCTAAACAAGAATAATTCCTTTTGTAATAGGAAAAAGTGCTCATCACCCTACAGGAATAAATCCTCTTCCCCCCTACACTCCCCCCGCCGCTCCCCGCTCAATATGGGAAGGAACCTGGAGAATTTCATTTTGTGCTTCATTATTCTGGCTGGAGCGGTCTGTCTACACTGGACTTTTAATACTGTCCTTGGGAAGTATTTGGTGTCCTCTGATTTTTATATTTAAGGTATGTGTTCTGGATAGAACTTTAGTACTTTTTATCTAAAGCCAAATGTAACATACAGTATGCCAGGATTTGCAATGAGAGGCGAGCTTCAGATAGTTCATAACAATATCTGCACATCACATTCCTGGGCCAGGAAAGAACCTTGAAGGAGTACTTTCCATGGGACTCTGCCTAAGTCATCACAGACAAATGAAATTTTATATATAATATTTCTAATACTTCTTATTCTTTTGAGCCCAGCTGTGGGGATTTGAGTCATTATACTCTTCAGTTTATGGCACTCTGTCACCAGTCAGTGCTAGGCCCCACTTCTGTTTTGTTTTATTAAAAAAAATTTTTTTAATGTTTATTTTATGTTTGAGAGAGAGACAGAGTGTGAATGAGGGAGGGGCAGAGAGAGGGAGACACAGAATCTGAAGCAGGCTTCAGGCTCTGAATAGCTCAGAGCCTGACGTGGGGCTCGAACTCATGAATGTTGAGATCGTGACCTCAGCAGAAGTCAGATGCTTAACTGACTAGGCCACCCAGGCGCCCTTTTTTGTTTTATTTTTAAAATGTCTTTTCTTCTTCATCACCTTCCCCATTCATCCCCTTCCATAGATCTCCAGTACAAAGTGCTAAATATATAGCCTTAGACATATCTTTAAAAAATGGAATGTTTTTAATCTGAAGAAACCTTGTATTTTTATGGTTGCCAGCTAGTCCTTTGCTCCTGACTACTGCTTAGTCATTGGCCATGTGCAAGGGCAGGGACCGCACATACTTACCATCCCCAGGTGGTGACAACCCAGTCTGCCTTGGGCTCACTGCCACCAGTGAGACCAGCATACCCTTCACATATTTTTCAGCCATTTGGATTTCCTCTTTGGGAAACAACTTTTCTCAACTTTCGCTTATTTCATAAACTTTAAAATTTCTTTAAAATTTTTTATTATTTTTAGTTACTTGGAAGTGCTTGTGTACATTCTCGATGCCAGTCCCCGGAGATTGCAAAGCTCTTCGCCCAGTCCATCACCCGCCATTAACTTTGTCTTTGGTACCTTTTATTTTGATGTGGTTGAATCTGTAGTTTCCCTTTTGGATGCTATTTAACAAACCCATCTCACTCCAAGTTCATTTCTCCAGTTTCCTCTCCACTTCATTTCATAGTTTTGCACCTAAGTTTTTAACCTAACTGGAGAACATCTCTATGTAGGTATGAGATGGGGAATCTACTTTTACTCTTTCCAGTTTTCCTAATACCATCTGTAAACAAGTTATCCTTTCCCCACTGATTTGGGATGCCACCATTAGCATCACATTTAATGGCCCATTTGTGTGCGCCTGTGTCGTTCCCACACGAATACCGTGGCATCTGGTTGGGTGAGTCCCCTTTGTTTTTCTACTCAAAGATTTTCCTAACTGTGAAAATTTTAGAATCAGTTTGTATCTCAAACATCCTGTTGGGAATTTTGGAATTTTGATTGGGATTGCATTAACTTTATAGATGAAGTTTGAGAAAACTTGATGTCATGCAATGTTAAGTAGCCCTTTCTTTAAACATCTGTATTTCATTTATTTAAATCTTCTTTTGGAACATTTAATAGATCTTAACATACTTCTCCATGGAGGTCCTATGCATTCTTTGTTAGGTCAAGTCGTAGATACTGTGATTCCCTATTTTTTAAAATCTCCCGAGAATGAAGTTCTACCGTTTTGTTCTGTTTTTCATTCTAGTGTTTACCTGTCCTTATTACCACAATGCTCTTCCTCCACTTACTGTACATCCTTCATTCATAGTTTAGGCCTATTTTGCTGAGTCTTTCCTGGTAGAAGTAAAAAACAGCCAGTCAGAAGCTTTGTGATATTTGGAAGACTTGGTTTAATCGCCTTTCACCTTATACTCTCACCCTAAATAATGTTACTTCATTTGCCTTTCCCCATGATTCATGTTTTTCAAGGATAAAACAATTCTCTGACTATACCCTAGATTTCAGATTGTCCTTTTTTTTTTTTTTATGTATTTTTTAAAGTAATCTGTAGCCTGGTTTGGGGCCCAAACCCACAACCCTGAGATCAAGAGAGCGGCACGTCTTCCACTGAGCCAGCCAGGCGCTCTAGAGTGCCCTTCCTGTATGAGTAAATATATAAATGGGAGTGGTCTCAGTGGACGAGCCAAAACACATTCCACTGGCTTAAACCACACAGAAAAAAAAAAAAAAGTAGTGACCCTAAATTAGAAATGTTTAAATTTAAAATTAATGAATTAATGTTAGTTGTGCAGAACAACTCTAGCCGCAAGTTGCATTTTATTGTAGGTTGGATTTGAGATCAAAGATCTTAGAATTATCGTTAATAGTTCAAACATCATTTATTGAGTCTCATTTTTATAAATCTTATTGGCTTCTCACGTGTCCGTGGATTCTTGTGTGTCTGACCACAGACATGTCTGTACCTGCCTCTACCCACAGAGTGTCTGGGTATGTGTGAGTTATAAATATACCCATCATTTTAAATACATCTTTATCTTTAGTGTTAATTGCTTCTTTCTTCTTCCACTTTCTCAGTGAGTAAGTCGAGCTGGGAGGACCTGTATGCAGTTGGCTGTGCACTGCCTTCTAACTAATTATGTGTAAGTTCTCCTCTGTCATTGGTTTCAACCAAGCCCAATGGTACCTGGTGTCTCATTTTACCCAAAAGCAACCCAGGTGAAAATGAGAAATTTCTTTTTCTATCAGGTTTCCAAATGGCCTGGTGGCTGCTAAAGTCCATGTCACGTGCCCTGACCTCGGTCGTTTGCATAGTTCAAGGCCAACCTGTAGTTTGTATTTGGTATCCAAGTAGGTGCCTTTAATTTGAATGTGAAACGTTTAAAACATACAAAAAGTATATAAATGGTACTTAGCCTTTCCCTGCTCTTGTCAGTGTGTTTTGCTTTCCTGAGAACTCAGAGCCCTTTTATCCCACTGTCATTCTTTTAGATCCATCCCACCCCACCCTATCTGTGCTTGGAAGATTTCCTTCCTTCTAAGGACTTGGAAATGCAGAAGCTCACTTTCCCGGCATCCTTTGCAGCTAGGGCCTGGGCTCTACAGGTCAGTGGGTCCGTCCTAATCTTTGAGTTGGGAGCCAGTGGCACTGACAGCTCAGGAGCACGAAGAGCTCACTCGCCCTGGGGACAGTTTATGCAGGATCATGTCCCTAGGGCAGCAGAGGATGTATGTATGTGGCTGCCCACAGTTTGTGGCATGTGAGGGTGGTGCCGTTGGCTGTACAGGCTGAAACAACGAGTTTGGAATCGTGGCAGAGGGGTTCTCACACCTGGTTCTGGGGCCTGGTTGCCTCTTGTTCCTGATTGCCCCATCTCAGCTTCTTGATACCCTTTCAGTGAAGTACTTTTCTGCTTGAATCAGTCACTGTTGGTGTCTGTTGCTTGCAATCAAGAATCTTGACTGACATACTCTGATACATAGGTGCTCACTGTGGTTTTAAAACTCTTTGTAACCAACAAAACCTTTTCTTAGGTGAAGTCTCATGGGGAAAACAGCACATGTGAAGCCAATGAAAGGAAAGCTTCTCTGGGTGAGGGGCCTCCGCTATATAAATTACAGTTGAAATCCACAGCCCTGGACATTTATTGACTCTGGATCAGGCTCTGCCTCTTTGCCCACGTTGCCTAAGCCCTGTTTTCTCTGCCAGGCACCCTCTGGAGGGGCAGACGATGGCATTTGCTACTGGTTCTTCATTGTTTTATGCATCCAGGCCCCATCACGTGCTGTCCATTTCCTCTAAGACTCTGACCTTCTCTCTGATGCCTTTCACCAGGTGAATGGTTACAAACCTGGCCTGCGTCCAGACCCTACGCAAGTGTGGATAGCTGGGTCAAAGGACATTTGTTACATGTCTCTCTTAGAATCTTCTTCAAAACACACACCCATTTTTAAGATAAAAAACTTAACAGTCAACTAATGAGTGAATTTTGTCCCCAGGTGTAATAAAGGATATACTTTAGAATGACATCTCTTAACCTTGGCAATTTTGACTTAAATTTTTTTTTTTTTTTCATTTTGAGGTTATGATAGACTCACATTGTGACATTTTGAGCCAGATAGTTCTTGGTTGTGGGGACTGGCCTGTGCATTGTGGGATGTTTAGTGGCATACCTGGCCCCTACCCACTAGTTGCCAGGGACACTTTCCTTCTCCAGGTGTGGCAACCAACCATGTCTGCAAACATTTCTTATCAAATGAATGTCCCCTGGGAGGTAAAATTGTCCCCTCTAGAGCCATTTGTAAAGAAGGCACAGAGCGCAGTGTAACTGCTGTGGGGACCAGGGCTAAACCTGGCTGATTTTCCTTGGCTTCGCTAGAAGCGCTGGATCCTTGGGCATGGACTGGATAGGGAAGGAGGGAAGCCAGAGGGGCTGAGAAGAAGACCATTGGTCCCGGTGAGGTTGAAGAAGGAGTGTGGGCGACTTCTCACAGCTGGAGAACCGGGGGATGGGGCAGAGGCTGGGGCATGTGTGGTTTTCACCATGGAGCATGCGGCGTGGACAGAGCTGGTGGGATTCTTGTGGAACAGAAAGCAGGGACAAGGAGGTGAGGCCTGGTAACCCTTCTGTGCCCCCAACCCTTGCTGGGACTGCTGAGTAAAGAAGGAACTTGGGAGCCACAAACTGATCCACCTCCCTGGTGATGAGGGAAGGGCAGGAACACTAAGCAAAGGCCCTAGGGAAGGAAGTTCCCTAAAGAGGGCAGAGCAAGGCCTTCCCAAGGGAGGTCGATGCACCTGCTGGACTGCAAACCACTGCAGGAGCAGCCTGGAGAAATTCCTTTCCCTCGCAGAGTCTGGGGCAGAGCAGAAATCTGGAAGGAAAGAAGAGGTAGGCCTAATTATCTCCGGGCCTCATTTTACAATAGAAAGATTGGGTCTCATGGGAGCCTAGAGACTTCAACAAGTTCTCTTATGCAATAGCTATTTGAGTAAATTTATTTCTGTCCTCCAGTGGTGAGAGATATCACTCTTACACTCTTTAGATGATGCTAGTTTGATATGTGCTTGGCTGTATTATAAATGCAATCCTAAATAAATTGCTAATGCCAAAAAGCAGACTATATATCATTTTCAGTAAGGAAGAAGAGGTGGGAGGGAAATAGCATATGGTATAAAGTTGTACAACCTAAAAATAAAGCTGCCTGGTTCTCCTCAAGACAACCTTGAGTGTCTTCTGTGGGAAGAAAAATAATGAATCAAAAACGGATAAAGTATATTTTGACTTATACCATTAATGCTTAAATTTTTAGGGACAGAAAGTGTTTGTTTCGGGCTGGTTTGATGGCAAATGAGCACAAGGAAACTTTTAGGGGAGGATTGACGTGCTCTAAAACTGGGTTATGGTGATGATTGCATGACTATAAATTTCCTAAAAATTATTGAATTGTGCATTTGCAATGATTTTATGGTATGTAAATTATACCTCACTAAAGTGATCAAAGAGTTATCGCTCTGTGCTTTAGGTAGTATCTTCTTTGACTTGTCAGCAGTTTTTCTGTGTCTGTATTTCATCAGCCTTTTCAACAAGTATCTCACTTAAGGTAAATCTTAAACCTTCTGAGCCTCATCCTCTTCTCCTGGGAAATGGGGGTGATCGTACACCGCCCAGAGGTTGTTGGTACGTGTAACTGAATTAGCAACTGTAAAGCACATACAGCATCTTCTCTTCCTGGTGTTATTGTCACCACCATCCTTACCGTCATCAAATTCAAAGCACTTGTCATTTCCTTCTCTGTCCGGCCCAGGCCTGCCTCTCAGCCTCCCGCACCCTCCTTTTCACATACTGCAATTAGGCTGCGGCTTCTAAAAGGAAAACTTACTCTTTCTGAAACACTGTTGCAGGTGGTTCTCCACAGCTCTTTGGGTAGAGTCCAGACTCCCTGTACTAATAGGGACCTCCACCCTAATTGTGGCTCCTTCGTCTCTGGCCTCACCTTAAACTTTCCAGTCTTCTCTCAGCCCTCTGCGCTCCTGCCAGTCAGGAATTCTTCCACTTCCCCATCTGGGCTCTTCCTGGGAGGTTCTCTCCACCATTTTCTCTTTCTGTGGGTGCCGGCATCCTTGTGGCTCCTGGGGAGGCCAGCCTGGAACCCATATCAGGCCCCTCCCAAGCCCTTCAGCACTGTTGCTACTGTCATTACTTATATACCTGCCGTGAGCCCCGCCAGGTAGGGCATGCCCGCCTCCGCCAGCACAGTGCCTGGCACTTGGTCACCAGCCCTTGAAGAACAGCTGTGTCTCAAGTGCTGGCTTGCCTTCCTATTTCAGTCGCTCCAGGGAGATAACCTGCTAAGTGTGTGCTCTGTTCGTCTGAGGAGGCCTCACATCTGGAACCCTTTCTCTTTGGGTCTTTGTTCCAGAGAAAGCTCCCTTTTGTCTTCCATAGGTTTGACTTAAACTGGAAAAGAGAGATGGCCTTAGCATTGTACAGGATGGTACTTTTCCAAGGCGAAGATCCTTTCCGCGTTTGATCTCCTGGGATCTTAAAGCCCTAAATTAGAAATGCTTTCTTTGCATGGAATAAAAGAGCTTACCCATCAACCATCTGCTCACCTGGAAACCAACTTTTTCCTGTGGAGATCCTCTTTAGTTTTTCTACACGTGCATTTTAAAAATGTGTTTAAATAAAGCAACGTTTCCATTTTAATCTGAGGGATTCAGTTATTTAGCTCCTAGCCTTCCCCTCCCCCACCGCTGCTGGGCCAGTGGGGGCTGGCAGTTCCCTGGAGTTTCATTTGTGAATTTTATCTCATCTTTTTAACATTTCTATACATAGAAATGTCATATAGAAATTCTATATGTGTATGTGTATATATATGTACATACAGTGACTATATAGACAGTAAAAACTTGGATCAAGTAACTTTTTCTGTGAGTGTTCTGCAGGACAAACGTTCTAATAAATTTTAAGTCGATAAATGAGCGATGTCTTGCAATAGGAGTACTATGTGATGCCAAACGTCACATGATCACAACTGAACCAGTTGTCCTGCTCTCCCTCTCCCTCTCCCTTCCCCTCTCTCTCTCCTCTCTTGCTGGCTTGCTTGCTGCGGGATTATGGGTAATCGTCTCCCATGCTCAGATGCTCGGTCTCAGGCTGCGGTGTTTGACAGAAATCAGTATTTTTTCCGGATGTTGGAAGGTGCCCACAACTGGCACGGGTGTATTTTTTGTCACTTCAGAGCACCTATGGACAGTCCTTCGCTTTCCCATACAAGAGTAAGGAATGCTTTGCTTCATTCTAGGTCATTGGATAGGTTCCTTGTTAAAGTCGCACGAGGAGAAAAAGATTCCATTGAGCCAACAGATAGCAGTGATTCCGCTAGTGATAGTGAAAGTCGTCTTACACGATAACCCTCCTCTCTCTGGTCTCTCTCACATCAGCCATGAAGGTTTTCAAAGATAAGTGCAGGTTAATTTGTTTACTTTTCTTTACATTTTGTATTTTCTTTATTATTTTGTATTATATTATAGTATTATAATCATTTTTATATGAATATGTTTGGGTTGTAGAATGAATCACTGAGTTTCCATTATTTCTTATGGGGAAATTCGCTTTGATATACAAGTGCTTTGGATTACAAGCATGTTTCTTGAATGAATTATGCTCGCAACCAAGGTCTTACTGTATGTATCAAGAATATAGGATATCAAGAATATTGGTGGTGCTATAAAGGTGGGTGAAGTAGGGATGCATTATTTTAACATTAGAAACAAGATTACAACCGCATAGAAATTCACCAATATGCAGTGGTTTGCAGACTTTCCCAATCAGCAGAAGCTTTTCCCGAAAGGACCTTGTAGGTGGGAGCCCAGAATGTGCACAGTGCACACCCTCGTGTGAGCCTGAAGTGCTGGGGCCTGGAGTCTGGCCCATGTAACTTCCCCTCGCAGCGCTGCTTAATCCTCTTTGTGCTTCAGAGCTACCTGAGGAGCTTTGAGGATGTGTTCCCATGCCCGCTTCCACCCCAATATGGCCCTGGGCTGGCCCCTGTGGGGCCGGGCGTGGGAGTGCTCCCCAGGGCTTGCTCTCGGTGCTCAGGGCAGCAGGGTGAGACCTGCTCCTCCCAGCACAGTGAGCAACGACTCCAAGAGGCACTCGGATGCCGAACTCTAGAGCAATACGGAAGGCTCTCTGAAGACTCTTCTCCACCAGAAACACATTCACAGGTAAAGGGGTTGGGTAATTGGCAGGGCATAATGTGCTCAGAATAATTGTGCAACCATGGGAGGAAGTGCCATGGGGTAATTCTCCACCTGGGCAGTGGGCGTGACGGTCTTCTGTCTGGTTTCACATTTGTCTTGTCATTACCAGATGGCGTAGCCCGTCGCAGCCCTTTACCACTTGGCCCGACCCGGGCTTGGCAGGGGAGGGCAGAGGCGATGGGACCACAGCTATTTGCTTCCTTCTCTTCTTGCCCTGCCCGCTCTCGTTATGGAGCTAGGGGAGGAAAGGTGTCCAGAAAGGGTGCAGGTCTCCCCCGATATCCCTTCCCAGAAACCAGGACCATGGTGCCTCTGGCTGCCACTGCTTTTGGAATATTGGAGAGCGTGTGACTGCACTCATAGTTGCAGCTTGTCCTCAATCATAGAGGTGGGGAGGGGGAGTGACCCACTCGGGACACAGGCACGGTGGCTGGTTGCGGTAGCCCCAGGAGGGTTGGGCGCATACCCACCCTCGCAGGGCATCTTCCCTGCCCTGTGGCCACTGGGGCAGTGGGCATGGTCACGAGTCTGGTCCACAAGCCCCACCCCGTGCACCTGGCCTCATGCCCCTGACTCATCTCCTGGCCCCCTGCGTCCTCCCACTTTGCCAGCTCCAGAGTGTTCTGGACTGCTTAGGCCTGTTGGTCCCTCTCGTCTCCCGACGCCTCCTTTGCCTTCAGCAGCGTTTCCTCAAGTCAGGTTGGATCATCTGCGGAATTACCTGGAATGCTTTTTTTGATGTGGATTCCTCAGCCTATTCAGGACCTACAAGATCTGAGCTCTGTGGGAGGGGCCTGGGAAATATGCATTTGACAAGCTTCCTGGTGATGCTGGTACAGGCTGGCATTTGAGGACCACTGAGCGAGGTCCACCAGGTGGTCCGCAGTAACTCGTCCACATGCCCGCCCCTCCCCCCCAGCCCCTTCCCTTCCCGACTCTGCCGCCCTCATCCCCCTCCCGGTCCCTGTCCACTCCCACACCCAGAGGGCTCTGCTGTCAGTGCAGGGAAATGCAGATCAGGGAGTCCCTCCTCACGGCGGCTCCCTCCTTCTGTCCCGTGCTCATCTCTGTTTTGGGTAACTATTGAATTGAACTGTTGCCCATCCCAGGAATGACTTTTTTTGGTAAGCTTCTCAAGACAAGCCATACCTCTGTGCTGCTGACATCTCACATAGTCTGACATGAGAGGCATCAAAAGAAGTTTCAAACTGCATTTGCAGGCTGAGAGAGGCGAGGGTGAGAAGCACCTTGAGTTGGTCTGTATCTTGAGGGTCTTTCCTGTTCTGAGCCCCCAACCACGCTCCTCAGTTTAGAGGGAAATGTGGGCACATTTGGAAATACTTTGGTGTGGGAGATAAGTACGGCAACAGAGTTAGAAAACATCTGCATTTCTCTTGGTGCCCCTGAGACCTCAGCACCTTAGAGCAGCAGGGAGATGGAGCGCATGGCTGCCCTTTCCAGGCCCTCGTTTGGTGCATTTACGTTTATATCCCGCAAGCTCAGTTGGTCTTTCTCCAGCTCTTTGTAGTGTTAACAAAAAGGAGGGGGAGGAGAAGGGGCAGACCCCAGGACAGCCCTGCTGCAGACCATTCTCCCCTCTCTAGCGGTGCCAACAAACACACAGATTCCCAAGGCTCCCTGCCCCAATAGGCATCTCTTATGTTTTTTACCATCGACTAACTGACTAAAGCCATTGACAAAAATAAAGATGATTTATAAAATGGTAGCATGGGGTGAGCTGGGATTACAATCTGCGATCTGCTGCTGGGAGTTTATCTTGCAAACAGACCTAAACACGTCTGAGTGAAGTCCGGATAAGGTTGCATGTTGTTTGTGACAGCAAAGCCGGGAAATAGCCTGTGTTTCTACTGTTAATAGACTGGGCCCAGCCACACAAGAGGACTCTCCGCAGCTGTCACAGAAGAAAGAGAAGGTCCATGCAAAAAGCTAGCCATTCTATATTGTTAAGGGAAGAAAGTAAGGCAGGGAAAAACATATGTTTTTGTGTAAGAAAAGGAGAGAAAAATAAGACAGTATATTTGTATGCTGGGTAGACACCA
>NW_027532002.1:1558513-1666403 GCF_008692635.1 Crocuta crocuta | reverse complement strand
TGCCTTTTTTTTTTTTTTTTTTGGGGGGGGGGGGGGGGGGGGGCGGGGAAGGAGGGACGGGGTGGAACCGACAGGGGATGGGTGGAGGCAGACAGATCTCTCGGTGTGTGTCTCTATTAGCATCTTGATTTTTTGAAGTATGTGAATATATTTCCCTTAAAAATTATATACAGGTAAAATATTTCTAATATGGTTTTATGTAATGCTACATCAACAGACTGATTATTATCTTGTAATTAAAACCAGACTGGTCTCAACAGCTTTTGCCTTGCCCAAGTTCCCATCAAGGCTTCATACTCCTTCCATTGGGTCTTCGCAAGGAACTTATGGACTTTCTCAAGGGCACGTGGCTGGAGATGGGCAAGCAGGCTGGAAGCTTCTAAAGCTGAGTCTGTACCACCATGGAACAGAAGCAAAGAGCTTCCTTCCCGTCAGCAGATGGACATGGGACCAACATGCAGATGCGGGCGTTAAAATGGCACCCTTGAAGTAAAATCTGGTATACTGGGTCTTTCACCTTTAAAACAATTTTTTTAATGTTTATTTAGTTTTGAAAGAGAGAGAGAGCAGGGGAGGGGCAGAGAGAGAGGGAGACACAGAATCTGAAGTAGGCTCCAGGCTCCGAGCTGTTAGCACAGAGCCTGACACAGGGCTCAAGCTCATGAACCATGAGATCATGATGGGAGCTGAACTCAGACACTTAACCAGCTGAGCCACCCAGGCGCCCGTCTTTCCACCCTTTTAAAGTTCTGCTTCACTTCTGTAGGCGCTCTTTAGGGTGTCCTTGTCATTATGTTCTACTGTTGATGTGATGATGACCTTTGACCGCTTGCCTTTTCCTTCCTCCATGGATGGCAGTAGCCATGGAAGCCCCCAAATTCTGGTGTTGCTGAGTCAGAGCTTCTTAGGTGGATGGGGTCGGGCAGGTCTCAGAGAGGAGGGCCCAGAGGGGTGCCAGTCCTTATCTGTAATCCACTGCTTCTAAGCCAGCTCACATTCCAGTTCGTTAGAACTGTTCTTCTCAGATTTGAGCAGCTGACTGTGGGCTGTTCATGAGTGTCTTCCGATGTGCAGACGGCACTCACACATCATTGTGGTCTCCACAGAGACTGAGACCTGGCTTGCTTGGCACAGGTTTTGTACTTGGCCGACACACGGTCTAGTTGTGCTCCTAGGAGGAGATGATGGAGACCCAGTAAGGCTGAGCATGGTCTCTGTTTGAAAAATCTCATCACATCTACCTGGTAAACCATCCTGACGGAGCGCTCCGTGGAATTGTACACTTGGCTTCTGTTACCAGAAGCTCTCGCTGTGGGGATGTTGTCAGGATGCTGCCAGTCAGTGCAGTGGCTTCACCCCAGGAGGGGAGCAGCTTTGCTCCAAGGAACTTGCTTTTCTGTTTGTTTTCCTCAGACTGTGTGAGTTTTCCCACAGTGCTTTGACTGCTCAAAGCACAGATCGGTATTCTGCTATCGCTAATTGTGTGGATCTCGTAAGCCGGATGGTCTGTCTTTCTGGGCCCATCTCTTTATTCTAGTCAGATTATTCCCGGCCCTTATTTTAAAAATTTATATTCTACTTTATTGTATAGTCTCACAAAAGCCATAAATTCCTTATGAAATAAGGCTGAATATAAGCAAGGAAGCAAATTTTGTGTCTTTGGTTCTTCTCAACTTGACCTGAGGTTTGGTTTTGTTTGGTTTTGTTTTGACTTTTCTCTGGGATGAGGGTTGGCAATTTTTTTCTGCAAAGGATCAAGGAGTAAATATTTTTGGCTTTTTGGGCCATACCATTTGTGTTGCAGGTATTCCGTTCACTGTCATAGAGTGAAAGCAGCCACCGGCAACACACCAAACGTAGTTGTGTTCCAGGAAAACTTTATAGACACTGACATTTGAATTTTTTATAATTTTCTCATGTTAATGAATATTCTTCTTCTTTTGCTATTTTTCAACCCTAAAAAAGTGTCAAAACCATTCTTCCTTTACAAGCTGTACAGAGACAGGAGGCAGACTGGATATGGCCTGGGGGGTTGCAGTTTGCTGATGCCTCCTCTAAATCACTGATGTCTTTTGATCACTTCTGAGAAAAAGAAGGCCTCATATACTCAGCTGTTCACAATGTTAAAAGGGCAGGAGATGCCTCTAGAAGGGAAAATCTGTGTTTCTTCCTTCCCCTGAAGAATTCAGTCCCTTCAGTTTGTTGATTCCCTAAGTAGCATTTTTATAAAACCACAAAAACTTTCACAAAATATCAATAAGAGGTAAAGAATTAGTGATATGATGAACACCCATATTACCACCCAACTTAAGAAAGAGAACACCGTTATTTTAGAAATATTTATTTATTTATTTTCTTAATGTTTTTTTATTTTTGAGAGAGAGAGAGAGAGAGAGGCAGACAGCATGAGCAGGGGAGGATCAGAGAGAGAGGGAGATACAGAATCTGAAACAGGCTCCAGGCTCTGAGGTGGCTGTCAGCACAGAGCCCGATGTGGGCCTCGAACCCACGAACCGTGAGATCATGACCTGAGCCCAAGCTGGACACTTAACTAACTGAGCCACCCAGGCGCCCCAGAACGCTGTTATTTTAATGTTCCTTTTGTTCCTTCCACATATAGGGATGACTCCTTGGGGAAATTTCTTTTCTGGAGAGTTATGCGACGTGTGTCCGGGTCCATAAACACATGCATTGTTGAGCTTCCTAGAAAGGAGTAAAGTGCCATGTGTTTGTCTGCAGCTCAATTTTTGTTGTACTCAGCCTCACACTCCCATGGTTCATCCCTGCTTGTGTGTGTAGCCGTAACTTATTCAGCTCCGCTGCGGTGCTGTTCCATTGTGTGGGTGTACCACGATGTACTTCTCCATTCTACCGTTGGTGGACATTTAGACTATTTCCAGTCTTTTGTATCACAGGCAGTATGGCTGCAAACATTCTTATATGTGTCTCTTGGTGCATGTGGGCAAGAATTTCTCTCGGGAATAGATTAGAAGTAGACTTGGCCAGCTTTTGGCATCTTAGTAGTAAATTTTTATTTTATTGATCATGCTAGCATCAAGCATCCGTTTGCCAGACAGGATTTAATAGTGATTGGTGAGCAGGTAGATTCCCAGGCCCTGTGCTCTAACTTCTGTGAGCTGTGGCCCCTCACATTACTACCCTAGAAAGAGGTTTACTTTCCAACTGATGAAGGTCACTGAAGATGTGAGCCTCCTGAGTTGGAGATGGCTTCTGTGAGGGAAGGAGAATCATGCCTTGCATCTGTTCATGGTTCCTAAGCAGGCTTGATGTTTCTCTTGGTGCCCTTTGTGTTAGTGGCAGTGTGTTTGTTTGGCGTGTTGTTAGGCTTTATAGGGATCATATGCTCTATATCAAGTTTCTTTTAAGCTCCATAAGAAGGCCTTCACCTTGGCATAAAACCGTACAGCAGAAATCAGAATATCCCTTTACCAACTGGCAAAAGGGACCAGTTAGCATGAGCTGTTATGTTATAAATATAGATGTTTGAGGTGCATTTACTCCCTTTTTCCTTTCTAGAGATTAGATTTATTTTGCTTGGTGGGTTGCTTATTTTTCCTGGCATTTGTAGGAAATCAGCAGCTTATGATCCTATCTTTGCATTCCTCAGGGGTCCAGAGGTCAGGTGGCCCAGACTCTGTTGGCACCCAGGCCCCACTGTAATACCTCTCTGGGCCCTCCCTCCCCTGGGCACACTGATTTCTCCTTCCTTCTGCCTTTTACACTCCTCTTCCTCAAAAATCTACCTGTCTTGTCTTTAGCTTCTTCAGGTTCCCAGTAAAGGGTGCTAATGGCCGGTGGGGAAAGGACTTTAGGGCGGACTGGCTCTTCTGACCCCGGAAAGCTTATCCCAAGTGGGATCAACCTGAAGTTCTGACCGTGCTTCCCAGGGGGAGAAGCAAGCCTCATTCCCCTGGCTTCAACACCAGACCTTCACTAGGAGTCTTAGAGGGTTCTGTCAGCCTCATTTAAAGACATAAGAAACACATCCCCACATCTTTCTATTGGATTATGAAAATATAGCAGCTGTCTACTGGAAGGACCCAAATAATTGTCTGTTTTTCCCTTCACAACTTCATAAGTCACAGTTTCTATATTGATCTAAGGGAAATAGCATGATTCAAGGCAAGCAATTAAAAGTAACTAAAAATAAACATATAGTTAGGGACGCATAAATGTGTACTTGTGTGGGTGGAGGTATAGGCAGGATCATTGCTGTGGCAGGGGTGTATGCAAAATTTGGACCGATTAAAAGTTTGCAAGCTAATCACTCATTTAAGCAGTGTCAGGAACTATTGTTTGAAATGTTAGATACCAAACTACTACCGCATCAAGTGTTTCTATAATGTAGGTTAGCTCATGCACTATTCTGATCGTAAATACAGCACTGATGTCAGTATATTGTGGAAGTCATTTGTTCCACATTGATATGTTCTAGCATATTAATATTTTCCAGCAGTGCACAAATCCAGCAGGACCCTGCAAGCCAAGGAGGAGCCTATTCGCCTTGTTTGGTTTGGTTTAGCTGCGCACTCTGTTCCGGAAGTGACTTTGCTGGTTCTGTCTGAGCTTTGTGCATTTTGCGCTTGTCATTAGAACTTAACACCTCCAACTCCCCCATCCCTCCTCTTCAATCAACCACCTGTATCTCTTAGAATTTTAAGCCGTCTTCTTTTTAAAAAATTGGTAAGATGTACATAACATGAAATTTATGGTTTTAACCATCTTTAAGTATGTAGTCCATTGACATTAAGAACATTCACATTTTTATGCAAACATCACCACAAGGCATCTCTAGAACTCTTTTTTATCTCACCAGCTTGAAATTATATGCCTATGAAACACTAATTCCCCTTTCCCCTTTCTTCCTCCGACCCCTGGTAACCTTCATGCTAGTTTCCATGTCTGTGAATTTGACTGTTCCTAAGTATCTCAGATAGTAAATTATATAGTATCCTTTTGTGGCTGGCCACTTTCACTTAGTTTAATGTCCTCAAGGTTCATCCACGTTGTGGCCTGTGTCCAAATTTCTTTCCTTTTTAAAGCCTAAGAATATTCTCCTGTATGTATATAACACATTTGGTTTATCCGTCCACCTGTCTGTGGGCACTTGGGTTGTTTCTACCTTTTGGCTGTCATGAATAATCCTGCTAGAACATGGGTGTGCAATAACTATCTATCAGTCAGTCCTGTTCCTCTACTTCCTAATGATAAAATTTACTTTCAACTGTGCTGATAATTTTTTAAATTGTAATTGCCAGTTTCTTTCATCCTCTGGGTACAAATTTGCATCAGTCTTGAATGGTATCTTTCTCTTTTCCTCCGTAAGCGCTGTTATTTTTACTATAAGATTTTTAGAGCACGTACTTTTTTGATAATCGGTATGGCAATAATCATTGGGTGTGATGATGAGGCCAGAAAGGAGTAGGAAGAGGCACTTCCTATTCTACCAACATCAGTTATGGTGATGTAACTTTATCAGTCATTCTGTGTGTCTGGCACCTGCCGGCATGGTGCGGGGGTCAGTCTAGATGATGTGGTAATGGCCTTCGATTCCTGCAACACTGTTGAGAGGTAGGACGCTGCAGCTGGCAACATTGTGACTGTAATTAAGATGGGCGGGCTGGATGGCTGTCATTGGATCCTGCAAGAACCCAGTGGCTATGAATCAATAATCAGCTTCAATGAAAAGCAAAATTTCCATCAGGCTTTCCCTTCATGCGGGTGAGATCTCCAGTAAATAGATGATGTGTGTTAATTCCACATCCTTTTCCTCTTGTCCTGATTCCTAGTCATCTGCTGAAATGAGTGGTTTGTATTAGAGAAAAAAAAAAAGCAACCAGATTAGTGGTTACCAGAGAGTTGGGGAGAAAGGGGCGAAGGGGATCGAGAAGTACAAACTTGAAGGTGTAAAATAAATATGTCATGGATATGTCCTGTACAGCATGGAGAATCTACTCAGTAATATTGTATTTACTATGTATGGTGACAAATGATAACTAGACTTTTCATGGGGATCATTGGACAGTGTATACAAATGTCAAATCACTATGTAGTACACCTGAAATGAATATATTGTATGTCAGATAAAAAAATAACAACCTAAAAATAAATCAAGCTCTGAAATATATAAATCGCTGACTATAGATAATTATTTTTAAATACGTTGGAGAAATGAGTAGATGAATTCTTATGACGCTCACTGGTGTACTTCGTTACAGAAATGCCAAATATTATCAAAGATTTATATAGTTTCATAATTGAAACAATGCTTTGTAACAATATACTAGCAAATATTGATTTCTGCATTTAAAACATATCTGTTTACTGCATGACAGATTGTCCTTTAGTGGGTTCAATTGGACAGATACTGTGGACATATGAATCGTAACCAATGCCACTGAACATTCCTGACCTCCCTGGCTTCTGCAGTTGCTGGTAGCAGGTCCGACCATTTCCTCTGTGCCAGACAGCCATTGAGGAGACTCCACAGCATCAAGCCCAACATGTGGCATGGTGTGGTCCTCAAAAATAATATTTGCTGATTGGTTAACCCAATTTATAAAAACTTCAAGATGAACGCTAATCTGAATTCTGAAGGATGGGGCGTTTGTCAGGTTGAGAAATAGGCATTTTTTTTTCTTATTGCCAAGTCCCAGAAAAGAAATTAATGAATGGTTTTATTCAGTCTTGATATATTAATACTGATGTTATTAGTAAATGTTCAGTAACTATGGTGTAACATAGTCAACTTCTTTATGTTATCAGTGGACATTAATTTTCCTAAACCTTTTGAAAGGTCTTTCCTCCTGTTTTATCTTCTTGAGGTAGATTTCTGTTGGATGTGAGAATCTGGAAATCTAGCCAGTGCCAGCTGTGGGTTAAGAGCTCTAGTAGGTATAGGTGCTTAAGGGACGGAAGAAAGTGCATACCCAACCACTCCCTAAGATGACTGAGAAAGAAGGCTTCCCAAAAATTAATTATTGTCATTCCCTTGCTGAGGTTGTTTAATGCTGTGGTTAAAAGGTCTGTGAATAGTTCAAATTCTATGCCTGATGTTTGCTGTATCTGACATGTTAGATTACTTAACCTTCCCGTGTCTCAGTTTCTCCATCTATAAAATAAAAATAACAACCTGAGCCTCTTTGATTTTGATGACATGTAAATGAAAAATGCGCCTAAGGCTCCCGTAGCCCAGGGCCGGGTCAATGCCGGCCATTATTTTTAGCTTGGGTGACTCTTGATTTGGCTGCTGCATCAATCTCCCGTTCTTAATTCCTGTGCATAAACAAACAAAAATCAATATAATGGTGGCCAAGAAGCAATTCTTGTTTGATTTGCAAAAGCTGTGCATTTCATCCTTAAGCCCAGCCCCTTCTTGAAGGTGAAGCTGGGCAGGCAGCAGCACACAGGTTGGCCTTCGTGGACTTACCGAGAGAAAAACATCTGGCCGCTTCCACTGGCCTTCTTTGTTCTTTGCATTTATTTTAGTTCTGCGAGTCTGATACCTGATGGAAGCCTGACACACAAAAATAACACTAATCAGAGTACAGATGTAAAACAGCCCGCTCTTTGAAGGTGGGGGAGTTGGGGATGAAAGCCTTGCAGCTGGATTATCCCCAGGTTATTTTTAGAGAGGAGAAGCCCACCGTCAAGTAAATTGCATATCCTTCCTGGCCTCTGTCTTCTCAGGTTGTGTGGGAGACTCTGAGGCTGTCCGGGCGCGTGACTTGTACCCACCACACCCAGAACGTTCGGGCTTCCTCATTCTGGTCTCTTGCCAGCCGTCTTCTCTTAAGTCATTACCGGTCATTACCGGTCATTGACCTCTTCCCCAGAAAAATGAGTAAGAGGCTTGTGAACTTGAAAGGATTTCTACATTTGCTTTTACTCAGAAACTGCAGTTTCCTCATTTGGGCCAGGTGGTGTAAAATCAGACAGCGCTTGGAAGTGACTATATTGGTATCGAGCTAGGAAGTGTCCGTGACATCTTTCAAGGGAATATTCTCCTGAGAAGAGTAGGTACCGGTCCTAAAATTAGGCATGTGCTTGTCCTGCCCACCATTAGTTCATTAAAGACCAGGAGACGGGTTCCTGAGGCCAGCCAGTCAGAGATGGCTTTCATTTAGAACCTGAAATTGGCATTTCAGCCCTGATCCTCTGCTGTGGGTGAAACCTTTTCATAGGTAAGCATGGAAGAGGCTATTTGCTGCACACCCAGGAGATGGAGAGAGGGACACAGGACTAGCCTGAAAGCAGTTGCCATCCAGCGTGCTGAGTCCTCCTCACTGTGGCTGAGACCAGAGATGGCACTGGCCTGGGCTGACTGTCCTTTGCTCCCCATAGTAAGACTTCCAGCTCACACCGAATAAGAGAGAGGGGAACACTTGGATTGGGAATGATTTGTGACCTGTGCAGCTGCCTGGTCCAGTGTGAGCCATCTCAAGTGATATACACGCAGGGCACTTCTGACTGAAACCAGATGTGGCTCATGTCCTGTCTGTCCCAGACGGCAACACGGGGCTCCAACCAGATGCCCTTCATGTGTGACTCAAGGGTGCTCTGTTTTGTTAGTCTGAGGGAGTATATCCCATTGAGTTGGTGGCCAGAGACCACAGCCTTTGCTGGAGTCTGGGATCCTGAGGCTGGTTGTGACCCTGCCATGTGCTCTTGAGATTGAATAGCCAGGTCTGGGAGGCCGCCCTTGAGGGCACAGAGGCTCTCTCAAGTTGTCAGAACCCTGCAGGTTAAAATCTGTACAAGCTCTGCCCAGGCACATGAGGGCCTGCGTCAAATTTAAAAGAAGGCTCTGGGCACCCAAGTCTTTCACCCTTTTCTAAAAGCGGAGAGCCTGAGCTTTACATTGCAGATGCGATTTTTATTTTTAAACACCGAGAGTGACAGTGTATGAGCAGTGACGCATCCCCAGCTAGCTAATCTGTATTGTGTAAAAACACACAAACCACAAATTATTTTTAAAGGGGAAGAAGGCGAAAGAACAGATGCAGAGAACTCCTCACATCACGTGAATCAAGGGAAAATCTCCCCAGGAGGCGTTTCTGTGCAGCAGCAGAAGGAAGACTGGCTTGACCAGAACGAATAGGCAGGATATTGTCTGCCTGTCTTCTCGGGGGTAGCGAACACCTTTCTTTGTGTCTCATTTTCAGAGCATTGATGGTGTCCATCTTTCTGTGGATGGATCCCTTCTTTCTCTTAAAATGAATTTGAATAACCTTTGTATACACACTGCAAGGTGCAGAAATGGGAAGTACAGAGTGTGTGGTATTATCACAATGTGAACAAACCTGGGCACTCCAGCAGTAGAGCCTCACCGGTCAGAGGGCTGCATGTCCACTCTTGGTAGTACTGCACAGATCTGGTTTGCTGAAGTCAGATTATCATATCACCTAGCTCCTCTTATATTGCCAAAAAAAAAAGGTTTAAAATATGAGGCTAGAAATGATACTTTTTGGATCAATAACTAAATTGTGTTTCCATGAATGGAATTAGAGACCTTCGGGATAGAGTGGGAAGAATTCCTTCTTCCCTGTCCCTAGTTAAGGAGGCTGGTTGTTCTAATGTTCTCTCTAAGGAGGAGTGATGCCCAAATGCCCCTGGGAGAAAACAGAAGGCCATGGCACAAGGTTCCTTCTGTCCCTCGGTCTCCTGTGTGGGGCTCAGGACATTGGAGGGTGCTGAGGAGGGACTGCCCCGCTGAGACCCTTCACACTGCTCTCCAGGGAGTCACAGCCTGACCCTGCTGGGCTCTGGCCCGTGTCAGTACTGAGGCACCTCACAGGCCGGTGGAGGAGGCAAGCAGGGCACAGAGTGGGACGTTCACAGCGTGGAAGCTTACCCATCTTGGGGCGAGTGAGGTGTTGCTTAAGGCTTCCAGAAAACCTGATGGTGAATGCTGAGATCTGAAGTGCCAGCCAGAAGTCAAATGGAGGAAGAGGCTCAGGGAACAAAGTTCCAGAGAGAGGGAAGGTGCCAAGGCCCAGAGCCAGAAGAGGAGAGGATGCTTGTAGATTAACAAAGGCGATTTAGGAAGAAGTCCACAGGGGAAATGAGGAAGAGATGAGGCTGGGCGGGAAGGGAGGGACTCCCTCAGACAGAATTTGGAAGGCCACTCAGAGGTACAGGGTAACCGAGGGCAGCAGGACGCTGTGCGAAGAGCCAAGGAGGGCTCAGGAAGACTAGTGAAGCTCTGGAGTTTCCATTGTTACGTGTTGATGGAGTTGTGCCTGGAGGTGGCCAGATACACTCTCCTAGTGGAGATGCAGGGCTAGAAAAGCTCCAGGGAGCATAGCTTCCAGAAAACGCAGCCTTTATACACTGTGGGGTGTTGTTCCGTGTTCTGTGAGGGGCAGTCTTCTTGAAAGACATGTGCCCAGGACTGTGCTTTCTAAGGAATTCAGGAATCCAGACCTTCAGTAGGTGACCAGTAAGCGACTAGTAACAAACCACTGTACCCCTCCACGCATACACTCTTCTCAAGGATTTTTCCAGAACACTTAACACCTCCCTCTAACTTGGCCTTTGGAGCCATATCCTCATGCTGTGGCAGGGCTGGCAGTAAACCAGCCTTGGACAGGATGTGAGGAGTTTGGAGAGTTTTGCCCAGAGCCTCTCACCTCGGCTTGAGTTCTCAGGGCTAGGCAGACCCCCTCTCAATCCTGAGACATGCTAGCCCCGGGTTTATTTGTGTGGCCTTTTGAACCCCTCATGTTTTGAGTCTTTTTTATTCCAGAAGAACGATGGCTACTTCTGTTGTGAAGTGAAAACAAGATCCAAGTTTAAATGTGAGAGACCTTTTGGATTTCTCATTCCACGTGGTGAGCAGGATATTACCGTCCAAAACAGTGGACTCAGTAGGCCACCACTTGCAGTGGCTGTCCGCTCATTCCTCATGTCCTCTAGACCGCAGGGACCTCCTTTGCAACAACTTGGACATATGTGGAGCCAAATTCATGCTTTAGGTTCAGACCCGTATCCAGGCATATTAAGTACATGTTGGTGGAAGAAACCCGGGAATGTATGAATGAATGAGTAAATGAATCAGTGAATTCCAGGCCCAACCTGGCAGAATTTTCAAGTTAGTAATTGTTACCCCAGTAATTCTTTTGGCATCCTGCATTGTCCATTCCCTGTGCCCCACCCCCCCTTCCACGGTGAGTATCCCCTAGGGGTGGGGGCACCTTAGAGGGCTTCCCGAGTCCTGGTCCCTCCTGCCCCCGCCTTCTTTCTGAGGCTTGTTACCTCCACATTCCCCTTGGCTCACAACATGAGTATTATGAATTGAATCTTCTGCTCATGCACACTCCTCTCAGGTTTTAGTCTTGTAGGAAAAGCCCCCATGCACGTGGAAGTCTGGGATGCTACTCTAGTCCAGGGAGGCTGAATAGGATGGACTCTAAGTGGCTGCTAGGTCTTGCTGGACAGTGGTCCTCAAATGTTCCCCCACTGAAAGCTTACCTGAGCATCATTTTAGAGATGCCAGTTCCCTGGCCCCAGTCCCAGTGACTCTGACTTAAGAAGCATGGGATATGAATACTGAACCAGCCCTGTAACCCAGGAATGAATCCGACTTGACCATGGTGGATAATTCTTTTTATGTGCTGTTGAATTCGATTTGCAAGTATCTTGTTGAGGATTTTTGCATCTGTATTCATCAAGGATATTGGCCTGTAGTTCTCTCTTTTTGCTGGGTCTCTGTCTGGCTTGGGAATCAAAGTGATGCTGGCTTCATAAAATGAGTCCCGAAGTTTTCCTTCAATTTCTATTTTTTGGAATAGCTTGAGAATGGATCAAGAAGATGTGGTTTATCTATACAATGGAATACTACATGGCAATGAGAAAGAATGAAATCTGGCCATGTGTAGCAACATGGATGGACCTTGAGGGTGTTATGCTCAGCGAAATAAGTCAGGCAGAGAAGGACAGCTACCATATGTTTGCACGTATAGGAGGATTAGGAGGAACTTAACAGAGGACCATGGGGGAGAAGAAGGGGAAAAATAGTGGGGGAGAGAGAAGGAGGTAAACTGTGAGAGACTCTTGAATGCCACGAACAAACTGAGGGCTGATGGGGGTGGGGGGGGAGGGGAAGGGGGTGATGGGCATGGAGGAGGGCACTTGTGGGGATGAGCACTGGGTGTTATATGGAAACCAACTTGATAATAAACTATTAAAAAATTAAATAAATCAAACAAACAAGCAAGCATGGGATGTGAGCTGGCAGTCATGATCTCTAACAGAGTTCCAGATACTTCTGAGGCAGGTAGCAGTGGGGGTGAACAGTACAGTTAGTGCACTGGGTAGAGGAGCCGCAGGCTAGGTCTGGCTGGTCCTGGAAGAATGAGGGATTGATTATGGGGGTCTGCCATGAGAGAAGTAGACAGGGGAGGCAGCATTGGATCCTAAGTCAGCCCTGCCTGATCATTAGTCTGGAGGTGCACGTTCTTAAAACATGGGCAGTTTATCAGAAATCCATGTGTCCCTCTGTGTGTTAAGAGTGTTAGTTGGTTCCGGTGTTGACTTGGGTGTGACTTGGTTACCTGGTCTCCAAACATAAGACACTCAAACTCATGCCCTTGGAGACTATGAAAATCTTTATTATTATCTTAAAATTATTATGTTTATTTATTTTAAGACAGAGAGAGAAACAGTACAAGTGGGGGAGGGACAGAGAGAGAGGGAGACAGAATCCGAAGGAGGCTTCAGGCTCTGGGCTGATGTGGGGCTTGAACCCACGAACTGTGAGATCATGACCTGAGCCAAAGTCAGGTGCTTAACCAGCTGAGCCGCCTAGGCGCCCCTAAAATCTTTAGTTTTGAAACTAACCCTTCATAATGCAGTCGATCTCCTTCTAACTCATTTCTTCTTTTGTTCCTTTCTGTATTCCCTTGACAACCAGGTATTGTCGAGTGCTTTCTTGGCAGGTACCCGTCAGGCCCTGGTGATACAGTGAGAAGCCAGAGGGAGGCCTCCCCTCCACCCTATTCATGTGGAGTGTGGGGCCAAGCGGGCTATCCGGGATGTAGACCTGACAGGCTGTGAGGTAGGAGGAGGGTGAGGGAAGAGGTCTGGTTTGCTCCTAGAAGAAATGAGGGAACTTAGAGCTGCCAGGCCCAGGGGACACTTCCCTGATGGTGGACCAATGCTGGCCGTAATCCCATTACCTGCCCCTCCCCAGGAAATCAAGGGTGGGTCTGAAAAATGGTTCTTCTCCTGAGGATTCATAAAAAAAAGCCAAGAAAGCCATCAAGAATGTCCTGATGCCTTTATGCACTGAGTGTAGTGACTTCTCCAGTTTTAGTTAAGGACTCTGACAAAATGTGCAAAAGTGAGCAGGGTACTCTTGGGGTACATACAACACATAGAGCACCTAAGTGCTGGCGCTTCCAGGACCTTCTTCCCTGAAGATAAAAGAGAAAACTTTAAACGATAAGACACTCTGCATTCCTTGGTTTGTGGGAACAGCATGAGTGCTATCTTAAATCAAGGCACAATTTAAGATTGATGGGTGCTTTGGTCATGATTGTCCTTTGCCCAGAGGCCCCAGCCAGCGCTGTCTCCCCACGCCTCTGTTCACGGTCACTGGCGTGGAGCGCACCTCCACCCATCCATCCCTGTCCTTGAGGGCTCTGACTTACTGATGCCTTGTGGCCTGAGCAGTGAGGCCGGTGGGATGAGCTGGGTGTGCCAGGAGTCCTGTACAGGGAGGGGAGGACCACAGGGAGGCCCAGGAGAGTCTCCTTGCTGCTCCCGTGAGGTAGAAGAGCGCCTTCCACATTGTAGGGGGGCCCAGGATTGTATACCCAGCCAGCCAGCCCCGGCAGGACGCAAGCTTTGTATGATCCCTTCTACTGGAATCCTAGCCCAGAGATTCAGGTTTGTCCTTGGGAGATAGGAGACAGGAGCTCTTTTTCTGTCTGAGAAACCTGAGGAAAGTTCTCTGAAAGTTGCAATGTCTTGCCAACACTTTGCATGTACCTCCTTACACCCATTTATTTAGGATGCTACCTCACTGGCACTTTCTCCTTGGGTATCAGGAAATGCCTTGGTTTTCCAGGGACTGTCTAGATGATAAGAATTTTCTAGGCAGGGGGATTTATCATTAATGTCATCATCATCATTATTATTATCGTTAGTAGCAATAGTATTAAAAGCTCCTTATCCCCTCCCTTAAAAATTTTAACTTTTCTAACTATTGGCATGGCCTTCAGACGTGGGGAGGGGGAGGGTGGTGCTTGCTAAGAGGTGGCAGGACTTGGTGCCTGTGGGAAGTGAGGCCTCATGCCTGCATTTAATAATAATTAATAATAATCTTAATGTCTGGGATTAATAAGTCCACGACTTCTGAAACATCCAGGAGAGCCTCGAGCAGCCTGGCAGAGGCTTAGGAGAAATGGGTGCCATTGGATAGGCTGAGTTGGGACCCCTGTTTTCCCTCTGCGGCCTGGATCACGGTATCCCGCTGAGTCCCAGCTGCTTCTTCCCTAAAATGGGAATAATATTCTCTCTCTAAAAGCTGTGGCGCCTGCTGCATCTGGGGTGGGAGGAATACTTCCCCTGGAGGCTGGGAGCTTCCAGTAAATCTTGAATTCTTTCTGCTCTTTTCTAAGATTTCTGGGTATTCTCTTCCACATCATATTCCTTTACATATGCCCCATTTTGCTCCAGATGGGCCTAGTTCTAGAAAGAAAAACTTACTTTAAGGGAATCGTTACCTGCACCTTCCGATTTCTTAGCAAGGACGCTTTAGGGTGCTAAATATGCTCCTGAGAACATTCCTCTTGGGAAGATGACACCAAGGGATTTGTTTGTGTTTCGTTTTTTCTGTCACTGAGGTCACCAAATTTCTCAGGCCGGGTTCCTGCCTGAGGCTGTCATTGCAGAGAGTTGCTGGAGTCTTCCGCAGGTTGTCTGTTGTGCGAACTGGCTGTTAACCACCATATAACCAGGTCTCCCTGAGTCCTGAGGCACCCACACATGGACGTGCACCAAAGTCAGCCATTCAGGGGTGTCTGCGTGGCTCAGTCGGTTAAGCGTCTGACTTCGGCTCAGGTCATGATCTCACAGTTCGTGAGTTTGAGCCCCGCGTCGGGCTCTGTGCTGACAGCTAGCCCAGAGCCTGGAGCTTTTCTTTGGATTCTGTGTCTCCCTCTCTCTCTGACCCTCCCCTGCTCACGCTCTCTCTCTCTCTCTCAGAAATAAATAAAACATTAAAAAAAAAAATCAGCCGTTCAGACATCGGTGGCCTCCAGGCCTCCCCACAGGATCCTTACTAATGACAAAGGAAAAGGTGGAGACACCCACAGATACCACCATAACAGGACCTGGGTAGCTCCTCACCCATCTCCTGATATGGGCACATAGTCTGGGAAGAGCACTACCTCACTCCTGGGGAACTCTTCCCAAAAGTGTGCAATCTGCATTTGATCCTGAGGACACAGCAAGCGGACACAGACTGAGACCTAGTGTACACATTCCCGGCCAGTACTCTTAAAGTATGTTGGCATCATAAAAGACAAAGAAAGAAGGGCAATGGAGCTGTTCTGTCCCAGGTTGCAGGGGACCAAGGAGACATGGTGACTCAGTGCCGCATGGGATCTTGGACTGATCCTGGAGCAGGAAGAGAACCCTAGTGGACAACTGGTGAGATGTGAATATCGTCTTTAGAGTAGTTAATAGTAGTCTTGTGTCACCATGACTTCCTTGATTCTGATCATTGTACTGTTCCTTTTAAGGAAGCTGGGTGAGGGATCCCGCATCTTTCCCACCCCAGGCTGTCAAGAAGAGCGCTCAGGTTTTCAGCCCGAAGGGCCTGGTGTGGGTTCAAATCCTGCTTTCGATAATGATTCACTAAGTGACACTGGTTAGATTGCAGTACCTGTCAGAGCCTGTTTCCTTGGCTGCCTGTCTCCTAGTGCCACTGTGAGCCTAGAGGCACCTGTATGCAACCCACAGTGTGTAATGGTCCCTTCCCCAGGTAAGCTGGGGATTCATCTTCTTCCCCACCTTCCAGCCCTTCTCTACCACTTGGCTCTGCCAGTCTCCACCACGCACCCTCACGCACACAGTTTACAGAAACCTGCACATGCACTTATGCCCAAGGTCTAGAAAGCTGGTTCTGTAGGTGAGAAATTCTCTCTGTGGCTCTTGCCAGAAGAAGCCTGAAGTGGGATGAAGCGCCGGTCCATCCTGCCTCAACTGCTCTTTTCAGCTCTGACTGCCTTTAGGATCCTCCTTCAGAGGCAGCTAGCCCCTGCCGCAGACCAGCAGCATCAGGTCCCCTGAGAGCCTGTGAGAGCGCAGCGGCTCAGGGGCAAAGGCTGAGAATCTGCGTTTTGCTGGGGGCTTCGTGACTCAAGCTCCAGAAGCCTTCTGCCTGGGGCCTTGACGCAGAAGTAGATTCTGAGCCCAGGGTGGCTGGGCTTCCCGTGTGCGGCCCTGAAGGAAGGGACTGGGTGAGGGTTGAGAGGAGGGCTGGGAAATGTGAACACAGGTTAGAAAAATCTTCAGGACGCGTCGTTTTCGGCCAGGCCCTCATGTGGAATTCTCTCCCCCGGAGACTTCAGAGGCGTGAGATCCTGCCAGCAGCCTGGAATTTCAGCCAGGGCCTCTGCGTGGGGTGGCCTGGCCAGGGTCTTGCTGGCGAAGGGCTGTTTATTTTCTGTGGAGACTTGGATTTCTCACCCTATTTCCTAGCCTGTGCCAAGCACGCCTGGGGCCTCCCCACACAGAGCTGGCAGCAGCCAGCTGCCCCGAGGGAATCCACAGGAAATGGGTAACGGCGCAGGTTGCTTTGAAATGCTAGGCTTTGTGGCAAGACTTGATACCCCATGGCTTGACGCAGATACCGCACCGCTTGTCATTTAGACCAAGCTCACATTTCTTGGATGATCTGGTGCAACCAAGAACTGAGCCATGTGCTTTGAAGTGCCTTGTGTTTAACTGCCGCCGTGTCCCTACAGGGCAGGACCACCGCTAGCCCCATTTTATAGCCCTGGATACCAGGATTTAGAAAGGCTAATGGGGGCTCAAGGTCACGTACCTGGTAAGTGCAACTAGGATTTGACTATAGAGCCCATTTCCTGAACCCTTTATTGTATTGACCCAGGTTTCCTTCTTTTTTTTTTTTAATGTTTATTTATTTTTGGGAGATGGAGAGTGAGCGGGGGAGGGGCAGAGAGAGAGGGAGACAGAATCTGAAGCAGGCTCCAGGCTCTGAGCTGTCAGCACAGAGCCCCCGACAAGGGGCTCAAACCCATGGACAGTGAGATCATGACCTGAGCTGAGGTCGATCGCTTAACCGACTGAGCCACCCAGGCGCCCCTGACCCAGGTTTCCTTCTAGTATCCGAAACAAGACAGTCACACCAGTGCTTTCCTTCATGCGGGGCAGGAGCAAGACTTTGCAGCCTGTTTCCTGTGATTCTGCACTTGCCCCAAAACCACCTGCCAGGACCCGGTGCTCCCCCTCTCTGGTGAGGTGCAGGGCATTTTAGTTTTAAGTGTTGAGTTCTGGGATGGGTATGAAGGGAGAGTCGCAGGCTGGGAGACCAGGCAGAACGTATGGGTCAATGATGGCTGTCCCGGTGCCAATCCTAGTGGTCAGACCTGGGCCAGCGTCCAGGCTTCTTTGCACCGTGGTTGTGAAGTTGGCCATCTGGGTTGGGTCTGGAGCAGTCACAGAGCGGGCTATGCCTGGACAGAAAGTAGCTCAGGAGGGCACCACCCAGGCGCTCTCCCGTTCTGTGAGCCTTTTCCTTCCTTTTCCTTCCCTTTCAAACAGATGAGCAGCAGAAAGCGGAAAACCACCAGAAACTAAATTAATACCCAGCCGGGCTGGTTTATCCCCGGGGCTCCAGTGCAGGAGAGGCTGGTGTTTTTGAAACTGGTTTTCTTTTAGAGTCATCTGAAAGGCTCAGAGGTAATTAGCCATTATAGGAAGACTGGATCGTCATTTTAAAAAGCTGCCTGGTGGGAGTAATTGTTACTTGTAGTGGGGTGGGAACACAGCAGTAAAAATAGACCCTGGACCTCACTTGCAGGAGCTAAAAGAAACCGGCCAATTGGCTTCAGGAAGATTAGTCAGTGGGCCTCAAGTTGTCACTCTCTTACTTTTTAATGTGAGGGAAAAAAAAGTCATGAAAAGAATACATTTTACTGTGAAAATTTAGAGGAGTCAGAAAAGAACAAATAATAAAGAAAAACCACCCCCAATACTACCATTTGATGTAACTGCTCATAGTCCGGCTGTGTTTCCTGTGCTCACAGGTACGTGCTTATTTGCACAAAATTGGGATCACATTGATGTGTCGTCTTCTACAATAATATTTCACTTGTCCCCCATGTCTTTAAATGGTCTTTGTCATAGTAAAATGACTGCATTAGATAAAGGCACTGTAACCCATCTAGGAACAGCGGCAGCAGCAGCGAGAGGAGGAACGTGAGGTTTTGTACAGAGCTCACTGTGCGCCAGGCCCTGTTGTAGGCTGTCCGTGTGAATCCGCATTATCATCACACAGCCTGTGAGATGGGTCCTGTTGCACTTCCCATTTGCCCTGTGTTGTTTGACATTTAAACTTCTCTCTTTAAAAAAAAATTTTTTTTTAATGTTTGTTTATTTTTGAGAGAGAGAGACAGAGCATGAGCGAGGAAGGGGCAGAGAGAGAGGGAGGCACAGAATCCTTAACAGGCTCCAGGCTCTGAGCTGTCAGCACGGAGCCCGACACAGAGCTCGAACTCAATGAACCATCAGATCATGAGCTGAGCTGAAGTCAGATGCTTAAGTGACTGAGCCACCCAGGTGCCCCTAAACTTTTCTCTTTAAAACAAAAATATGTTTTAAACAACTTCATAATAAGCACACATCTTTAAGTGCACTCATGTTTTCCCATAGGTTACTTCTGGGTTGAAGGGTCTGCACATTTTACAGCTTTCACGCCCTTCCCCTTTGTCCTAAAAATGAGTCTTCACTCCTGTCTCTTTTCTTCTTCCTTTTTGTTTGGTCTGGAGGTGGCCTCATAGTGGCCTGCGAGGTAAGTGCGGGCAACCATCTGGTGTCTACTGAGCATTGCAGCTTGTGACCAAGGGGTCTGGACAGGGAGCACATCTTTAGTCCTGATTCTTTAGGACCCATTGCTCTGATCATTCGCTTGCCCCTTTATTGCCTCATAGTGTCGGTGAGCTCCAGTCTCTTGATTTGGTGTGTCCCAGTTAGACGGAAAATTCTTTGTGGGCAAAACTTTTTTTTCTCACGTGTTGTCTCAAAGCTCGGTGTCTCACACAGGTACTTGTTCTGTAAACACTTGGTGATTAAGCAGAGAGGAAGAGAATAGTGGTAGTAAATATGGGTGGATTTTACTAGTGGCTGAAGTAGATGTAAGAAGGGGTGAAATCTGATCCCTCCTCCAGGCCAGATCTCTAGTGAGAAGCCTCCTTTGGAAAGCCCTTTGAGTTGCCTGAGTATGGATCATAGAGCCTTGAGTCTTAGAGTCCCCCATGCCGCTCAGGGCTGTCTGGCCCCCTGGGATTTGCAGCTTCCCCAGAACAGATTGGGAGTGAGGTCTGGGTATCCAAAGCCTGACAAAGAGACGGGGGCCATCTGGGCTACAGAAGTTGGGCTGCCTCTCTCCTGGGTGCGTCTCCCCTCTACCCAGTTTCGGAGAGCCTATGTGGAGTTTCTGACGTGGCTGGGGATTACTGGGCAGGAGTGGTTTAAAAAGAAAGATGTGCCTTGGGACAGTAGTAAATATCCGTTGATTACTTCCTGGGTGCCAGATCCTATGCTGGACACCAGGGGTATAGGGATGAACCGATCATGGCTCTTCTCTAGGAAGTGAGCATAAGACCATCCTATAATGGTTTTAAGTCAGGCTGACACTTAGTGGTACATGAAGCTGGGAGCAGTTTCTGTTCCCATCAGTGGCCTGTGGACACAAACCATTCTCCCCCTACCCCCCACCCCACCTGCCTCTCTCTCTACCATGCTGATTCTCCCTGGGGAAAGGGGTGGGTGTGCCTGGAACCCTGGCCCTCAAGGCAGTGCAGATGGGCGGGGGAGGGGGGCCAGCAAGCAGACTTGGAGCAGACATCGAGTTGCATCGGGAGCAAAAGCTGAGAACAGAGTCCTGGAGGTAGCAGCTTTGTGTCACTCTTGCTTCTGTAGTCTGGGGATTATTTTTACAATAAGGATGCAGCCATGTGTTATTTATATAAGTAAAATAACCTAGCAGGTAAACAAGAGAAAAGAAAATTAATCTTTAACTCCAGACTTTCCAAAGGCTCCTCCCCTTTCAAAACCGTATCGTGTCTCAGTCACTACCCTTTGATGGTATTTGATGAGGAAGACATGTTCCATATTTCAGATGGGGGAGGGGAGAGCAGCCTGCAAAATACTTCTGGCCTCTGGTGAGCTTTGTAAATGGTTTCAAGTTTCAGGGCCTAAGCAGCCCAGGTCCTTCTTGGTCCCTGTGCTGCTTGGGGAAGGGGGAAAGTGTTTGTCTCAAGTATGGTTTATAAAAACTGAGCTGCAGGTGAAAAGCACAGATGTGATTCTTTTCCCCCCAAATGAAATGGCATTAGATTTTTAAAAAATATAAAAATATAATTTATTGTCAAATTGGCTTACGTACTCATCCCGACAAGTGCCCTCCTCAATGCCCATCACCCACTTGCCCCTCTCCCCCCCCCACCCCCAGTTTGTTCTCTGTATTTAAGAGTCTCTTATGGTTAATGGCATCAGATTTTGAATGATAGATTTAAGTTTTGGAAACAGTAACACATTCCCAGAGTGCATAGGCCATTTTATCAGGAAGGGTTACAGTGAGTAGCACATGGAAACCAGATCTCTGACTCTTTTTAAAATAAAAGTTTTAGGGCCTCCACAACATGGTATTTTCTGCAAAGAGGGGACAAGGGTAGCAAAGAATGGCAAAGACAAAACCCCATAGAAACTCTCTCTCAGACTCTGGGGTAATGGGGCCACTGACCTAAATAAGGGCAGGAACCCGCTGAGTACAATGAGCTCACGCTGCCAGAATGGGCTGAATTGAGGCCGCCGCATCCTTCATTCACACACCGGCCCCATGTGCATTCAGGCCCCAGACGACGTGTGGGCCGCCTTCCTGAGTCAGCCAGGCTGGCCCGGCACCACCCACACGAGCTCTCCTGGCTCCAGGAGCCTGGCTCAAGGCTGTGTGATAACTGTGCTAAATCCCTGGACAGAGACACTGAGGAATAGGATTTTTATCCTCAGAACCCCAAGAAATGAGTGGACCGTGTTGTACTCCAGGGCTGGGTCAGAGAGAACAGTTCTTGCTGGATTCTCTAGAATAACGCTGTCCTGCTGGATTTCAGTGTGAGCCACATACGCAATCTTAAATTTTCTGATAGTGTAAAAAGGGAAGACCAAACAGGGGACATTAATTTTAATATTTTTTATTGAAGTCAGTATTTCCAAAATATTTACATTCAACGTTTATGTGAACAGTCAATTTAAAAATTACCTATGAAATGCTTTGCATTCTTTTTCTGTGTCTTGGCTGCTGAATTGCAGAGTGGAAGGGAGGGTGGAAAGCTGCCAGGTTGCCGTAGGGGCCTGCGGGATCGCTGTAGTGTTTGATGTATGGTTCTCATAGCATTCTTTTGCCATTAAACCCCAAAATCTTTAGACCTTAATAACTTAAGTTATAAATAATTCTTCATATTTTCGTAGGACTTTTCCATTAGAGGATGTTTCTGTATGTTCTCTCTTGCACATAGAACTCTGGGAAGGCGACGGGCATGTACCACGCCTTTGGCACATGTTCCTGGAGGGTTTCCGGGGTGGTAGGCCCTGATTCACATACAACTCCTGTCTTCTTGGGGACATGCGCCCCCATGTTTACAGCAGCACTGTCAACAGTAGCCAAATTGTGGAAAGAGCCCAAATGTCCATTGACTGATGAATGAATAAAGAAGATGCGGTATATATAGACAATGGAATACTACTCGGAATGAAAAAGAATGAAATCTTGCCATTTGCAACAATCTGGAGGGAACTAGAGTGTGTTATACTAAGTGAAATTAGTCAGAGAAAGAGATATCCTATGATTTCACTCATATGTGGCATTTGAGAAACTTAACAGATGAACTTAGGGGAAGGGAAGGAAAAATAAGATAAAAACAGAGAGAGAGGCAAACCATGAGACTCTTTTTTTTAATTTATTTATTTAATTTTGAAAGAGACAGAGACAGAATATGAGTGGGTTAGGGACAGAGAGAGAGCAGAAGACACAGAATCTGAAGCAGGCTCCAGGCTCTAGCTGTCAGCACAGAGCCCGATGCGGGGCTTGAACTCACAAACTGCGAGATCATGACCTGAGCTGAAGTCGAACACTCAACTGACTGAGCTACCGAGGCACTCCTGTAAGAGACTCTTAAATACAGAGAACAAACTGAGGGTTGCTGGAAGGGAGGTGGGGGGGAATGGGCTAGATGGGTGACAGGCATTGAGGAGGGCATTTATTGGGATGAGCACTGGGTGTCATATGTAAAGTGATGAATCATTGGGTTCTACTCCTGAAACCAATACTGTGCTGCATGTTAACTGACTGAAGAATAAACACAGAGAAAAACAACAGCCACTGCTGCCTTTTTGGAGCTCAGATTCCAGTGGAAAAACTCATCCACTGACTCATTGTGTCAGTATGGTTGGAACTATAGTGAGAATGTGAGCATGGACTATCGGAAACACAGACGAAACACCTTCATTCTGCCTGAGACATGAGAGGATGGATATTTGAGTAGAAAGATGCAGAATGAGGAGGCCCTTGTCAGGCAGAGGTAGTGGAGATGAGAGGCATCTGAACGTGATCTGTTTGGGTTAGAACTTCTGAGCCTGGTGTGTCCGTTTTGCCATGCAGACAGGGTGGCCGCTCGCTTGATGTCCTACTGGGTATCCATAGGCAGGAGTTCTGGAGCCCAAGGGTTAGGGTTAGCCATGCCTAGAGCTGCTATTCATCTGGGAAAAAAGTGGTTTCTGGGCAAGTTCTTTAGGGAGTAAGTGATGGGAGGGACCTTACCCTGAAACTTGATAATCTGACCTCCGTTCCAGGGCCTTTCCTGCCTGTAGCCACCATGTCTTGCTTTGAGATCAGAAATAAGAACAATCTGCATAGGGGGCGCCTGGGTGGCTCAGTCGCTTAAGCATCTGATTTTGGCTCAGATCATGAACTCACAGTTTATGGGTTTGAGCCCCGTGCCGGACTCTGTGCTGACAGCTTAGAGCCTGGAGCCTGCTTCGGATTCCATGTTTTCCTCTCTGCCCCTGCTTATGCTCTGTCTCCCTCTGTCTCTCAAAAAATAAAAGCAAAAAAATGTTAAAAAAAGAAAAAGAATATACCACATATAATTTTGTATTGTCATTACGTTCAAGATCAGTAAGGGCGTGTGCTTTAAATATTGCTTGCTAAGTTTCTGTTGTAGTTATTGAGGAGTCTTGCGAGAGAAATCACCCTTTCTGGATGATTCCATCTGCATGTGAACTGACTGCCTATCTGGAATCTCAGTTCACAGATCTTAAGCCAGACAGGGATCTGGGCTCTTGCCTTTTGTCCACAAAAGGCCCTCGGCCACCTCCAGGGCGGGACAGAGACAGCGCCCACATGCCTGCCTGAGGCCTGCTGCCCTCCAGGAATGGCAGCCTCCTCTACACTCAGCAGGTTTTATTTTTATCTCATCAGCTTGTTCCTCCTTTTAAAGTGTGAATCCTAGTGACCCGAATGAGCCGTCGGCCTGGGCCTGGGCCAGCGGGACCAGGTTACTCCAGTTCAGAAGCGGCCCTGGGCTGTGATCACAGGGATGGGGGTTTCCTGCGTGACTGGCTGGGAGCGGGGCAGGGCGGGCTCACCCTGGCCAGGGGCACGAGTGGCCTGCCAGCCTGACCAGTTCCCAAGCTGGGAAAACTTATGGTACATGTAAATTGGGGCCTGTGTTTCTCCCTCCCACCCCCCCCCCCCCCTTTATAGCAGCCCTTTTAAAAGAACAAGCAGAATTTGCAGAATTCAGATGTTAATATTTAGAAATACAAAGTCAAGGGCGGGTGCCTCTCAGAGGTTGGCTGTAGATAAGATTCAGGCCCGTTGGCTTTGGCGTTCACGCTTGTGAGGCTGTGCTGAGATTTTATCCATGCTGATGCATCAGAACGACACGGTTTCCTATTCAGAGGCTGGGCATCGGGGGTGCGCTACTCCTGAAAATGAGTACTCAGCGGCAGCTGCCCCAGGTTCTCAGCGGAGGCGATGGTAGAATTTTAGAAACAGGAAAGCGGACGGCCTGCCCTGCCCCTCTCTTGGCTGACACCCGAAACCCACTTGAAATCAGAGGGAAGAAACATAATATTTGTGGGCCCCGTGTGCTCTACTAGGACCTGTGTTAAGCAGTCTTCCCAGGTAGGCCCGTGAGTTCTACCCAACTGTTCTGTGAGCTTATCATCGTTAGGGAGAGTTTTCCTTCCATAGGGCAGTGGTCCTCCAAGTCTCTGCACCAGCAGCGTCAGCCTCACCTGGGAACTTGTTAGAAATGCAGATTCTCAGGCCCCATCCATAATCTCCGGAAAGGAGGACACTGGGGAGGGGTGCAGCTCGCTGTGTTTTAGCAAGTCCTCCAGGCAATCCTGGGGCACTCCGAAGCTTGGGAACCCCCACCGGAAAGGTGAAGAGCACAGACCGGGGGCTGGCTAGTCTGGGCTCAGATCTCAGATGTATGGCTTTGGGAGCGTTGAGCCACCACTCTGGGCCTCAGTGTCCTCATCTGTAGGTGGTGGGACAGTATTAATAGTGGATTGTGCAAATGCGTGAATTACATTAAATAATGTATGTTAAAACTAGGAACTAGCATATGCTCAGCACACCCTAAGTGTTTGCTCTAGCTATCTCAGATTCGGCCTTGATCCCAGGTCTGATCGAACAGAAGACCATTTACTCATTTATTTTACTGGCTGTTTTGTAGAAACCTAATTCATCTAGCTGTTACAGCATCTTGTCCTGCGGAAATGTAGGGAGCTTTGTAAGCCCCTGCTAGCAAAGAGGTGCCTTTCTCCTTGCCAGCTCGAGTTCCTTCCTAGGACCTGCTTGAATACTGAGAGAAGGGTTTTAAGGCCAAATCTGATCTTAGCATATTTGTGCCACTGTTGATTGGTGATGTCTGTCCTGAGGGCCCATGGCAGGATTCTCCCTTCTTGCTGTTGGCGGTTTGTCAAGCCACCTAGTGTCAATTTCTGGTCCTTCCCTGTTACTGGGTTTTAATGCGAGGCTGTTAAGAGTCACCACTAAATGCCACAGGCTGGAGGAATTATTGTGGGCTGCATGTGTTCAGGGTGGATTTGAAGGAGTCTGCATGTGGTTTGTGGGTCATGCCTGACCTGGGAATTAATGGACTCCTTGGCTGGTGCTGTCCCTTTTGGGACTTGTGGGTGGCTGTGGCCACAGGAAAGGACTGGTTAAGGATCTGGATGGTCTGTCACAGCAAAGTACCACAGACTGGGCAGCTTAAACAACAGAAATTTATTTTCTCACAGTTCTGGGGGCTAAAAGTCTGAGATCACAGTGTCCCCAGGGTTGGTTTCTTCTAGGCCCTCTCTCCAAAGTTTGTAGATGACTGTCATCTCCCTGTGTCTTCACATGGTCTTCCCTCTGTAGCTGTCTGTATCCAAATTTCTTCTTCTTCTAAGGACACCCACCATATTGGAATAGGGCTACACTATGGTCTCCTTATAACTTAACCCCCTTATTGAAGGCCCTATCTCCGATTACAGTCACATTTTGAGGTAAGGGGGGTTAAGACCTCAGCATTTAGATTTTGAGGGGCACAATTCAACCCATAACACGTGCCTTCAATTATCCCTGTGGGTCTTTTTTTTTTTTTTAAGTTTATTTATTTTATTTTTAGAGAGAGAGCGAGCGAGCAGGGGAGGAGCAGAGAGAGAGTAAGAGAAAGAGGTAATCCCAGGCAGGCTCCACACTGTCAGTAAGCAACCCGATTCGAGGCTCAGTCCCATGGACTGTGATATCATGACCTGAGCTGAAATCAAGAGTCAGATGCCCAACCGACTGAGCCACCCAGGCACCTCTCTATGTGGGTCTTTCATAAAAAGGAATCTTAAAAGGGACTCACCAGTGTAGCAGTCTACTGTATATGTTCATACTATGATTGCAATTTCTAAATATAAAACATATAAAAACACATGCACATGTGGAAATAAGACAGAATATTATCCGTGGTTATTTTCTAATTTCTTTTTATGTATTTTCAAAATTTTCTATAACGAGTACGTATTTTATTATAAGCAAAAAATATACTTTGAATTGGGAAAGTATGTTTATGGCTTTGGAGAACTTAACATATGACAAAAGATGAATCAGAAGATGGTTGGGTGGATAGACTTAACCTGTGTTGGTGGGCTTTTTAGGTGGTGGATGTGGAAGGGAGTAGGTGGGTTCAAGAATGATGACATGAAGGGGTGTCTGGGTGGCTCAGTTGGTGGAGCGTCTGACTTCAGCTCGGGTCATGATCTCACAGGTCATGGGTTCGAGCCCCACATTGGGCTCTGTGCTGACAGCCAGCTCAGAGCCTGGAGCCTGTTTCAGATTCTGTGTCTCCCTCTCTCCCTGACCCTCCCCTGCTCACGCTGTCTCTCTCTCTCTCTCAGAAATAAATAAAACATTAAACAAATTTAAAAAAAAAGAATGATGACACGCAGGCCTTGGATATATGTACGATGGGGGAAGGGGACATAAAGAGGCTTTGCTGGGGGACATTTCATTTAACGTGTTGAGTCTGAGGTCCTGCTGGGGCATTGTAGTGAGAGTCCAGCAGACATTGGAAATACAGAAGTGGACTTAAGAAGGGAAGTGGGTACTGGAGAGAGAAAAATATTTTTTTAAATCACTGCTAGTCATTGTGAGAGAGAAAATATGATTGGATCCTTGAAAATATTATTAGACCCAACATTTAAGGCCCTGGCAAGACAAGTGCCAGGCCAGTTCCAATTCCAGACACTTCTCCGTGTGGCTTCACTGAGAAGGCCTTCCCTGCCCCGGCCCCATACTAGGCTAGCCACCCCCTTGCACCCCCTCAAATGCACTTTCAGCACTCTTTGCTTCTCTTTTGGGGCACTTGGCATGTTTGTGGTGAAATGACCACCGGTGTAGTTAGTTCATCCGTGGGAGTGGCCCCACTGGATTGTCAGCTGCATGAGAGCAGGGCAAAGCCCTGTCTTGCCCACTGCTGTTAATCACTGCGCTCTGGCTCGGGTTTTCTGGGAGGATGAGTGAGTGAAAGCATATGCCGCAAGCAAGCCAGAGAGTAAATGTGTAAGAAGGATTCAGAGAAGGTGTTGGGCTCCAGCAGCATTTCTGGAGAAGGGTTTCAAGGAGGGAGCAGACACCAGTGCCAGGCAGTGGTTAGAGGTGGAGAAAGATGGGTTCTGGAAAGAGTGGAAGGAGGTCTGGGGAAAGGGAATGTGATTGGCCTTTCAAGAGCACAGGTCGGCGAGTTTGTTTTGGAAAAGAGGCATAGAAGCTCTTCCGAGTGCCGAGGATAGGAAAGAGGTTGGAATAAACCGAAGAAAGAGGAGGTCATGCAGTAAATGGGCATCAGGGCTCAAGGTCAGCTGGGCTGAGTACTCTGTGACATTTGATTGACATTTGGTTGGTTGGCCGAGTGTCCACAGGAAACAGATATCCGATTTGAGAAAAAAAGGGATAGTCCTATCTTATACCCTCACCAAGCCTCCGAGAGTCTCCCCAGAGAGCCCCTCCTCGCAAGTCCGGGTAAGGAAATCTCAGATGTGTGTCATGTAAAGTTGAAGTCTTCACCAAAGTGGCATTCCTAGTTGGATATCATATTCTGATTCAGTGCTTCTTAAAGTATGGTTCTCAGTCTGGCAGCACCTGCCTCTCCTGGGAACTTGTTGGAAATGCAAATTCTCAGGCTCCATCTCAGACCTACTTACGTAGAAAACTCCAGGCTGGGGCCCCATAGTCTGTTTTAACAGTACAGCTCTCAAGAACTACTGTGCTAACTGCAAAACATAAGTCATTGGTTCTTGGAAATGAACTCACTCCACTGACATTTATGCAGGAGCCTCCAAGAGTAAGGATGTCTGTTTTCTTTCTGCCTGCTCCCTGGAAAAGCTTTTGAAGCTGTCAACTTAAAACCTACTTTGGAATTCCCTGAGAACTGGGCTGAGAAAGTCCGAGTTATCCCACAGTTTCTACGCGGATCCCAGGCAGCTTTCTGGGTCTAACTCCTCCACACAGGAGGCTCTGAGCCAGCTAGGAAGGGGTAAGGGGAAGAGAGAGGGGAGGGGAGGGGACCTCTCAGTTTCCCTGAATTCAGTATTTTAAATTGAAGACAGTTAAGAACTGGAGGGGCCTGAATTACAGGCTGGAGGATAAGGTTTCACACTTAGCAGCTGGAATTCATAGCAGTGGTGTCTGGGACCTATTGCTTTGAAGACACCGGGTGAGATGCTTACAAAAAGCAGTTGTTTAACAAAAAGCAGTCCCAGCCCCCGGCTGCTGTCCTCACTGTGACTCATCACCCCGCTGGGACATCAAGCTCCTAGAGCATCTTGGGGTTCCTGGGAGATGTAAGTTCAGCAGTGGTGGCTGCTGCTGTTACTTTTAAGGGACTTAACTTTTTAGCTGCAGCTTGTAGAACGGACACCCTGCAGCAAACATTGATTGCTAGAGAGATAGAGGGGTTTTCTCCCCTTCATAAGTCAGAGGGACAGATACCCAGAGACCAGCCAGATCCCCACACATCTGAAGCAGACTCTAGAAACCAGAGGTTGAAGGCTCTCAGCAAAGAGTAAGTGCCATTCATCCCTGCAATGGAATGCTCACTCACCTTTTGAAAACTTACAGTTGCAACATTTGGGGATTTGTGTTCCAGGCTGTTCTGCACAGTTGAGTGCAGCGTTGTGGTTAGATCCTGGGGAACCATGGCTGGCTGCATCCCCTGATGTTGGGGTTATTCCTGGGTGGGAGGCCAGAGTAGGTAAGTACGTGTGATGTCACTCAGGAGCACCCTCTCCCCTTCTGGAAAACCTCTGGGCTTCCCTGCATTTGGCAGACTTATGTCAAATCTAACTAGATTCTTTTTCATTTTGCACACTTGTATAGCTACATCTGCTGCTGCTGCCAAAACCTTGGGGAAGATGGGACCCCTAAGTTCTGGTTCTAGTTTACTGCATGATTTTGGGCCAACAAGTAAATCTGTCCAAATACTCTTTTTATACTTTCCCCAGTAAGGAGGCTTTAATCATTCTTCTTCCAGTTGGTGCACCCCTCTACAAAACTTTTTTGGGCAAAATATTGATAGTAGTTATTGATCAAGAATTTGAGGGAATGTAAAATCCCTGTATATCCCTGTCTTAGTGTCTCCAGAGAAGCATATCCAATTAACAAAGGAGAGGAAGGAGAGAAATGGTTTCAGAACTTCCACTAGGGTACAGAGGTTTGATTGTTCATTGATTACCCTGCACAGGGCTGCTGAGACCCTCCCCACCCCCCATCCCTACACTGGGCCTTCCAGTGTGACTCACAGGCACTGAAAGATACTTCCTTGGGACTGCCCCCCTTTCCTCGCCGTTCCTCACTGGCTCTGATGAAAGAAAATTAAAATGTTCAGTTTCTCTGGTGGTCAAATAAATGTAAATTTAAACAGCTTGATAGCAGCGTTTCCATCTATTGGATTAGGGAGTTTTATGTCAATTATACAGGGTAAGGGAGTGGGTCATAAAACTGCTAGTAGAACTCTAAATCTGCAGAGCAATTTTGCAAAAGTTTTTTAAAATCTGAAGAATACACATAGCCCTTGACCTCCTGGAAGTTTATTGTTTGAGACAGCTAAAGTTATGCAGAAAGTAGTATGTTCAGAATTATTCACCAAAGTGATAATTAGAGCAGTGGAAAATTTGAAACAGCTGCTGGGGTGGAAAATTTTTTATTCTACCCTTCTAGGTTCTTTGGCTGATCAAATAATTAAATTGACATAAGGTAGAATAATAGGAGAAGGACAAAATTTTAATTTCATACAAATGAGAGCCCAGAAAAATATGAGACCCAACAGCAATTGAGGCTTATATGCCATCCTGAGCTAAGGAATGGGCTAGGGGCCTGGGTCTGCAAAGGGGACGAGGGTGATTCACAGGACAGAAGATGCTATGTGATACTTAGCTGTTTGCTCTGCCATGCAGATGGGTCATTCACGTAAAAGTCATCTCTGGTAATAACTCTCTTTCTGGGCCAGGCTCCATATCTAAATTCTTTTCTGTAGGTAAGGGAGAAGTAAAAGTTTTTCTTGAATCTGCTGAGTCTTGATTGCCTTTAGCTCAAAACAGTTCACATGACAAAGTGGCACACTGTGGGGCAACCTATTCTCACGGTGACAGCTTTTATATCCAACAAGAATTATTAAATATAGCATATATATTTATATCTCTTTATATGTCTCCATTAAAGTTACGTCAAATAATACTTAATGACATGGGATCGTGGCAATTAATAATGATGACAATTTATAATTTAATGGTAATTTAAAAGTAATAGAGACAGCATGTACAATATAGTTCCAATTTTACAAAATATATATATTCATTTTTTCAAGTCTAAAAGGATATACATGAAGAGATTAATGGTAATTCCTAGGTAGCAAGATTATGGTTATTGTTTCTTTTATCTCTCTCTTTTTGTATTTTCAAAATGTTCTCAATAAATATGTGCTTTGTAAATGACTTCTTTAAAAAAAAAATAAAAGATTCCTGGGAAATATGCCCTCATAATTGCTGCTTTAAACAGCTCCCTGCCCAGAGAATCTTACTGGCTGGTTTGCATTACAAGGAGGGATGAATGTTTGCTTTTTAAGCTGATTAATGAGGCCATTGCTTCTGACAAAACCCAGGGGTGAATTTTGTCCGGCCTAAAAGGAAGAGAAGCCTTGCTAAGAGGTGAAAGGTCAGCATTGAAGCCAGATGAAAAATTTTGGCTGGAGCCTTAAGTTGGAATCACAGACACTGCATTGTGTTAGATAATTTTCTAATTTCTAATATGTTCTTGAAAGCAGAAATTTTTTTTCTCTTGCACAGTCAGTTAATCATCATTCTTTTCCCCGGTAACCAAGTTCTTATGACGATGCCAGTGCATAGCTGGAAGCAGCAGCAATGAGCCTCCTTGGGCATACATGATACTCTGGTGGTTTCTAAGACACGGGCAGTGGGAAGAGCTCGTGTCCTTTGGTTTTGAAGCACCCCAAGAGGAATCATTTATACTGAGTACTATGTGAAGATCTCACTCTTTTCTTGGCTGGAAATATGTGATCAGATGTAAAGTTGAGCTTTAGAAATATTCATTTCATGGTCGCTTGATGGAAACATTAAAAGAGGAGCAGTTGAAGGTGGGGGGGGAGGGAGGGAAAGTGGCGATTTAGTCCAGGGTCAGAGGGGCTTTGGTTAATGAAAGCTTTCAGGAGAGGCCTGAGAAAGGCTTGGAGATCAGGCCTTCATACCAAGGGATCTTCAGCAAGGCCAGAGGATGGGCTTTCACACTGGGCTCTAGGAGTCTGCAGGGAGTGGTTCAGTTGAAAATGAGAGGAATTACTTTGAAGTCAGCCTTTGTGTGAAATACCAGACAAATCATGGGGTTGTAGCTTTACTTTGAAATTTATTTAAAAAAATAAGAAAAGGTGGGTGGGTGGACGGTTAGAAGGACAGATGTGTGATAAAGCAAATAGAGTGAAAATGCTAACAATTATAAGATGTGGGGGGTAGATGTTTACTGTAGAGTTCTGAATTTTCCTGAAGGTTTGAAAATTTTCCTAATGAAAACATGGGAAGCAAAAAGAACAACTAGTTGGCAAAACCTAAACTTGTGGGGATTTACAGAAAAAACTAGGTAACAAGGAGTCCCCCATGAATCCCAAAATACAAAAAGAGTGGGGACCAAAAAAAAAAAAAACACAAAACCTATAATTATTGACATGATAGCTGGCCAGCACTCGTTAAAAAAAATATGTGTGTGTGTATGTGTGTGTGTGTGTGTGTGTTGCTTACTTCCATTCTCACAGGATTTGATACACATAAGAAAATACATATAATGCAGAAGATTATGGGGCATCTGGGTGGCTCAGTAAGTTAAGGGTCCGACTTTGGCTGAGGTCATGATCTTATGGTTCATGGGTTCAACCCCCACATCAGACTCTGTGCTGTCAGCTCAGAACCTGGAGCCTGCTTCGGATTCTGTGTCTCCTTCTCTCTCTGTCCCTCCCCCACTCACATTCTATCTGTCTCTCTGTCTCTGTCTCTCTCTCAAAAATAAAACATTAAAAAAAATTAAAATGTTGGAAGGAAGCTTTGTGAATGGAAAGGGAAGACAGGAAAATAAGATCACCCTTCAAAATATATCCCATATGCTTTTGAAGATGTGCTAGGGGAAGACTGTAGGAAACTTATTTGATCTGGCTATTGCTTTTACCTTCCCTCAGTGAAAGCCAGCAAGCAACCAAAGAGGATTTAGGAAAAGCAACTGGAGAGGATTGTGGTAAAAAGTACTTCTTTCTGAAGGAAAACTTATCTTCAGATGATATCTGCAGCATTTTCTGATTGGGCAGATGGCTCCTTCTTGGGCGTGTATTGAAAAAAATTAAGGAGGAACGTATGAGTTCCAAGAAATCCCCAGTTCATGTGGATTAGAGACGGAACAGTACCAATTTGAGAGCTCCCTTGGTTTAGGGACGTCTGGGCTACATTATCATAACCACTTGGGTTAGGAGTGACCAACAAGAACTCCATCCAAGTCCTAAGGCTCCATCATTAACCAGTTGGATGTGACACCAGGGTGGGAATTTGGAATGAAATTAAGAGGTACCAGTCAGGGCCCTGAGCCCTGGGTTTGAATGATGGCTTCGCTCCAGCACAGCTCTAAAGCAGAACTAGCGACGCCGGGTCTTTGTGATGGCAAACAAAATGGGGATGTTTGTAGGGCGTCTGGCTCTGTGCATGGCAGATGGCAGGCTAAGAGGAAATTTTTTTTTCCCTTCTCCTTTTATCTTCTGCCCTGATCATGAACCTATAACTGCACCTCAATTCTTAAAGAAATAATAAAAGTAGTTGATAATTTTTTCTCAGTTTGAGGGAAGAGTTTCACTCTTTAATTTAAAATAACCTAACACTTCATTTCTTTTCAGCATTTTATACAATTTTATCTTTGGGGGTGGAGGGTTCTAGTCTTTACCCTTTTGTCAAGAGACTTGCATTCTGGATGACTGTTACGGCTTTGAACGAGTTTAAGAACCAATTCTGTAGTATATATTTGGCTTATTATCGGTATATCTTTTTGTTTTCAGTTTAGAGGATGAAGGTGAACAAAAACTATGTGGTCTACTCAGCTCAAGAAGAGTAATAGCATCCTTTGTACTTCTTTGAGGGAGAGTGGCCTGGATTGGTCTGGAATGACAGTACTATTAAAGAATTTAATCAGATTATTCAGTAATAACAATAGGGATATTGCAAGTCCTAATGACAGTGTAATTGAGCTAGCATTATTAAATCTGAGTTTACCAACGCCATCTTTATGGGACTGTTTCCAGGTTGTTGGTCAATCATTTAGAACTTGTTTGAGTGGCTAAAATACCAATTTGATTTTTAGGAATGAAATGAAAGCTTTAGATTCTTATCAGTTCTAAGGAAGATGAGAATTGTGTACTAGGTCATCTGCATCTCAATTCAGATAAATATTAATGGCTATCATTTATTGAGTACCCGTTCGGTACCAGAAGGCAATATGTTACAATTAGTGCCATTTCATTGAATCCTTATGATGGCCCCGCTAAATAGTTAGAATCATTATCCTGATTTTACAGATGAGAAAAAAATCCAGTCTCTGGTCCGTCATCTCATGGGATAAGTGTTCCTGATTTTCTCACCACACACTGGCCACTTGCTACTTCTTTACCCCACTTTATTTTTACAAACTCATCACCACTAGGGACATTAAACAATATGTAATTATTATCTATTCAATGTATAATAAATATAATAGAAATACTGGTTTGTTACAGATCCCTCCTCACCAATGGTGTGCTGGTGTGAAATGGTGCACCCTTCCCAACTCTGTTTAGTCATGTCAAGTTGGTGGCCTGAAATGGGCTCTGATGGGAGTATTTACGCCATGGAAATTGGCAAATGCTACAGGTCCCCAGGCCCCATTCCCTTAGGGCCAGTGGCTAAACATATGCCAGCAGACCACCACTCCTTACCCCTCAGTAGAATGGAAGCTTCATGAGAGTAAAGATTTTGTTATGTTTATTGTTCTAGCTCTCGTGCCCAGAAGTATGCCTGGAACATAGTAGGTGCTCAGTAAATATTTGCTGAATGAATAAAAACTGGCGAGCACTTTTAAATCATACATGGGGCGCCTGGGTGGCTTAGTCGGTTAAGCGTCCGACTTTCGCTTGGGTCATGATCTCACGGTTTGTGGGTTCGAGCCCCGCGTTGGGCTCTGTGCTGACTGCCAGCTCAGAGCCTGGAGCCTGTTTCAGAGTCTGTCACTCCCTCTCTCTCTGACCCTCCCCTGCTCACGCTGTCTCTCTCTCTCTCTCTCCTAGAAATAAATAAAAACATTAAAAAAAAATCATACATACCTGGGTGCAGTTCCCTGCCCTTGTGTGGATTTTTCACAAGACACTGAATCTCTCTGTAGCTATAAAATAGGAGTTGAAATCCCTGTGTCTTCAGTTGAGGGTAAAACATCCCAAAGCCAGGAGTAAGAAAAAATAATATTGTGGCATTACAAGTCATCAAACCAATCCCTGAATACTCTTTAGTTTGAAATCTGCAGTTCGTTACAACTATGGCTACCAGGAGAAACGTTGAGGTCTAAGGCAAATAACATAATAAATGCCTAGCGCTGTACCTGATTGTCTGGAAGACACTCGATCAATGACTTCTTTCTCCTGCTCATTGGTTCTGTCAACATTTCAGTCTGATCCTGTGTCTTTTCTTCCAAATTCCCCATGAATAAAATTGCCCAGTCTACTGTAGCTTTTTCTCCTGCAGTGAAACTATGCTATTAACTTTCTAATGGGCTCTCCTATGGGGCTTCAGACCTTAGATTAGGTTAAATGTTTCAACCTTTTAAAAAGTGGTATTAAGTAGGCAGTTTGCTGCTGAGAAAAAAGCGCAGGTGTGGAAAAGGGATTCCCAGTCTCCAGTTGGGAACCAACCTCACTTCCACTGTTAGTCGGTCCAGTCTTGGGCCTGATCATCTTCAGCTGTTTTCACTTAAAATCAGGCTTCCTTAGTTCTGGCCATCCCACTGGTTTGTGCTTGAAGAGATTTCCAGAAGGCACTATTCTGACTCTACCCTGTGGGCACCCTGCCAGGTACATAGGAGCTCTGAACCCTGAAGCCCTGCGAGCCCTGAAGAGCCAGATCTGACTGAGGGAGATGGATTCTCTTTTGAATACTTTTCCCCACATGGGGCATGAAGAACCTTACAGTTTGAGGAAGAGCCAGTCTTTCCATTTACTGAACAAGCCGATTGCTAAAAATAAGAGACTAGACATTATCCTGCCCTTCTGAGACCCCATCTCTGGAAGGTTTGACTGAGGTACCCATGATGGCACAGAAAAGTAACAAAAAAATCACAGGCCAGCAAAAACTGAGAAGGACTGACAAATGGCAGAATCTCGTAGGTGTCAACTGATGACAGTGATGAGGCAGACAATGCTGGTCTCGGGGAGCCTTTCCAGGACATTGCTTATGCCACAGAAGGTCACCAAGAGGAGACCCCACCTCACCACCACCCCCTCTACCCCTGCCTGAAAAAAAAGTGAGAAAGTAATTTATACCCTTTTCATCATTAGTTCCTGACTCGTGCACTCAAAGCAAATTCCAACTGGTGAGCGTTTTTTTTTCTATCCTCAGTTATTGGCCTTGGATGTGGGCCTTTATAGAGCTATCTCTTTGGGGTTCCTCCCCCCCCACTGGGGTTCCTCCCCCCCACTGCCAAGTAGAGAAAGAAAACATCAGACTATAGCCAGATGGGAAATAGGGGGAAACTGGCATGATTTCAGTACATTCTAGTAAGTCTACTCCCCAAAAGCAAAGTGCTACAGGCAGGGTGCCCTGACAGCTGCACATACCGGCAGCCAGGATGCTTCCGATCTTGAATCGATTGAGAGTCTCAGAGGAGGAGGCGAACCTCACTAGAGCGAGGGTTCTGAGTTGGCCGGGAGCTGTACTCTCAACCAGTCCTCTCCCAGCACAGATCTGAGGAGAAATCCATCCTTGACACAGGTGCGCAGAAGACAGAACCGTTGTCAGACATCTGCTCATAATGTCTGTCAGTCATTGGTCAGGACAAACTTCTCCTTATTCGAGGCTGAATAGGACAAAACAAGACTTTGTGGAGAAGTCCTGCAGAACAGAATAAAGACAGTAGCTTCGGAAGACCAAGAAAATCATCTATAGCAGGCCACAAAAGACAGTTTGGGGGGAATGTGTGGCATCCTCAGCATACTCCAAAAAGACATGGCCTCTCTCGAACAGGGACAGAAAAACATAAGGAAAGAATGTGTTGACAGGAAAGGACAATGGAAATAAAATTTTACGAGATGCAGTAAATAAGGAAAGGGTTTTGAGGAAACAAAGTCCAACAACAGACCCAAAACCCGAATTAGCAGGAGTAGAGAGAGAGTATGAATGTGTGGTAGGGTGCATAATGACCCTGAAAAGATCTCCATATCCTAATCTCTGGAACCTGTAAATGTTATTACCTTACAGGGCAAAAAAAGACATTGCAGATGTGATTATAATGTTGAGGATCTTGAAAGATGGGGAGATTGCACTGAATTGTCCTACATGCAGTCACAAGTGTCCTTAAGAGATAAGCAGGGGGAGATTTGATAGAAGAGAAGGCATTGTGACCACAGAGATGGAGACACATCATGGGATGCTGGCAGCCATTGGAAGCTGGAAGAAGCAAAGAACACATTCCCCTCTAGAGCCTCCAGAGGGATTGTGGCTGCTCTCACCCCTCAATTTCTGCTCAGTAATACTGAACTGAGATTTCTGGCCTCCAGAACGGTGAGAGAAGAAATTTGCGTGGTGTTAAGTCACCAGCTTTGTGACAATTTGTTAGAGCAGCCCCAGAAAACTCATACAAATGCTATGGGAAATCAAATCAGTGATGTGAATTATGGGGGTGAAAAGCTTTGAGAAATGGTGCTGGAAAATACAAGAAAAAGAAAAATAAGAGACAAGGTTATAGATGTGGAAGACAGACCTGATAGCCCATATTCAGATTGTTGATGTTGGTGATTACTGAGATCAGTGACCCTGCATCAGCTACCTCCCTGAGCTGCTTAGACAGTGGGTATGAGTATTAGGCACTCGCTCACCACATTCTGAACACTGTCAGGGAAAAGAGGCCCACATCCGGGCATAGTCTGGGAAACACAGGGAATAACAGGGATGAGGGGGGAGGGGAAATTAACAAGAATCCAAACAGGGAAAAGAGTAACAAAACTCAGGCTGACTTTAGGCTTGTTCTTTGTAGTAGAGAGTCTATGTCTAGGGAAGTTGTTGGAAGATTAGAACACCTGAGAGTTTTGTTTTGTCTTGTTTTTAATTCAGATGTTTTCCCAGCCCCTGTATCACTCCTCCCTAGGTGAGGTCTGTAAATAGGACACATTAAAAGTTCTTTTGATTATCAAGTAAGTTAGCAAACCACCTATGCAGTTCTGGGAGTTATGTTGTCACTCAACAATTTCACACTCAGCTAAATTGTCTTTTGTGTATGAAACTGATCAGAAAGACATTCTCAAACATGCAAGGGCTTGGGAAAACATATAAACATGTTCCCTTATTATTTTTTAAATTTTATTTTAATTTATTATTTTAGAGAGAGAGAAGAACATGAGTGAGGGAGAGGGGCAGAGGGAGAGAGAGAGTTCCAGCAGGCTCCATACTCAGCACAGAGCCCAACACAGGGCTTAATCCCATGACCCTGGGATCATGACCTGAGCTGAAATTAAGAGCCAGGCACTTAATCTAATGAGCCACCCAGGCGCCCCTACATGTTCCTTACTTTAAAATTTACTTTAAAGGTATGTTGTAAAAGTTCAAGAGGTAAAACAAAATACTGCTCAAGAAGAGGTAGCACAAGCCCAGGAATCAGCAGATGTAAAGAGCAATTCAAATTATTATTTTAAGTTTGGTAATCAAGCAAATACGTGTGTCAGAAATTGTTCTTAATGGGGCGCCTGGGTGGCTCAGTTGGTTGAGCATCCGACTTTGGCTCGGGTCATGATCTCACAGTTCGTGGATTCGAGCCCCGCATCGGGCTCTATGCTGACAGCTCAGAGCCTAGAGCCTATCTTCGGATTCTCTTCTCTGACCCCCCCCTGCTCACGCTGTGTCTCTCTCTCTCTCTCTCAAAAATAAATAAAACATTAAAAAAATATTTTTTGAAAAAATTGTTCTTGAGACAAGCTATAGAATGGAACAGCAACAAAATGACCGTGTCTAGGATGTAAACGATAGGGTATTGTTAAAGGAGATCAAAAGGAGAGCAGGAAATAAAGGTTTGTTGTGTTCCTTGTCTGGAAATAGGTTGGTAGCACAAAAAGCTGTTTCTTTCTTTATTCTGATCTTTAAAGAAGTATTAATACCTAAACTCTCTGAATAATAGTAGTACCAATATCCACCATTGATAGTAGTTTACTCTGAGCTAAGCAGTGTGCTAAGTACTTCTCCTGTGTCATCTCTGGTCAAGATCATAGGGGCGGATGCCATATCCCTTCCCTGCCTCCAACTTACTTTCTTAAAGTTCTTTAAGCTTGAGCCTCAGGCCAACTGACTGCAGAGCCCTTCCCTAATCCCCTACACTAATATGAAAAGGCACACGCTGAGAGATCAAAAAAAAAAAAAAAAAAAGAAAGTTCTAGAACTACTCAAAACCTAGGAAGTAGAAAAGGACCATAAAATAGATCCTGCAAAAATTATCAAGAGATTTTAAAAAGCAGAAAATGTACAGGGTGTTTCCTTTAACTTCAGTGCTTTAGAATTATAGAAAATACAAAATTGTAAAATTTGAAATTCAATTACTTAGAGATAGAAAAGTAAAATCCAAAGAACTGTGGGCTCCAGTAAGAGACCAAAATCACAACTGCAGATTTGGTGGAAGGTAACAAGGAGGCTACATAATGAAATTTGAAGCAAAGATGAATATTTACATAGAGAAACTCATGGCTTTCTATATAAGAAATCTAAATAATGAATACCCCACTTAAGAAGGTAAATAGGGACACAAAAGAAAACAGTAGAAATTTGGAGAAGGGGGGGCACCTGGGTGACTCAGTTGGTTAAGCATCCGACTTTGGCTCAGGTCATGATCTCATGGTGCGTAGGTTCGAGCCCCACGTCGGGCTTTGTGCTGACAGCTGAGAGCCTGGAACCTGCTTCAGATTCTGTGTCTCCCTCTCTCTCTGCCCTTCCCCCACTCATGCTCTGTTTCTCTCTGCCTCAATAATAAAATAAAACATTTAAAAAAATTAAAAAAAAGAAATTTGGAGAAAGGAATTAATGAAAGTAAATGTTGACCTATTTAATTAGAAAAAAAAAAAGGTAGAATTGATGAATCCCAGAGCTATTTTTTCCAGAAGACCAACAAAGTAGAGTGATTTCTCACAAATCTAGTTTGTTAAATGAGAAAAAAAATATCTACACGCATTAAGGAACCAGGAAGAGGACATAACCACAGAAGCAGAGGTTGTTTTTAAGTTAAAAGTAATTGTTAGTACCATTCTGTGCTCCAAATTAGAAAATCTGAATGGATTGGTCAATTTTCTAAGAAATTTGTAAGAAATAGAAATTACTATAATTGATTCAAGCAGTTGAAAACTTAAATAGAATAAAAACCATGGGACTGTCATCAGGGAAGTTTCCTTCCCACTGTTTGGCAGACCAATTTTTTCAGATCTGCCAAGAACAGCTACCCAAGCTAAATACCATGTAGATTGTTCTGGTGCTGACATTCTAGTTCAGCGCCTGGCTTTGGAAAGGAAGGATGAGATGGCGAGCATGTGTTTGGCACCAGGAGGAGATGCTGAACAGGACATGTCTGAGTAAAGCAGTGCCTTTCCTGGGAACCTGCCTTCTCTCTGCAGCGTTAATGCTCATTAATATATGGAGGCTGATGTCCGCCATGTTTGCCCAGCCCTGAGCTAATGGTGGAAGAAAAATAAAGCATTAGGGAAAACAAGTCGGCATCTAACATCCATTACATCTTTTAAAATTTGATGACCAAGAGAGAACTTTCCCTTACTTTGTTCAGGAGAAGTTAATGCGGAGCCTTCCTTCAAAGAAAAAGGAGAAACATTCAGACAACTGGGTTGACATACTTTCTGTTCCTAAGTGACCCCCACGTCCTGTGTGGGGACACGTGGATAGTGAGTCATCGTTTTCTGTGGCCACTGGCTGCGATTCCACCTTCTCTCCAGATTCTGCTCTTAGGACCCCTGCCCCTTGCTGGAAGGCAGCCTGCAGTGTCCTTTCTGCTATTGTGGAGATTTAGATGCTGAAGACCAGGTGGAAACCCTCCTTTGCCTGTCTGGCAGGAGACAGTTTGGGCTGGTATGCTCGGTGCAGACCTCAGGCCTCACTGCCTCTACTCCTGTCCCTCACCCCAACCTGACCCCAAGGCATTCACACCAGAGCCATTTTTATACCTTTATTGGGCATCTTGAGTGTCTAGGGGCCTCTACCACACCCCTGTTCTCGCTCATATCTAGCTACTCCTGGCCCTCAAGGTACAGTCCAGGGACACCTGGTTGGCTCAGTCAGCTAAGCATCTGACTCTTGATATTGGCTCAGGTGGTCATCTCACAGTGGTGGGATCAAGGCTCAAGTTGGGCTCTGTGCTGAGCACGGAGGCTGCTTGGAATTCTTTCTCTCCCTCTACCCCTCCTCTGTTTGCACTCTTGTCTCTCTCTCTCTCTCTCTCGGAATAGATGAATTAAAAAAAAAAAGCACAGCCCAAACTCCTTAATATGGCTTAACAAGCCCTCTAAGCTGGTCTGGCCTCACTTGTTTCAGCACCTCCAAGCCCCAGTGTTCCCTGGTCTGGGTTCAGTCTTGGGGTGGGGACGGGCCATGTTCACTCTGTCCCCTGGCTCCTTGGCTCATGCTTTTCCTCCCACTCGACCTCTCTGCCTTGCAAGCCAGTAGGTGTTGGTCTAGAAGTCACTTCCCAGGGACCTACCAGCTTTGTGTAAGGCCCTTTCAAAGGGCCTTATGGCGCCCTGGATTTGCCTCTTGAGAGCACTCATCTCATGGCTGGTGTACTTGCCTGGTTCCTCCATTACACTGTCTACACTTCAAACTGAAGGAGTTTGAAGGCAGAGGCTGTGTTTACTCGTCACAGAATCCCCAGCGCCCAATTGTGTCTGGTGCACAACACACAACCCTTAACTATCTTATCCGTGTGGTGGGTAGATGGCTCCACCACATTACCTACCCACCCTTGATGCAGTTATCGAATGCTTCTATGTCTCATGCTCTATAATGTGTCACTCCCTAAATGCTGGGGAAACTCAGTGCCAGAACCCTCAGAGACAGGGAGCTGGAGTGAGTTCTTGATTCTCGTGTCCCTTCAGGCTATAATCTGTTCTGGCTGCTTGAATTTCTGCATACTTGGGAGTTTGGCCTTTAAGTGTTTTTATAGCACCCATAGAGCTCTCTGTCTTTTATTTGCCTATTACCTGCCTTTTCAGGAGCCATCAAGGTTCAGTCTGCAGCCCTAAGCCACCCCGCACTGCGGGGTGCCTCCAGCTTCTGTTTCTCCAACGTGGCTGCTTTTCTTCCCTGCTTTTGGTGTCTGCCTGGCACTTTCCCCATCGCCACTTCTAGTTCCTTGATAGACCTCTCTGTACCAGGCTCTATGCAGCTGAATAAGATCTCTGCCCTCAACTACCTTCCCTCCTTGTAACTTAGTTAAGCAAACATCAATTGCATGCATTCTAGGTCTATCTAAGCATTGTCCATTTCAACTTCAGAACTTGTCCTTTAAGCTGTCATTTTCCTAAGGAAATCACCACTGCCAACTGCTTTTGTTGTTTGCCTCTGTTCTCAGGGAAGTGCAGAAAAAGAAATTGTATGTCATTCCATCGGATGGGAGCCCTGCTGTTTTCAGAGGATGCTGGCCAAGCCCCAGGCCACCCAACAGATATGTTCTCTTTGGTCCAGCTCTGCCGGGCCACAGAAGCAAGAGGGACTCAGGGACACACCTCCCCGGCACATGCCCAAGCGGAATCCTAGCCTTTTTGAGGGCAGGGACAGTATGTGTTCATCTCTGTTCCCCCGATGCCCGGCAGTTTCTGAAATACAGGAGGTATTCAATATACATTCGTGGAATTAGCACAAGGACAGAAGAAGGGAGAGAGGGAAGGAGGAATAAAACTGAGACTGGGGGCCCCTGGGTGGCTCAGACTGTTCAGCATCTGACTTCAGCTCAGGTCGTGATCTTGCGGTTCGTGGGTTAGAGCCCAGTGTCGGGCTCTGTGCTGACAGCTCGAAGCCTGGAGCCTGCTTCGATTCTGGTTCTCCCTCTCTCTCTGCCCCTCCCCCCTCAAAAGTAAATAAACATTAAAAATTAAAAAAAAAAAAGACTGAGAGATGAAGCTAAGAAATGAGAGGTGTCAGTTGAAGGATTTGGTAAAAGGGTTTATTGCTCCTTCGTATGAGTGACATTCTATCCCAGGGACTATCTGATGTGTTAGAAGAATCTGATACCATAAATACTGAAATAAATACCCCAAACTTGGAGAGTTTCCAATAAAGTAAGAAAATACATTACGAATAGTTATATAACAGGAAGCATCTCATATACTCTTAAAGACTACAGCTCTAAGGAGAAAAAAAACCCACAGCTCCTTGAAGAAATCCCATGTTACAAGCCGCTGTGGCAGTCACTTACTAGCATGCATTGTTTCCATTTTGAAACACAAGCCATATAGATTTGAGTATCTTTTCACCTCCTCTCCATCTTTTCTCCCCCAGCCCCTAAAGCAATCTCATTTCACGTTGCTGCGTTTTAGTAGTGTGGAAATGCCCCTATTTTTTTCTGACCCCTCCATATGTTAATACTCTTTGGTATTAGTTTTTAGAGTAGATGTTAAATAAATTCAATGTCATGTGCCAACCTCAGTAGACTGGTTGTGTCTCACTGGACTGTTGAGAAGGATCCTGAACCCGTATCTAAGTTAAATGGGGTGGAATTTTTGGAAAGAGGTGGAGAGGGTTGAAGAGTGGTGATAGATAGGCGTGCCCCATATTTGCCATCCCCATTCAAGAGCAAAGTAAGGCAATGAGAACAGGAATCCTTCAGGCTTTGACTTAAATGAGAGTCCGTTGATTTTTTTTTTTTTTTTGAGAGAGAGAGAGGCAAGAGGAGGGGCAGAGGGAGAGAGAGAATCTTAAGCAGGTTCCACACTCATTGCAGATCCCGATGCAAGGCTCGATCCCATGACCCTGGGATCATGACCTGAGCTGAAATCAAGAGTCAGACACTCAACATACTGAGCTACTCAGGCGCCCCTGTTGTCTTAATTTCATTTTCCTTTAGAGCCCGAAACTGTTGGTTTTCAGCTCACATTCTACAGTGGCTTGAGTGCACTCTCTTTGCAAGCAGAGAGGAAAAGAGAGCTGAAGATCTTAACAGTGTTTAAACCTTTCCTCTGCTCGGTGGACGTCTGATATCTGATCTGGAATTGGACTTCATGGCCACGGACAGGGGCAGGAACAAGAGACCCCTGAAAAGTTTCCTCTGCTAGAAATATTTTCCAGTGTTTATTTCAGAAGCAATTTAAGCTTCTGAAACTTGAGCTAACTCCTAACGTAGCATGTAAGTTGCCATCCAAATCAGTGGCCTGGAATTTAGATTCGTGTGTTGGGAATCAGAATGTGCTGAGGAGTAACCAGTGGCTTTGACTGGCCACCGGGCATGTCCCATTAATGGCAGGCATTTGCACAGGCCTGCTGTGCCTGTCGCCAAGGGAAAACACACACAGTCATCTTGTTGGAGGCATTCTGTTTCAGAGGGAGAAACTGAGGCCTGGCTAGTAGATCCAAGCTGGAATGGGCAGCCGTAATATCGACTGGGCCATGCCAGTCAGTCAGTAAATGTTCCGTGAGTGCTTTCCATGTGCCAGGTACAGACATTGTAAATTGGTGGTGAGAAGACCCTCGAGCCTCCAGGTGCAAGGAGTTTCCATGCTGCTTGGGAAGAGATAAGCAAAAGCACCCCAAGAAATAAATGCTTTAAGGGGTCAGCAAGTGCACTGAAGAAAATAAAATATGATCAGGGACACTGCTTGACCTCAGTGTCCAGAATGCTGCTTAGAAGATGTGACATTCACATCTGGCCTGGAAAGACACAATATGCCAGCATCAGTGTTGTAAAGATCTTGCGTAAGACCCAAGCCCGACAAACAACAGAACCAATGTCCAAGAGATGAAGGAGGGTCGGTGTGGTTGGAGCAGAGGACATACCCAGAGCCCTCGGAGCTCTAGTATTTGCTGAATTGTTAGCAGTGGTCACAGTGTCTTGTAAGCTTTAAAACTTTTATTGTGCTTCTTGGAGTTGCTTTTATGTAAACCATTGCATTTGTTTGGATGTGTTTGCGTAGTCATATGGAAATACTACGGTGAATTCTGGAGGCGTTTGGGTGGCTCGGTTGGTTAAGCGTCCGACTTCCACTCTGGTCATGATCTCAGAGTTCATGAGTTCAAGCCCCGCATCAGGCTCTGTGCTGACAGCTCGGAGCCTGAAGCCTGCTTCAGGTTCTGTCTCCCTCTCTCTCTGCCCCTCCTCCCACTTGCAGTCTGTCTCTCAAAAATGAATAAATGTTAAAAAAAATTAAAAAATAAATCTGTAAATTAAGGTGAATCTTATCATGAGCATGACCCCTTTGAGGGAGGCTCATGGTACAGGTTGGGGGTGGGGACATTTCTGCTCCGGAGAACCCATGCAGGTTGGCTGGAGGTAGAGAACACAGTGGCCGGTGACCATAAACACATGAGCTCAGTGGGAAGGGAGCATCATGTATCATCAGGGGCTGGCCCGCTCCCTGAACAATCTGTGAGCTCTCACGCTTCCTTCCATGTGCTGATGATTCCAACCTCGTGTCCACAGACACGTCAAAAGTAGCGTGTCATGAGGGGAAGATACCTTCCCTGTAAAGCCTGCATCTGCTTCTCAATTCTCTCATCTCAGTTTCTGGCTACACTCTGGGCTCTGGCCCCTAAACTGGAAACTCTATACCCCTCCCCTCCCCTTGGTGCCTCTGCTTGTGCTGTCTCTCTGTGAGTCATCTTTCTCCCCACTCAAGGCTAGCCCAGACCCTCCTCCAGGAAGCCTTCCTTGTTCTCTGCCAGGGCCAGGCTTCTCTCTGCATCTTGGCCCATCCACTTGGCACTCTGCACATTGTATTCTGACTGTGGCCTCCGAGAAGCTGTGAGCCTCTCCTGGGCAGGGAGCACGTCCCAGACCTCGTACACCCTTGGTCACCCACACACTGTAGGGCTTGGTCGCTGTGTGGTAAACAGATGAGCAGCTGAGCCGGCTGTGTTTACAAGCAGTGGATTTAGCTGTTGGCTTTTTATCATCAAAAGGACGTCAGGGGAAGATTAATACTGAACATGGGCAACTGTTCTCTTCTTTATAGTCCTCTGATTTTGTTCAGATTCCTTACGTGAAGCCACTGTCATGATTTTTAGAATTTTTTGGTGAAACATACATAACATAAAATGTACTTATTTCACCATGTATAAGTGTACGTCTCAGTGGCATTAAGTACATTTATATCAATGTGCAGCCGTCACCACCATCAATCTGCAGAGCTTTTTGGTCATCCCAGACTGAAACCCGGGACCCAGTAAACCAACAGCTCCCCTTTCCTTCCCCTCCCATCCCTGGTAACTACCATTCTGCTTTCTGTCTCTTTGAATTTGACTACTCTATAGTATCTGATATAAGTGGACTCATACAGTACTTGTCCTTTGTGTCTGGCTTTTCATTTAGCATAATGTCTTTAAGGTTCCTCTATGCTGTAGCATGAGCCAGAATTTCCTTCTTTTTAAGACTGAATAATAATTCCATTGCATGTAGAGGCACCTGGGTGGCTCAGTTGGTTAAGCATCCGACTTTGGCTCAGGTCCTGATCTTGAGGTTCTTGAGTTAGAGCCCTGCATCAGGCTCGCTGCTATCCACACAGAACCCATTTCAGATCTTTCTGCCCCTCCCCGGCCTGCACTTGCTCTCAAAAATAGAATGAACATTAAAAAGAAGTAATTCCATTGCAAGTATGTACCATATTTGTTTATCCATGCATCCATTGATGGACATTTTAGTTGTTTCCACCTTTTGGCTGTTGTGAATAACTCTGCTATGAACTTGGGTGTGCAAATATCTGTTCCAGTTCCTATTTTCAACTCTTTTGGGTATATGCCCAGAAGTGAAATTACTGGATCATATGGTGAAATCAGTTGTATTTAGAAACATTTTTAATATTTCTGAAATGGTCATTTCAATTCAAAGCAGAGGTTTATTTTAGATGGGACCAAGCAGAAATGCAGGCTGACACGTCAAGCTTTTGTTCTTGTTCTCGTGACTGGGCTGATGCTTGGTGACGTGAAATGATTTGTTTTCAAGTGTGGTTTCAATTTTTTCTTACAGCATCAAGCTTCTAGCTGTGCAGGAACTACTTGACAGAGAGGCCCTGGAAAAGGTAAATACTTTGTTCTTTCTACCCCACATTCACAAACTTAGAGCAGAGTGCCACACGCAGGAAAAATTCAGCTCCTTGTCACCAGGGACAGCACTTTCTGCAGAGTGGGTCTGTTGCTTTGTGTTCTTAAGTCAGTGAACCATGGGAAACTGTCATCAAAACTCCCCACATTGCTCATATCCTGTTACAAACTCAGCCTTGCTCAGCTCCTTCAGGGCTGTGTGACAGCAGAGGCTAGCCATGCTCTGGGGGCAGCCTTTCTGTTCCTCTCAGCACCATGCACTGGACCAGACTCTATGCTGGCTGCCGCACTCCATTTCTGCGTGTGACTGTCACTGTCGGGGCTTATGGACCATAGAAGGGAGGCCCAGTGACGTTAGGTAACTTGCCCAGCAACGATTAGCTAAGTGGCAGAGTAACGATTTGAACCTCATGGTTCCATTTCCAAGATCAGTGTTTTTTCCGTTCAGCGGGCAAGTTTACAAGTTTGATCCCCTTTTTAGGCTCTTTTTGAAGACTAGGAAACTCCCTCCCTGCCTCAAACTAATGTTTCCTGTGTTCTGGAAGAGATATCCAGTGTTCTCAGCTTTCTGTGATCCAGTCAGGCACACATCTGGGGATCCTTTGCCAGTTTTGAGTTCAAGTTCTGTGTGCCTCATGGGGTAGGCTCTGGAAAACAAGCTGGGCAAGGGCAAGAGCCAGCCCATGGGCCTCCCTGCTCATACCAACCTACTCTCCTGGGGTACCTCGGACTCTTCCTGAGTATGTGGCTATGGGGGCAATTAGAATCTATAATGTTAACATAAGAGCATGTGGTTAGAGATATAAACAGTCAAGAAATATTATTGTATTTATAGGATTTATATAGGAGATAGCACCAAGCAGTGATGTGAGGGGAGGGGTGTGGGATCTAGCTCTGAACGTGATGTTCCTTCAGGCTCATTCTCATCACAGGTAAAATGAGGATAATGCTGCCTGCCTGACCTCAGAGAGGCAACATGAGAACCAAATGAGTTAGTGTAGTGGAAGTGCTTTCTAAATGCCAAAGCACTCGACTCATATTAATTCTTAATTACGTGTATTAATTCTTAATAGACATCCAGCCATTAAAACATATGAGGTCTAGCTCTAAAAGTCAGCCTTGGGCCAAATGACAATGTTGGATGCGCACTGCAGATTAGATTAAAGTATTATAGCAACGTGAACTTTTCCTGGAGTCGATGACTGGCACGTGTACGAGAATGGACTTATTCGTAGAAATTATACACTGGTGTATTTAGGAATCAAGGGGCATGCTGTTTATAAATTACTCTCCAATGATTCAGAAAAAACAGTGGAGATCTATGTATGCATATGTGATCCAGAAGGAAAAAGAGCAAGCATAAATGATAAAGAAAATGGGGCAGAGTGCAGACGGTTGGCCCTTCTGGGTGAAAGAATTTATGAAGACTGTATGTTCTTGAAACCTTGAAAAAGTTCTCTCTCCAAAAGCAGTTTTCTTCTCAGTATTCTCTACAGTTTTTTGTTTGGTTGTTTGTTTTACTCTTCAATTAGAAAAACTGCAGAAGCCATCAGACAAAGCTCGTAAACGTATGGAGTCCATGTGCTAAGGTGCGTCAGTATAATAAAAACACAGGCAACAGTTAGGCATTTAACTCTGTGTTAATATTCAGTTTGGAGAAGCTGCACAGGCAAGCCAATCTGGGGTGCTAACTACTTGTGGAATCTAGCAGAGAAGGGGGCAGGGCTTGCTGTGGGGAGCATCCGTGCTGCCCTGAGGGTTAAGTGTTGAGGCCACTGTGGAGTGGGGTGTATAATGTGGGGCTTAAGCAGCCTGAGCTCAAAGCCTGTCTCTTCCTTCCTCACTGGGATATCTTGGGTTAGTTACCCTCTGTGTGCATCAGTTTCCCAGTCTATAAAGTGGAAATCTTTATATACCCCAGTTCACAGAGGTTTTGAGAAGATGAAGTTAAGTTGATGTAAAGGACGTAACTGTGGCTGGCACACAGTGATTCCCAAAAGTTAGTGGCTACGTGTGCTATCCCCATCTTCTCTTCCTCCTCCCTGTTTCTCAGCAAGTCTGATGATGGTTTTGAATTGTTCCCCTATCTCCATACATGACAAGTAGGAAGATTTACAAGGTGGGCCAAATATCCACAGAGGCCAGGTGGGAGTCAAGTTCACTTGCTCAGCTTCCTCCTTCCTTCTTTCCTTTGTTCGTTTGTTCATTCATATTTATACTACAGGCCTCTGTTGAGCTTTCTATGTGCCAGACAAGTAGGAAAGAAACATTGTAAGTTTGTTTAATTTTGAGAGAGAAGGAGAGTGCCAGCCCAGGAGGGCAGAGAGAGGAAGGCACAGAATCCAAAGCAGGATCTGGGCTCTGAGCTGTCAGCACTGAGTCCCATGTGGGGCTTAAACCCACAAACCATGAGATCATGACCTGAGCCAAAGTGGAATGCTTAACTGACTGAGCTACCCAGGTGCCCCCAAGTAGGAAACATTTTGGGAAAAGTACAGAAGCAACCAGTTGACAAGAGCTTGGTAGTCAATGGCATTTTGAGTGACACATGGTATATTACCTGTCATAGTACCACTTTGTGCAGCAAGTTCATATGCTGAATAAGATATGCTCCCAAAGAGCCTCGTGACATATGGATTCTCATCCACCTGGATCAGTTAAAGAGCCACTGAGAAAGTTCTTAGTAAGCTGTAGGGCTTTGCTACTCCCCAAGTGCGATCCATAGGCAGAAAGGCAGAATCTTAGCCTCCAAACCCGGAATCAGTCTGAATTCGTCTTCTTCTTTTTTTTTTTTAATGTTTATTTATTTCTTTTGAGAGAGAGAGAGTATGTGAGAGCAGGGTGAGGGGCAGAGAGAGGAGAGAGAATCCCAAGCAGGTTCTATGCTATCAGTGTGGAGCCCGCCATGGGGCTATGATATCATGAACTGAACCGAAATCAGGAGTCGGACACTTCACTGAGCCACCCAGTGCCCCCAGAATCAGTCTGCATTCGAATAAGACGCATTGAGTTGTGTGCACCGAAGTCCAAGAAGCTGTCCTGGGAAGTATCATTTATTATCACCATCTCTGCTATTGACTAGTCCATCTGAATAGAGAATTTCTGAGGTGTCAGATTTTTGCTTTTGTGGCCAATTAAGCTCTTTTTTTTTTTTTAATTTTTTACGCCAAAAGAGAAGTGAACATCAACTATTCTATTTTCTGGGCTTTATCTTTAGTTTTCCTGCTTCTTCCTTTCATTTAGAAAATAGTCTTATTTAGTTTATTTATTTTAATTTTTTAAGTGTTTCTTTTTTGAGAGAGAGAGAGAGAGAGTGTGAGCAGGGGAGGGGTGAGGTGGGGGGACACAGAATCGGAAGCAGGCTCCAGGCTCTGAGCTGTCAGCATAGAGCCCAACGTGAGGCTTGAACCCACCAACCCTGGGATCATGACCTGAGCTGAAGTCAAATGCTTAACCAACTGAGCCACCCAGGAGCCCCATCTTATTTAATTTAATAGGTAGCGCCAGAAAGGCCTCAGTGAGACACACATCCTACAAGCCTCAAACCTCTTTGACTATCCTCACTGCTGGCAATCGGCTTTTGGGGTTTGCAGTTACCAAACTCCTGAGATCCTGCAATGGTGGAACTAGTCACTTCCGGACACAGTCCCAAGAATGAGGACCCGTTACCTGAGTGCCTTTCTCTTATATAATATAAGCTATTGATGAATCATTTCCCTGACAGGTACTTGCAGGTTCTATATGATCAGTAAAATAATCATATTATGTAAAACATAATATAAAGGCTGAAGAGAAGCAGCATGTTTTGGAATCTCCTAGGCAGGTTTCTAGTGCTTTTTCTCCCTAATATTAGGCATTATGGTCTTAGTATTTTAGTTTCAAATGACCAACTATTTGCCTGACTTCTGCTTCCCCTGGTTTTAGGTGGAGAGCTTGTCCGCTGTAAAAGTGCCAAGGCTTTCCTGGCTTCCGCAGTGCACAGGGCCAGCTCAGGGGAGGCTCTGTTATGGGAGAGCGGAGGTTCCCTCCCAGCCTCACCCCTGTTTGGCTGCTGGACCTGGCAGAGGGCGTTCCTCGGAGCCCCCTTAATACATAAAACTGAGCTCTCTGGTTCCCTCCCGCTCTAAGACTCTGGGTTTTATTTTCTCTGTTGATCCCTGATCAGATTGTGAAGAGGGGAAATTCTTTTTTTCATATCCTGTTTTCTAATATTTTCTTTGCTTCCTGGTGGGTTTCGAGGCCTCTGTGTTTCATGTACCCTACTCACCATTAAAACACACTTTCTGGGGGAGAAGTGATGCTGAGTTCATGGCCAGTGACCCTCGCACACAGATCAGCAGACTTCGAGTTTTTGCCTCTTCTAATACTATTTGTCTTAAGTGAAGTGCAATAGAGTAGAGTGGATGTTGGGGGCCCCTGGTAGGATAAGGTCTCTGGATTTCTCTTCTCTGCAGATGCCACATTAAGCCATTTCCTGGATAGTCGTTTATTTAGAAAATAAGCTATTGGGGCACCTGGGTGGCTCAATCGGTTGAGTGTCTGGCTCCTGATTTCAGCTCAGGTCATGATCTCACAATTTCATGTGTTCGAACCCTGCATCAGGCTCTGTGCTGACAGCGCAGAGCCTGCCTGGGATCCTCTCCCCCTCTCTCTCTGCCCCTTCCCCACTCACATGGTTTCTGTCTCTCTCAAAAATAAATAAACTTAAAACTTAAAAATGAACTTAAACTTAAAAAAAAAAAATCTACAAACCATGCAATTAAATAAGCTAAGTGTCTCTACCAATTTCTTGTCTTAAAAAACTTTGGAACCATGGGAAGATTATTTAATATGCATAAATGTCAGGACATGTGACATTTCTCTGATAAAACGTTTCAGATTTGGATGGACTTTGTTGTCTGGCATCTATCAGGTGCCAAGAGCAAGGACTTGCCCTGAGAAGGATGCACACCATTCCGTTCTCTCTGCTTTCTTTGCTCTAAGTGTGGGATGCTTTTGTTTTTCTGAACTTAAGGCACACAGACTTGTTTCCCAGGCTCTATAAACAGGCCCATCTAATGCCTTTAAATGTAGCATTGCATGAAAGGAAATAAAAATATTGGTACAGCTTGATTTAGTAAGATCATTTTTCAATGACCCTTTCAAACAGCTTCCTGCAAAGCTGCGAACAATAGCTTGGCCGTTTGCTCTGGCTGGACTCAGCCTCTTGCTAGATGGGTCAGAAGGCAGAGCACCCGCCGACGCAACCCAGGGTGCAAATCGGCCTGAAAAGCCGCCCGTGTGAGGCTCAGGCCACCCAGCTCATGGCCATTGCCTGTGGTACCCTGCCCTAGCCTCCACAGGCCATGACTCAGCCATTAATCACAAGCTGACTGAGTCCATGCTGTGTCTTCTGGAACCCTGGCTCTGAGGGTCCAAAGACTGGGGTTGAATCCAGCTCTGATGCGTACTAGCTAAGGGATCTCTTGGGCAAGTTACTGCTCAGACTTGTTTCCTTTTTAACATGAGGGGAGGTCACAGTAAGACCTACCTCACTGGGATTTTTTTATCAGAATTAAATGAGACGATGTATGAGATAAAAGAGATGTTGTAGAGAGTAAGCCCCGAGCAATGGTAGCTAATGCTGTCCAGCTACTGATACTATCCCTGCTTTCATTGTCATCATCATCATCATCATCGTCATCATCATCATCGTCATCATCATCATCGTCATCATTACTGATACCTCTTTCTCCTCCATTTTGGAGAAGCCCAACTTGAGACTGAGCTGATGGCCTCAGAGGGTGTTAAAAAAAAGTAGTTCTTACCCCTGCCCTCATACTGTTTGCCAAACTGACAAGGACAAAATGCCTGCCCGTCTTCATGCCTGCTGCTGGATGTTTTTCATAGAATCTCAGCTTTGCAGCCCAACTCTGAGTCTAGTTTTCCTACAGGTGCAACAGATGATCCCCTGGGCCTCTTTTGGTACCTCACATGTGAGATGCAGTGCCTACAGTTCACTAGCAAAGACTGAGTCCAGAAAAATTGAACTTGATATTGCATATGGTGGTCAGGGACTTTTGCAGCTGAACCTTAGTGGTGGGCAACATTGGAATTCGGAGTTAGTTGCTTCCTGGGAATTTTCAGAAGGAAATAGGAGGCAAATAATAGTCACATTGATGTGTATGGACGACCTAAGGATGCTAAATGCTTTGATCTTTAATTGGTGCTGGTGTTTTCTGAACACACACACAGGTATATACATAAGCTCTAGCTGGGCCATTCCATGCTTTCAGAGTGGTGTTTTTTTTTTTTTTTGCTGTGATTAGGACTTCCAGTTAATTTAGTTTGTGCAACAATTGAGTACTTACCATTGTGCCTGCATACCAAGGAGGATAAAGTTCTATAAATGCATTTGAATGACATATATAGTATCTCACAATGCCAGGGCTGAGAGAGGCTGTTCAAACCGTGGACTCTAACCCTGTCCTGTTGCAGATAGGCCATGGAGACCGAAGGAGCTGAAGTGTCCCCCTGGCTCAGGGCCCATAGCTGTTGTGTTACGGAACCAAGAGTGGACGCCGGCGGAGGGGACTTCATTCCAGAGCTCCCTCCCAGCCACTGCCTATCTCCCGTGATCTCCTTTAATCTGGACGTTAGCTTTAGCAGGCTTTGTGGAAGCTTCTATCTCTGCATATCCCAGGAATGGGAGCAGAAGCTCAGTCCCTGGCCAGGTGATGGAGAGCTGAGACTCGGGTCTTTCAACAGCATGACTTGTAGTAAAGCAGACACAAGCATCTAAGGTTTGTCTGCCCCAAAGACACCGTGGTCCAGCGGGGAAACTGAGAATGTGGCCTGGGGGTTGGAGGAGGAGGCGGCTGGAGGTTCGGCGCTCCGGATGTGGACAGTATCAGGGCAGCATCTAAGAGTGGAGGAACTCACAGTGGTGTGAGGTCTGTGGGGGCCCAAGGGCCTGCCAAGGAGGCTGTGGAGAACATGCAGCAGACACCCCCTTCATTCAGGCTCAGAGCCACCACAAATAGCTTCAGGAATCTTCACGTAAAGTCTACTTAAAAATACCTTTTAAAAAATAGCACTCTGTCTTCATTTAAAAATATCAGAATGAGATTCTTCAGCTCCCTGGGTTTATTTTTTATCCCATGCCTGGTCGTTCATGTAGCCCGAGCTTAATTTGAATGCCATCTTGAATGGTCCCCATTCATTTATCTGTTAGTTGTTGTTCTTGTTGTTGTTGTTTTTTAAGTGGATTGAGCCAGATCAGTGTCTAAGCATGATTAAACTCACTGTAATCATGTTTCTGGCCAAATCCCTTCCAACAGGAAGCTTTTTACCTTCCTTGAGGAGCTAGGAAGCAGAAACGGAGGCCCCTGGGAAGCTCTGGCTGCTCCTGTTTGCCACGTGGAGTCTGGCTCAGGCCCACCACCCGGCCGCCATAACCACCCCCTCACCAGCTCCGCTTCAAATACTGCACACTTGGGCCCCACCCCCATTCTGCAAAGGGCTGTTGGCTGGGGTCCCCCAGGCACCTTAGCTGCCAGAAAATAGAGCATCTTAGTGAATTATGGGCCAGGCTTCACAGTTCATTAAAAAAAAAAAGAGAGAGAGAGATGTATTTTCTCCTTACTTTTTTAGAATCACGAGATACCATGTATATTTAGGGACTCCCACTACCTTTCTCTCTTTATGAAAAGCTTTCATATGGAGTGAGCAAAAAGTAGAGTCCTAAATAAGATTCTTACATCCCCTTTAGCTTTATTAGCTATCAAAGATATGCAAATTAAACAAGAGATTCTTTCGCATTTATTACATTAGCAAAGTATTTTAAGCAATGCTATAAGATGTTGAACATGCTGGGCGCCTGGGTGGCTCAGTCGGTTAAGCGTCCAACTTCGGCTCAGGTCATGATCTCACAGTTCATGGGTTTGAGCCCCATGTTGGGCTCTGTGCTGACAGCTCAGAGCCTGGAGCCTGCTTCAGATTCTGTGTCTCCCTCTTTGACCCTCCCCTGCTCTCTCTCTCTCAGAAATAAATAAAACATTAAAAAAAAAAAAAAGATGTTGAAAGTTCTGATAAAACCAGTGTCCCCATTCATTGCTGGGGAGGGGTGGTGAAGAGGTACTGTCCTTCTGTAAGTTCTTGGGCAGTGTATTTTATCAGCCTTCAAGATGCCCCTGCCCTGAGATGCGCCAGTGATCCCATTCGCAGAAGCATTTCTTAAGGAAATGATCCATAAAAACGGAAAATAGTAAGCATGTTCTATCATGCTTTCTAATTATAAATAATCAATGGCAGTTGAATGCTTAGTGGGAAGGGAGGGGTTAAAAAGTCTGTGGTAGCAGGTCCCCAAACCTGAAATGTGTCCTTATTTGTCCTACTTTCCTCTTTGCTACTGTCCTATTTCTCTTCTTTCCTGTACTGGTAGTTTCGTTGAATGTAAATTCTCCCCCTGCACTTTCAGCCTTCAGCCTTCCTCAGCTCTCTGAACCCTTAGTAGACTGGCCTCCCATTCAACTCATCTAATAAATCTTAGCTTACCCTAGCCAGCTTCTAACCCAAAGCATTTTATTTAAACCTTCTTAAAAAAAAAAAAAAACCACTTATGAACTGATTTGATATAGAACTTAAAAATTTTATAGGCACTTAACCATTTTTGGTAATTTCTGTGTAACTGTTTCTGTTTTTGTAATGAATATGTAATGCTTTTATGTTAACAAATATTTCATGGCATTTTGAAGCCATTTAGATACAATGCTAGGAATTTGGGAGGGGGGAAAGGAAAGAGATTGTATCCAAAGCTCATCTTATCTAGGTGCATCTGAACCCACTGCTGCCTTCTACTTGTGATGGGTTGTCCCTGGGGCCGTTCTTCTGGATAGTTCCATTACTTTGGCTTCATGCTCTAAGTTCATTGTTTCTTAGTCTCCTAATTGATTATGTATTTATAGAGGAAAAGAGGAGAGATCTTACCATATCCATATGGATTGTGAGCTCAGGCAGAGGCCAACAGAAGGCCTATAACAAAAGCAGAAAGATGATTTCATTCAGGCTTCAAAGTGGAGGGGACCTTGAAACATCACCATTCTCCATTGTTTTGCTAAGAATTGTATTATCATCTAGACAGTGTTTTGCTGGCCGCTTCTCATGGCTTATACATGATGCACTGGTCTTGTGCATTTATCCAGACCATGATTTAACGTAGCGTGTCCATGTTAATTTTCCTGTGCAGACTCTTTGCTTGAGCTGCCCTCTTTCCTCTTCAAGAGGGCATCTGGAGGCTTCAGTTCTGGAAATGGCAGCATAGCTTACATCGATATAAACTTCCCTCAAATAACAATGATAAACTCTGGGTAAAATGCAAACAACTATTTGAAAGCACTAAGAGCCACCACAAGCAGGCAGAAACCGGAGCCAGTCAACCCTGGAAAGAAGGAGCCAGCAATGGGCGAGATGCACGTCTGTTTAGCTTTTCCCTGATCGCCTTGTGTGGGCAGCTAGAGTTTAGGCAGGAAATCGTTCGGGTGAAATCCCGAGTCTTCTCTCTCTTTTTTAACCTCCTTGGTTAAAAGTTTTTTCTAGCTAAATGTTTCTCATTTTTTATTGTGCTTTTCAAAGAACTTGCGTTTTTTATTTTCTCTGCTCTGTTTCATCTTGTATTTCATTCATTTCTGCTGTAATCTTTCTTACTTCTTTCCTTCTCCTTGCTTTGGGTTTGATTTGCTCCTTTTTCTCCCATCCAATGCCTGCACATGGAAGCTTAGGCTATTGATTTGAGATCTTTCTTCCTTACTAATATACGCATCTGCAGCTATAAATTTTTCTTCTAAGCACTGCTTTAGATTACTCCCATAAGTTTGGGTATGTTGCATCTTCATTTTTGTTTATCTCAAAGAGTTTTTATTTTCCCTTGTGATTTCTTCTTTCTTCACATTGGTAATTTACAAGTGTGTTGCTTAATTTCCATTCATTTGTGGATTTCCCAAAATTCTTTCAGCTATTGACTTCTAATTTTATTCCATTCCACTGCAGTCAGAGAACATACTTTACTTGATGTCAGTCCTTTTGTTTTTTCTTTCCTTTTTTTAAATGTTTATTTATTTTGAGACAGGGCATGAGCATGAGTCGGGGAGGGACTGAGAGGGAAGGAGGGAGAGAGAATCTTAACGCGGGGCTCAAACCCATGAACCATGAGATCATGATCTGAGCTGAAATCAAGAGTTGGCCACTTAACTGACTGAGCCACCCAGGTGCCCGACTTCAGTCCTTTTAAATGCATCAAACTTGCTTTATGGCCTCTTCTGGAGAATGTTCCATGTACACTTGAGAAGAATGTGTATCTGCAGTGGTTTGGCTGAGTGTTCTGTAAATGTTTATAGGTCTGTTTGGTTGATATTATTGCTAAAGTCTTTTATTTTCTGTTGATCTTCTGTTTAATTGTTCTAACGATTATTGAAAGTAGGGTATTGAAGTCCTCAACTATTATTCCTTCCTTCAGTTCTGTCAGATTTTGTCTCTTGTATTTGGGGGTTCTGTTCTTTGGTTCATATACGTTTATATGGTTATGTCTTTCTGATTGAATGATTCTTTCATTAATATAAAACAAATATCTCTAGTAACAGCCTTCATTTTAAAGTCTATTTTTCTAATATTAGTTTAGCAACTTCAACTTCATTATGGTTGCTGTTTGCATCATGTGTCTTTTTCTATCTTTTTACTTTCAACCTACTTGTATCTTTGAATCTTAAGTGTATCTCCTGTACCCAGCATAAGTTTGATATTTTTACCCAATTTGATAGTCTCTGCCATTTGATTGGTTTATTTAATCCATTCACAGTTAATGTTATTGTTGATACCATCATATTTACAGCTCCCATTTTACTTTTTCTTTTTTTTTTTAAAGTTTTTTTTTTTTTTAATATTTTTATTTCTAGGAGAGAGAGAGAGACAGCGTGAGCAGGGGAGAGTCAGAGAGAGAGGGAGTCACAGACTGAAACAGGCTCCAGGCTCTGAGCTGGCAGTCAGCACAGAGCCCGACGCGGGGCTCGAACCCACGAGCCGTGAGATCATGACCTAAGCGAAAGTCGGACGCTTAACCGACTAAGCCACCCAGGCGCCCCTTACTTTTTATTTTCTATACCTTATGTCTTTTTGTTCCTTCTTTCCTCTTTCACTGCTTTATTTTTCATTAAGTGCATATTTTCTAGTGTAGCATCTTAATTTCCATAATGATTTTTTTCAGTCTGCATTTTGAGTTATTTTCTTAGTAGTTGCTGTTGAATTTGCCATATAAATCTTAATTTATCAGATTTATACTTATTTCAGATTTCTACTAACTTAATTCCAGTGAAAGATAAAAACATTATTCCTATGTAGCTGTATTCCCTCTTTCCCCTTTTGGAGCTGTTGCTACACATGTTACATCTAACTACTACACTACAGACCCAACTGTACATTATTATAATCATTACTTCATATACTATTATGTCTCTTAAAGAAGATGAGAGAAGAAAGGAGAACAAGTATCTATGTATAGCATTAGCTCCATCAACTTTATTATTTACTATTTCCAGTTTTCTTCATTTGTTCCTGTGGGTTCACATTACTATTTGGCATCATTTTCTTATTGGCCTCCATTTGGCATCATTATCTTATATGCATATACAAATGGGTGGGGTGGTAAGTGGGTGGATGGATGGATGAATGGATAGATGGACAGATACATGGATACATACATATTCAAATGCATACATACACAGTTGGCAGACAGACAAATAGAATATACCAGATTGCCATATAAAAATGTCTTTATTGCTCTGGGTTGTAGTCAAAAGCGTCTAAAAACTGCCACCCTAGACCATTTTTTGGCTTAGAAGAGGGGAAGAGGCTTGCTCTGGGATTTTTTTTAGTACTTGAGAGGCTCTGTTTGTCCTTTGGTATACCCTAAGCACGTTCCCCTCTGATCTTGTTGATCTCTTGACTCTATTTTCTTTTCAACAAAGAGAAAATGTGCTCAACTTATTGCATTCCCTTCAAAATTGTTGCATGCAGCCACCACCTTGTACAAACATTCACATAGCCATGTGACAGGACTTACATGCAATTTCCTGTCTTATTTAGTCCACCCTCAAATGCTTCTGTTATCAGGAAATGCTAACAATGGTACTGAGTTGGTACCATTTCAGTTTACTTCTTTAGAGAATTCTGAGGCTTTTCACAAACGATTCATTCATTCATTTCTTGAGAGCATGACTGTGTACTTAGCAAAGTTAGGGTTAGTTTGTCATCTTAAATGAAACAGAATCAAAGTTAGGGTTAGTGTGTCATTTTAAATGAAACAGAAGGGCAGGCAGGTAAAACTGTTTTGCTGAGTCACTAAAAACATTTATCCTGGTGTTCTCAGTGGGTGTAAATATCCTGATTGAGCTGGTCACTAAGGCAGGCTTTGTCAGAATTAATTCAGTGGAGAAATCTATCAGATTGTTAACTACCCATTTAGAATGAGTAATTCCTACAGTTGATAAAATATTTTTTTTTATTAACCTTCAGGAGCACTAAAACGGTGAGCAAGATTCCAGACTTCTGGGAAAGTATCCAACCTGCTTTCAGAGACTTTGATCTCTCTTGGTAGAATTTCATAAAAGTGTACTGACATCCCTTGTGAACACAATCCAAGACCTCTTTCTAGATCCTAGACTTGATTCCTCCTCCACATTCTGACTCTGCTGCGCTATACTCCTTGCCTACCTAACTCCTGTCCATGAAATGCAGACCTGTTTTCACAGACAGAATTAACTAGTTTCGAAGAAGACAGCCAGAGAAAACTAAGCAGCTCCCCATAAATGCAATATCCTAAAATTACCTGCCTTCCTAGTTATCTGTTGGTGGCTTCCTGCATCACTAGCCAGTCAGATTTATTTAAGTGGCTTGGTAGTGTCATTATTGAGACCCAAAACATCTTCCTGATGTGTCCAGCCCTAGGGTTCCACAGGAATCAGAAGTACCCAGGACTAGAACAAGATCCCCAGAATTTATAAACCAAAGAGCTGAACTTGGAAGGGAAAGTGACAAGGTCTGTTGTTTTGCCTGAATTTTCAGCATTTGCACCAGCTCTGGAGAGGAGGGTGGGAGCAGCGGAGGGAGATTAAAGCCTTTCCCCACGTTGATTACAAAATTGTGTCACTGTAGTTTTGTATTACTGCTAATCTTCTCAGAGGATTTGTCTTCCTCTCTCTCCCCCTGGCTGAAACCTCTAGTTGAAGAATAAATTGCTACATATCGATTGTTCATTTTATTTCTCCTTACCCAGCCATCCTCGTTCTGCACTTAGTTTGTGTGTCTATATTTGTAAATACGAGGGGAAGAAGTAACATGTATTTTTAGGCTTCATTTCAGGATGTGGCAGGGACATTTTTTTAATGTTGTTTTCAATACTTTATTTAGTAACAGCACTTAATTTGCTTTTATTTATGAAAAAATGCAATGTGTATGTGTGCGTGCACTTGCATATCTTCTATCTGGATAAAGTTCAAGTCAATTGATCAGTATTTATACTACAGCTAGAAAAGTGAGATTTCTAGAAAACTTGGAAGCAGACAGAAAAATTAAAACATATGAATGGGGTCCCCTGGGTGGCTCAGTCAGTTAAGCATCCGACTCTTGACTTAGGCTCAGCTTATGATTTCACAGTTTGTGAGATCAAGCCCTGCATTGGGCTCTATGCTGACAGTGCAGAGCTTGCTTGGGATTCTCTCTCTCCCTCTCTGTCTCGGCCCCTCCCTGACCTCCCTGCTCACACTTTCTCTCTCTCTCAAAAAAAAAAAATCTTTAAAAAATATATAAAAGGATGATTTGACCTCTGTAATTTAATTTTGTTTCAGTCCTTCATTTGTAAGGTTACCAGATAACCCTTCTAAAACACAAGGTGGATCATACGACTCCTCTCCTTGTACTTGCTGCAGCAGGAAGCTGAAGGGCACAATGGGGTCAGGTAAACGTGGATTTGGGTCCTGGCTCAGCCCCTTGCCCTCTCAGTGATCCTAATCCCTCCAGCCCCACATTCCCCGTATCTCCAGCCGTGGCGTGGGTCACATCAGGCAATTTGTGTAAAGAGAGAGTGGTGGTGTTTGCCCTGTGGGGTGCTGTCTGGTAACAAGCGCTGTTGTGGCTACAACTCATTACCATGGGCTTCTCTTCATGCCCCGTAGGACGCAGGTCTGGTGTCTAGGACGTGGCCCCTGCCTGGTGTGCACCTTGATTTTTGTAACACTTCACAATGCCGTTTGCTTATATTCTACCCACTCCTAGTAGTTTGAAAGGAGCTGTAAAGCCTGTGAAACTAACCTCCTGCAGTTCGGCTATTTTTAAGCGCCTCTGGGCAAAAATGTAACGGGAAGGGAGGTTGACTAAATGATAGGTTGGGGATTTGGCTTGCCATTGCTCCCATTAGCATGGAAAACTGCGAAGTGATGAGTCTCAGGACAGTCTCCCAAATGAGAATGGTATTTCATGAACCGCCATCTATAGTTCTTGCTGCCATCACGTGCCTGGGAGTGAAAAATCACAGGTCTCTCCGTCCCTTTCTGCTCACACAGAAAAGAACAATCAAATCTATGTGGTTGGGCCTGAAATAATTTAGGAAATATGATGGTTTTAAAGTGTCGGATTTGGCATAATGCAGATCAAAGTAAAATAAGTCATGAATCAGGAATACTTTCACCCACGGCTTTGAAGGCTTTATGTTTATGATTATGATTATGGCTGCTAAGGATGGCAGGTTGCATAAACACCATTGAGAACAGCTGAAGGCTGGGGCTTGGTAAGAAAAATGGCAACCAGAGCTCTTTCCCTGAGGGTCCATAAGAACTAATTTTGTGTTTAATGTAACTTTTCCTAAATAACTCTGGGTTCTTCTCAGGAATCCACAGGAAAGGGCCGGGAGGCTTGCAGCCTAGAGTGGGTCTAAGAGTGAATGAGTCCTCAGTGTTTATGGACTGAGAAAATCTCTCTCTGGGACTGAAAAAAAAAAAAATGGGTGTTCTATAGGAGGGTAGGGATGGGGAGCTAGTGTAAACCACGGCTTTGTTCTGCTTCTCTTTGGATTATTTTCTTTGAACGTAAGTACCTAAATAATGGTTCCTACTCTCTTGTCTCGGCTTTTTCTCTCCTCCATCTTCCTCTTCCGTGTCCCTACCCTTTCCGTTGCCATATCTGAAACCTCAGAAGTAAAAATACTCTTATTAATACATTAATACATTATTAATACATTGTACTGTGGGATGGTTTTTTGGGGTCTAGAAACAGTTTCCCCAGTCGATACCCATCTTACTCTTTGAGCCTGTTCACCTGAAAATATCAAAGAAGGAAGAAGATTCTAGAAAAGGAAGAGCTCTAGTTGGCTAAACCAACATGGTTGGTCTTAGGAAATGTAACTGTCACCTTACAAGCGTGGGGCAGGTGCCTTTTTGCTTAGAAGTAAAACGTTGTCACACATGTGGTTGACATTTCCCAGCGACATTTCGGTTCAGCCCTTCATTAGGAAGTGCCGGATGACACTGTGTGTTCAACCTTCGTCCTTGGCATGTTTTCTCAAGCAACGTAAAAATGTTGACTGTATGGAATGGTATGTTCAGAGCAAACCCCGGCCGGGCCACCCCAGCGTTTCTGCCCTGACTTGGGGTCCTTCACTGTGCCCGCGGCTTTCCTGCACTCTCCCGAAATAGCTGCAAAGTCCTCTAAAACCCATTGCTATTTTCAGACCTGCTTTCCACTTCGAATAATTGGTTTCAATCATTACTCACAAGTTTAGTGCCAATTTGGGACAAAGTGTTTATTTTATTTGCCCTAAAAATGTCTTTTTTGAGCTTCAGAGAGCCTCTATTCCAGGATTTACTGGGTGGTGGTCTCCTATTCCAGGTACTCTGTGGCCATGTGGTGGGAACACTGGGTTGTTCCTGTGCAGAGGGGGCTTCCAGGGGGTGGGGTAGACTGACACCCTGGTGGAGGGCTCGTGAGGGACAGCCAGCCGGGACAGCCGCAGCCTGCTGTAGCGCCTGGGGTGCGTTGAATGAACAGAGTGGTTCCTCAGCTTTACTTTCAACGTCCAGTCCATTGTCCGAGTCACTTTCTTAATTATTGTTTTAAGTGTTTTTTTTTTTTTTTGACAGAGAGACAGAGAGAGAAAGAGCTTAAGCAGGGGAAGTACAGAGAGGGGGGGACAGAGGATCCAAAATGGGCTCTGCACTGACAGCAGTGAGCCTGATGCAGGTTTCGAACTCATAAACCGCAAGATCATGACCTGAGCTGAAGTTGGACGCTCAACCAACTGAGCCACGCAGGCGCCCCCACTTTCTTTCTTATTGATATAAAATGCACATACCAAAAAAGTAACCATTGCAGAGTTCATTTGAAAATGTGTCATCCGGTGGCACTTACTGCGTTCACAGTGTTGTGCAGCCATGGTGCCTATCTGGCTCAAGACATTTTCGTCGTCAGAAAGGAAACCTGGTACCCTTTTTCTCTCACCCCCTGGCCACCACTGGTCTGCTTTCCATCTCTGTGGATTTGCCAATTCAGGGCATTTCATATAAAGGGATTCCTACAATATGGGGCCTTTTGTGTTTGGCTTTTTCACTCAGTATATTTTCGAGATTCGTCCATGTCGTAGCCGGTATTAATATGTCATCCCTTTCTTGTGGGCCACTAATGTATGGATATAGCACATTTTGTTTATTGCTCATTGGTTGACGGACATTTGAGTTGATTCTATCTTTTGGCTATTGTGAAGGGTGCTGCTGTGAACATTGGCATGCTCGTATTCGTCTGTTTTCAGTTTTTTTTAAAGCCAAGTTATGCTTCTTTTTTGATTATCTTTCAAACTTGTGATTTGCTTTCCTTTTAGTCAAGCCATCCCCGTGTCTTACTGCATATCGGACCACCTAACCGGTCTGGCCCTCCTCCAGCCTACACTCTACAGTGCAGCTCTACAGCTGTTTAAAAATGCAGGTGTGTTGTTTGTTCCCTCCATCGATTTTAGGATTGCTCATAGGAGGAACAAACTTCTTTCAGGGAAGGCAGAGCTCTGCATGGCCAGGCCTCTGACATCCCTTTAAGCTCATTTCACCATTCTGCCCCTCACCTTCTGTGCTGTAGCCACATTCACCTTTCCGTCCTACAAATTCTTTATGTCGGTCCCACCACAGGCTCTTTGCATGTGCTCTCCAGCTCTCTGGCTTGCTCTCCTCTCTTCTTTGCCCAGTTAACTCTGACTCATCCTTGGGTTCTGAGCTCAAGCAATATCTTTTCAGGGAAGCCTTCCCTGACTAAGTCAAAACCCCCTTTCCCCCACCCCCACTGCCACTATCATGGATGCCACAGGCTCCTAGAACCAGTTCTTTGTGGCCCAAGTCTCAGCCACAGTTTTGTGTTTGGATGATTATTTGAATAGCTGTGTCGACAGAGACAGAAGAAGGCTGTACACAGAACATGGGTTCTGTAGTCAGACTGCCTGGGTTCAAATGCTAGCACTTCCTCTTCCTGGCTGTGTGATCTTGGGCAAGTTAATTAGCCTCTCTGTGCCTCTGTTTTCTCATCCATCAAATGAGGATCATAATAACACCTACCTTAGGAAGCTATTGTGAGAACGAAATTAATTCGTGTGTGTTAACTACTTGGCACGAGAATGACCTCAATAAAAGTATCATTAATATAATTATTTTTTAAAGTGTGCTTACATCACCCTTCCCCATCCATAGACTGTAAGCTCAGGGAGGGCAGGGGACCACGTTTCTAATGCTCACCATTATAGCTCCAGAGCATGACCCAGGATACCCACACAGGTAACGCTTGTTAACTTCCATTAAATGCTTGCATGCTTCTCTCTCCTCCTCAGCAGAGAAGAATATTAGCAACTAGTTTCCCATCTTTCTGTCCATATCTGCAGGGCTGTATTTCAGGAGTCGCTGCATCCCAGCTTGTGATGTGTTGGCTTCTGGCCCCAGCCGCTGCCCCTGCTCACTTCCTCAGCTGGTGTGCTTTGGGAATTGTGCCATCGTGTGTGCAAAGTTGAAGGCGGGGAGCCCCTTTCCACGGCCATGTCATGATGGAGTGGCCCAGTTTGTAGATCAGCCCCTACAAGAACACACAGAGGACTTGCTGTGTTTCAAGCCCTGTGCTGCCTGCTTTAGAAATAGCAGGGACGCCTGGCTGGCTCCGTCAGTTAAGCGTCCGACTTCAGCTCAGGTCATGATCTCGCAGTTTGTGGATTCAAGCCCCCTGTCAGGCTCTGTGCTGACAGCTCAGAGCCTGGAGCCTGCCTCTCTCTCTGCCCCAACCCAGCTCACACTCTGTCTCTCTCTCTCTGTCTCTCGAAAATGAATAAATGTTAAAAAAATTTTTAGGAAATAGCAAACCGGTGAGGCAGGAACAATTTGCATCCTTTTCTTACAGATGGGGAAACTGAGGTGTGGAGCGGGTGAGTAGTCATTTGCCCAAAGTCAAAACTCGATAAGTGGCAGATCCGCAGTCTAGATATATGCAGGCTTTTTCTAGAGTCTGTGTTCCTAACCTCACCCTTGAATAATAAACATGACCCCACTTAACATCACAGGTTAGTTTAAGGCACCAGAGTGGATTAGGCACCCCACTGAGTTCTGGCCTGGCAATCCCCCCAACTTCTGTGCACACCTGGGGGTCCTAACAGAGAGATGGACAGCAGGACAAATTCTCTAAAGAGACATTTTATTAAAAAACAAAGCTGGAGGGAAGAAATAAAGGAGAAAGTTGTTTATCTGGACGTGAAAGAAATGAAACTATTTATAAAGACTCTCATCTCTTACATCGGGGGTTAAAAAAAGAAAGCGTCACTTCCCTTCTGATTGTACATTTCAGGGGTTTAATGTCTTTGGTCCTTCACACTCTAGGGCCCTGTGCTCCTGTCTGTTAATCACAGGTATGCATATTTAAATAAACAAAGACCTCCTGATGTATTTTCAAAAATGAACACATTATAATTAAAAAAATTTTTTTTTACATATATTTATTTTTGAGAGAGACAGAACACAAGTGGGGGAGGGGTAGAGAGAGGATGAGACACCAAATCCGAAGCGGGTTCCAGGCTCTGAGCTGTCAGCACATAGCCCGACGCGGGGCTCAAACTTACAAACTGCAAAATCATGACCCAAGCCGAAGTCGGATGCTTAACCAACTAAGCCACCCAGGCGCCCCTATAATCTTAAATGCTAACTTACTCAGGATTTTTATTTAAACCTGTGGATGCAATCATCTCGAGCAGGTGAGGGTAGATTTGGTCTTACTACTACTTTGTTAGGTGATACTAAGATGTTGATACTGAAATGAAATGAGCCTCAAAAAAGCAGAAATTTCTTTCAACTGACAAAACCCCCACCGCTGCGGAATGGCATGCCCTGTCCATATTATAGCATGTCAGATGGCCCATGGTGTGAATTTAGAAGGGGTTGTAATTATGTGGCACAGTGGTAAGCAGAAAAAGCAGAACGCAAAACCCTGTGTGTCTATACAGATGGACCGACGCAGTAACGAACTCCACAGGAAGTAGCCTCCAAGGAAATCCACAAAAGGTAGGCAGTGCTCATCCTGCCCGGTGGTATTCTGCTTAAATTTTTCTATGTTTCTCTACAAATTATCCTGTAATGAGCTTGTGTTCATTTACATCCGGACATAAGCCTCAATTGAAAGAGAAGAAGAAGAAAAAACAGCCACAGAACTATCAGTCTTCGCTCCCATCTGAGATGAAGAGTCTTCACATCTGAAGACCTTTGGAGAAGAAAAGGACCTTTGGAAATGTCCCTGGAGGGCGACAGCAAGGGAAAATGAGGATGGTGGCAGTGTGGGATCCCTGTGCCCCATGTGGCTCCGCCCCTCCTAACCTAACTTCTGCCTTCATGAAATCTCCCCTTCTCTCTGCTCTCCATTTTGCAGTTCCCTTTGCAGAAAAATGATTCGATTGTCCTTGAAAGACTTTTTCCCCCTTTGTTATTTTTTATTATTTAAAAATTTTTTTTTAAATGTTTACTTATTTTTTGAGAGATAGAAACAAGAGCATGAGCAGGGGAGGGTCAGAGAAAGAGGGAGACACAGAATCCGAAGACAGGCTCCAGGCACAGAGCTTGGTGCGGGGCTTGAACCCACAAACCGTGAGATCATGACCTGAGCTGAGGTTGGATGCTTAACCGACTAAGCCACCCAGGCACCCCCCCCAACCTTGTTATTTTTAACCATCTCATTCAGGAAACCCGTGATAAGTGAGCTGGGCGAACATGGAGGAGAGGTTACCAGAACCAGCAGCTGCTCTGTCAACAGGAGCACATGTGGGTGTCCCTTCCTCTGACTCTGTAAAAGCAGCTAACGATTAGCTGTTTGTGGAGGCTGAGGAAACGTCTCTGCTTTCCATCTTCCTCAGCATGATAATGTTTAAACAAGGACCAACAGTCGCCCAGAATTCCTTCCGGGTTCCATGGAAAAAGTGCGTCCACAGAGCCGATCTGGAAGTGGCCCCTGTGCAGAGCACTGAGGGGGCTGTGAGCTCATGGCCTCTCTCCCCAGACAAGGAAGGATGGGGCCTGAGCTTCAGAGCAGGGGCTTTATTTCGAAGCTCAGAGTGCTGGGCTCTAGGTTCCGGAATGGGCATGTCCCGCCCTTCCCTGGTCGCTGCCAGGAGGTAGGCTGTGGTCTGATGTGGTGACCTCTCCAGAACTGCGGTGTCCCCAGGACCCCTGGTGAATGGGTGATGGCACTGATTAGTTCCAGAGAACCCCAGATTTGGAACGTGTGTGGTCCATATCCTCACACACATCATCACGTGACTCAGTTGGTAGGTTTGGGTTTCCTAAATTTTCTCTCCTCTGTGCGTTGCGGCGTTAGAGCTGGCCAAATCCGGGTGCCCGTCCCACCCGGCCCACCTGCTGCCAGTGAGTGACCTTGCCACTACCTTTCTGAGGCCTGGTTTCTTGTGTCAAATGGGAGCATTATTACCTGCCTCACGGGGTTATCATTAGGATTAAATGTGATAATCCGTGAAAAGTGTCTGCCAACTAATTGGCACTGAATAAATGTTAGTCCCTTGCCCTCCCCATTCCTTCCTCCTCTGGCTCTTACTTTTTTACAGGTTTCAGAAGCTGACCTGATTGTAGGTTACTGGCCGCCTGTATATCTTACTATTGTTGGATTTAGCCACACTTCACCTATTAGAATCGCCACCTGTTAAAAGTATGCTCTTACTCAAGGGGTCTTCTGGGTGGAGCCTAGGAGACATGAAAGAAAGCCGATGCCATTCTTTGGAAGAGTGGAATCCACTCTCATAGTTTGGGAGAAAAAAGCCTTTGGAAAGTTCACCCAATGTCTTATCCGCACAATTAGCTTCTCCATGGAGTTCATACAACAATTATCACAGAGAAAGAGGGAGAGAGGACTTGCAGTGTTCATGAGAATCTTGTACTTCCTCTCTCGTCTTTACACTTCCTTCACCCCTCTCCCCTCTGTCTTTCCCTCTTTTCTCACCCTCTCCTCCTAGAATTCCAGAATCATATGGTTTTGGAGCTGGAAATGCCCTTGGACATGATCATCTCCTCCCATGCCTACACTTTATCTTTGGGAAGACCGAGACGCAGGGTCCCAAAGCTCCTCCTCCTCTTCTTCCAGCCCATGAAGGTGGCCCACTGAGGAAATTTGCCAAGCTAGAAGGAAACAAGCCCAATTCTCTCCTTTAATATTGGAAAGTGGTAGTTGCTCAGTGAGCCCCCAAGGAGCAGAAAGAATGACCGACTCTCTGACCTCCGTGGACTCCTGGCCCTGTAGGGAAGGACCTGGAGGCAGTGCTGTAGCAGTATTGTGAGAGGGGCTCAGCACCCTGGAGAGCCCCTACCACACCCCACTCTCTGTCCCACATTGTACTTGTCTCCCCTCAGGAATACGTGCCTGTGTTTGCATTGACCTAAGACAGGGACTTCTTTCTTCTATGAGGGCCCTGACTCTTTGGGAACATTGGGCATGAGCCACTGAGCAAACTTGATCTCTTCTGGACAGACTGAGACAGAGAGGGGGTTGAAAGACTTTTCGCCTTTGCTTTACGTCCGTGTTAACATTGTGTGTGAGAGCCCTTGCTCTGCAAAGAGGCGTGCCAGGGCCATCAAAGCCACTGATAACCGTTAAGGCACTTAGCTCCGAGGAGAACCAAGCAACGTAACCGAGTACATGGCTGCCCCGTCGCCCTTCAAAAAATATCAGCATTCTAAAGGCTAAATAAATATCCCAGGAAAACTTTGTAATAGGCTTGTTATACTTAGAAGGCCGAACATGGTTCATATTGAGTTGACACTTAGATGTAATTTGCTTTCGCTTGGGTATTTTAGAGTACACTGACGTTTTTAAATGACTTTAACCATTCTTTCCTTTCACTCTAAATGGGATCATTTACAGATACCTGTAGATGTGCTCGATTCTATTATTGCCCGTGGCATTTCTGCCCTTGAAGATGCTGGCAAAGATAAGCTCTTGCTTACAATTAACGTTACAAAAGCTGTTGTCTCTGTCATTGGCTCCCATGCCTATAGTATCCAAATGAAAGTTCCGTCTCTTGACCTTGCATGGTCTGAGTCAGGGACGTCTTTATTTTATGATGGTAATTTATCTTTTTTTAAAATTTTTTTAATGTTTATTTTTGAGAAAGAGAGAGAGAGACAGCATGAGCAGGGGAGGGGCAGAGAGAAAGGGAGACACAGAATCCGAAGCAGGCGCCAGGCTCCAAGCTGTCAGCAAAGAGCCTGATATGGGGCTCGAACTCACTGTGAGATCATGACATGAGCTAAAGTCAGATGCTTAACCGACTGAGCTGCTCAGGCGCCCCATGTATCTTTTTTAAGGAGTGCTCACTTGTGCTGCCTTATCCATAATATACTGCGTTTTCAGTAGTTGCCACTGAGTGATCAGGGAAAACTGGCAGTTCACATGTATAAGCTCCCTGTCCAGGGGAAGTCACGTCCAGAATCTGAAAAGCAAGCAAACACAACCAACTCAAAGCAAAGCAACTTTATCTGGAAATTTGACCCAGATGGTTCCAAGTAAAAATACCCTTCCCCCACCATCCAGGAAGCAGGATAAGGGTGGCCATTTGGAATTTGCTTTTGAAATGCCTGCTGGTAGTCCTGATAGTCTGTCTCCAGCTACCTCTGCGGGCCCCACTGTAACACAGCGTCATACCTAGCTCACACGTGTTTTAAGTTAACTGAACGAATGGGAAGACGAATGGACCACTGAGCTTGGTGGTGGCTGGATAGGCCACCGAGTGAAATTAGATTGCTTTTCCTATTTACGTTTCTCACTCAGGATCGGAGGAGCAAAGAATATTTGTTTTGGGAATGAGGAGGAGTAGAAAGAAAAAAAAAAAGTCCAAAGGTCCACAAACAAAACACGGTTGGTCTCAGGTCTCAGAACCCTCCTGGCATTGCACAGATAAGCCAGGTCAGCTGATCCCGGGCCGACCCAGGGTGCAGCGCATCTGAAACATAGCCAAGGGTCTTTTCTCTTAGGACTTGGCATTCCTGAATGCCAGTGCCTTGGGCATCTTGTAGTTTGGAGTTAAAAATCTCTGACACTGAGCCCCCGGATTGCTGAGCCAAAGGTTAGAGTGGATTTGGTGTTGAAGCTGGTCGTGGGATGGCTGCAAAAGAATGATGATATCGCCCACGTTTGGTCTGAAGCTGGAAAACCAAGTCCAGCCTATGGGGGTTCTTGTAACTCATCCCGGGGGAGAGAAGCCATAGGTGGGACCCTCAGGAGACCTCTCTGATTCATCCATTCAGTGAGTATCTGTCGCATGCCTCCCGTGCCCCGTGCGGTGGGCAGGCTCCCTTCACGTGTTACCTCACGGGATTATCTGAGAGGAGGCCCAGTCACAGTGTGGGGGTGATAGCTGAAATGGCATATTTGTTTTGAATAATGAAAATGATCTTTCCAGGCCACAGGTATGAAAAATATGAAGGCTGAATTCAAAATCAGCAATAGCCGAGCATTGTCTGAGCTTCTCATGCTTTAAAGCTGCTTGGGGGTGGGGCACCTGGGTGGCTCAGTCAGTTAAGTGTCTGACTTTGGCTAAGGTCATGATTAAAGTTCGGGAGTTCAAGCCCCACATCGGGCTCTGTGCTGACAGCTCAGAGCCTGGAGCCTGCTTCGGATTCTGTGTCTCCCCCTCTCTCTGCCCCTCCTCCTCTCTCTCTCTCTAAAAATGAATAAACATTAAAAAAAAAAAAAGCTGCTCGGGGATCTTGTGAGAAGTACACAGATTGGCCCTAACCTCGGAATCGGTGAGGGACGGGGCTTACAAATCCGTGCTTTGCAAAACAAGAACCAGCGTGACTTTGATGGAGGCAGATGATGGGTGAGCCCTCAGGATTCTAGAAACACGTTTGTGGGGTCATAGTTTCGGGGGGTACAGGTCAGTTCCCTGGGAGACTTTGTCCCAACCCTACACACCTCCCATTTCCACCCTTCCTGCCCCGGTGAGCCTCTTTTACTTAGGAGAGAGTATTATTTCTGCCTGCTGATATGTGGACAAAGCAGAAAATTTGAGAACCAGCTGTACTAAATAAAACAAATTTAGGCAGAGTTCAGATTGAGGGCTCTCAGAGGTTGCTTTTGTTTTCCTGTGAGATTTTTAGGAGAAAGGCCCTAAAGGAGTAAGGTGCCTGGCTTCCTCTGGTAGCCTGCCCTGCCTCTTCTACCTGCCTGGCCAGGAGGTGGAGCAGCCCGAGACATGTGGCTCACATGTGGCTTAAACTTCCTGTGCTGTAGTTCACTGACAACAGTGNGGTGCGGTGTAGGGGAGAACAGTAGGGATGATATATACAAAACAAACAAGGCAAAGAAGGCTGCAATCAGGCTTCTCAAACTTGCCAAGATTGTAAATCACTAGGGTCCTGAGAAAGCACTGATTTCAAGGCAGTAGGTCAGAGGTGAGCCTGAGACTTTGTGTTTCTAACAGACCCCCAGGTAAGATCTGTGGCTGCCAGTCCACGGACTGCGCTCTGAGTAGCAAGAATCTAGAAGGTGCTCTTCAGTTTTGCTGTGAACTGGTAGCGCGGTCAACTAAGTTAACAAACTGGCCATTCTTTTTTCAGCCCTAGAAAATGAGACCGTCCTACCCCTTACCTAGTGCTGAGGTATCGGCGTGCAGATGTGGGCCCAGAATGCTTCAAGCCGTAAATAGTTTTCCTCTGGTCCATTAAACTATTAATTGTCTCTGATAACTTAANCATCTACTCTGTGGGCTGAGAGAGGTTATCAAGAGCAAGGCTTCAGATGTACAAAATATAGGTGGCCCTCAAAGGTCAGGAATTATGGTTCCTTAAATCTCCTAGAGTTTACCTGTGAACGAAAGGCTTTTAGATAGAAAACAAAAGGAGAATGTCTTTCTCTCATCTGATAACACCAACTTTAAACTTGTATCCGGGTCACCTGGAGGGGCTGTTAACATGCAGGTCACCTGGCCCCAGCCTGGCATTTCTAACTCAGTAGGTTGAGGAGGGCCTGGGAATTTGATGCTTCATGAATCCCCAAATGATACTGATGATCACACTTTGATTAGCCGACTTTAGGCTCCAAAGGCCTTCTCTGAGAGTCGTAAGCATGGAGAGCAGTGGAAGCCTGTATCACTTCCTCATTCATGTTCTAACCCTTCCTTCCGATCAGTGTCATTGCCCGGAATGGGAGTGTTTAAGTGTGGCTGGTGTTTACACGTGAACAGGAGATTCACCTGTCTTCAAGTATCTGAAAGCTCTCTAGGGGTTAGGAAAGATGAGATTTGTGGCTCCTACCTGTAGTTCTTCCCAGTATAGCAGGGTCCTCCAAAGATTGGAGCTCTCTAATCTGGGTGGCTGGCTAATCTCTGGAGGGGGTATTTAAAAATAGAGGCCCCCCGCCCCCCCAGGGTGCATCCTAGGAGATTCGGGTGAGCAGCCAGGTGCGGGACTCCCTGCGTGGAGAAGAGCAAGGCACCAGATGGGCATTCGGAGCTTCTCTCCTTTTTAATGATTCTCAGATTCAGCGCTAATGATCACTCAGCAAGCAAATGATTCCCTGGCAGGAAATTGGACCTTTTGTGGAGTCCATTTCCTCGCTAGAATCCCTAAAGTTACAGTCAATACATTCCGGCAGCATTTTCCAAAGTGCTTCATTTCCCATCCAGGGATGGCTTCCAGCCAAGACCATCTGGCCAAGGGGAATCATCTGGGGTGAAGGCCCACATTGGGAATAGCACTGTCCACAGTAGGGAAACGATAAAAGCCCTGATGATCAAACCCCAAAGAGAACAAACACTTCTCAAGCAAACCCAAAGTGAGGTTAAAATTGAGGTGGTTATTTAGATAATCATCTGCAAGGAGACCTCCCCCCGGCCCCTGCCACCGAGTCTATGTGTCATACACGGATTGGGGAGTGCCGTCTTCCCTGGAGTTTCCTGCTTCACCAACAGATGCTTGGTGAGTGTCAATGGGCACCATGCTTGGCGGCAGGTGAGCTTTATAAAGGTGACTTTGGGGGGGCACCTGGGTGGCTCAGTCCGTTGAGGGTTCGACTCTTGATTTTGGCTCAGGTCATGACCTCACAGTTTGTGAGTTATGCCCTGCATCAAGCTCTGTGCTGACATTGTGGAGCCTGCTTGGGATTCTCTCTCTCTCTCTCTCTCTCTCTCTCTCTCTCTCTCACACACACACACACACACACACTCGCAAAATAAATAAACTAACTTAATAAAAAAATTTTTTTAAAGGTGACTTGGGTATAGTCTCTGCCTTTTATGTTGTCTGTTGTCAGGGAAAGGCAGACACTTAATTATCCAACCACAAAAGCAGAACCCCAAAGGCAGCACATCTTTTTTCTTTTTAAAAATTTTTTAAGAGTTTATCTATTTTGAGATAGAGCACACAAACACAAGCTGGGGAGGGACGGGGGGCGGGGGACAGAGAATCCCAAGCAGGCTCTGCCCACTGTCACCACAGAGCCTGATGCAGGGCTTGATCTCACGAACCATGAGATCATGACCTGAGCCAAAATCAAGAGTAGGACGTTTAACCAGCTGAGCCCCCCCAGCACACTTGCTCTTCTTTTTCTTCTTTAAGTTTATTTATTTTGATAAAGAGAGAACAGCGCGTATCTAAAGCAAACCTCCTGCCATGCTTCCTTCCTTGCCCAGGGAGGGGTGCCTCATCTTTCCTCTTTCAGCATAAGCAGTGTGGGGCCCGCCCACCCCCCAGGGACCAGGAATGCAGCTCTCTGCGGGGGCGGACAGCTGACACCTGTTTGCCCACAGCACTGCCTGCCTCTGGGGTAGAGGGGCTGGCCAGCTGCAGTTCCCAACTTTACCAGGGGTCAGAATCACCTGCGGGGCGGGCTTGTTAACAGCAGATCGCTGGGCCTCACTCGCATTTCTGATCCAGTCGGTGTAGGAGGGTGGAGGGTTTCTAACAGACTCCCAGTTAATGCTGAAGCTCCTGGGCCCCCGGGCCACACTTTAGGAACCACAGGAATAGCTCGTCATCACAATTCACCCAGAGGACACATGGAGGGTGACTAAATGACAGAGAGTCAGGAAAAGTTCACAGCTATGCTGGTGACCCAGGTGAGCGACGACGGCGCTCTGAAACAGGCCACGGCCGTGGACTAGAGAACAAAAAGCGGGGCGCTCGGATGCATGTGATGGCGGAATCAGTGGGCCAGGCCGGGTGAGAGACGGGACCTGGGAGGAGAGGGGAGAGTCAGAGCAGCTGGCCGGATGGAGATGCCAGGAACGGAGATGGACACGGGGGTGGGCGACGGGAATGGCAGGTCTCTGTGACCCCGCTGGGTTTGGGGTTCTATGGAGACATTCCGGTAGAAATGTTAAACAGGTGGTCGAAATGCCGTTCCCATCATGGGAGAGAACCCTGAACCGCAGGTACACATTCAGGGGCCTTCGGGGCAGGTGTGAGCTGAAGCTACAGAGCGAAGTACGATTCGTACGGACAGCTCATGGGAGAGAGGGTGGTGAGGTGCCCAGGGGAAGCCAGAAGACTCCATTTGTAGGGCCGGGCACAGAAGCAGTTGAGTGGCATGCTCTGAGATGCAGGAAGCAAAGGGACACACGGCGTCACCAAAAAAGGGCAGAATCAGATGTTGGACCATCTCCAAAATTAAACCCAAATATGACAAAGTCTGGGGACCCCCTGAAAAGAACCATCCTCAAGAGGCTGGGTTGTGACTGGGGCGTGAGCTAGAGGAGCTGGCCCCCTATTTTGGAGCCCATAGTTTTTTGACTCTTCATTTACTTGGCCAGTGCTATTTTCTTTTGCCTTGTGATAAGGTCCCTCTATGGTTCCCATGCCAGTTGGAGGAACAGAATAAGTGAAAAGAAACATCCTGTAAACACACGTGGGGGGTCAGAGCCGTAACAGCTGGGCTTTCTCTCGGAAGAGCGTCACCGCGAACAATATGGTGGTTCTAGATGGAGCTGGGGGCACTTTTTCCACCTGTAAACTAGGCTGGAGGAGCAAAGACGCCATGCGTTCCCCTTCCTCCCTCCACATTTGATACTGAGCTAGACCCTCCTGGGACCTCTAAACCACTGGTTTTACAAGGATCAAAAGGATTCTGAAAGCTTATTTTGAGCTCTCTGTGCTAGAATGCTACAAAGGGAATTGATTTCCATGCACTGAGAGGGCCCCCTCCCCGGTGATAATGGTGCAGTTTATAGGTAGTTTGCTTTTTAATTTGTGGGACTTTTTTAGTCTGCGTCTTCACAAACCCTAAGAACAGAGATGTAGTCCGACAAGCCTCGGAATAAGGCTGATGAGTCAGGGTCAGGCATTTGCTGGCTCTTCCCGCTGCCACCAGCTGGGTGTGCTTCAGGCGGGGACACACACCGACTTGTGCTCTGTCTTTACAGTTCTGTACGGAGCTAAACCAGCCTATCCTGCCCAACATCCGCAAATGGAAGGGGCCCCGAGGATGCTGGAAGGCCGTCGTTGCTGAGATGCCCTCTGCGCCGCTCCAGAAGGTACCTTCATCTGCAAAGCTTGGATCGTGTCTCCATTTCATCAAAACCTTTCTTTTCCCTAATCATAGACATTTAAAACTTTCCTTTGCCAACATCCTTGGTGCCGTTTTGTGTTGCTGCACATTTCTTAGCTCTTTGCTATTCATCTCAAACTGCCCTGGCTCTTATTTCATGTTTAGATCGGGAATGGACTCCTGCCCAGACGGAAACGGGGGTTTGGGGTGTTGGGAGGAGAGGAGGAATCCTGTCTGGAGCCAAGGCTGCAAATGGGTATTTCTGTCCTTTGTCCGCTTAATCCTGTCTCCACAGTTCCACGCTCTGCCAAGTTTGTGGAGAGCCCATTGTTCATTGACTGAAAACTTCAGATTCACTTAATTCCTAGGCAAAGCATTTGCTTTCGGTGGTAGAAACTGTGCACGTGGAAATGTTCTGTGGACATTTTGAGCAGATTTTAATTTTGAATTTTCCTTCGTTGGTACTTCCCCTGTGGCTGTGGGTAAATCGCTGTAAGGGTACGTTTTCACTCTGACAGATCTATTCAAGACTGAGGTTTTTACTCATTTGGAATGTTTGCTATTAGTGGGGTTTTAGATTTTAAAAAAGACTTCTGGTAGTTTATCTTGAGTCAGAAACTGTGTCATTACATAGTTTTTCTATAAATGCAGATGTATTTTTTTTCTCCTTAGTATACCCAATATGTTTATAAACACACACAAATAGCATTTATGTGAGTGATATTGAGATTTGGGGCTTTTAAATTATAAATATTTACTGGCTTAAAGGTATCTGGTCATTTATTGACAATCAGCTCTCTTTTTTAAGTAGTAGCTAAATATATTTATGTGATATAAATCTTCTGGGTTTTATGTTTTGGAGTGTAAATGATTACTATAGGTAACGGCCAGTGCACAGTCCCCATAGGCTAGAAATTAAGCCAGCTTGGAACTAACTAGTCTTTATCTCTGTAGCCCATGGATGTTGTTCCTTCTCAGTCCACACAGAAATGATCTTACCTTGCCTTTTCCTTTAATGTTTGTTTATTTATCTTGAGGGGGGCGAGGAGAGAGAGAGAGAGAGAGAGCAAGCAAGCAAGCACAGGCTGGGGAGGGGCAGAGAGAGGAGAGAGAGAATCCCAGGCAGGCTCTGCACAGTCAGCACAGAGCCTGATGTGTGACTTGGACTCATGAAACAGTGAGATCACAACCTGAGCCGAAACCAAGAGTCGGATGTTCAACCGACTGAACCACGCAGGTGTGACCCCCACCTTGCCTTTTTTTTTAAAATAGTATTTTATAGGTGGGTTCATTAGTCTCTTATAGTTCATTTAACGCTCTATATTTGTCCGCTGAAAAATTAGAAAGCTTACTGCATGCCAGGCACTGTGCTACATGCCAGATAGACATGGGTAAGTAAAACAGACCTGGTGACCCAGCCCTGCCTGTTTTCACTCACTGCAAACCCGGGGCAGGGATTCAACCTGGGCTGATGGAGCACCTCCCTCCGAGGGCGAGCAGCCTGTCGGAGGGACGGAGGGACGGAGGGACGTGGCGGGAACCCCTACTCCAGCTGGGGGCATCCAGGCCATTGGAGAACAGCGTGCAGTTGTAGGGAGAACTGAGTTCAAGCCACTTAAACTTCGCAGCCTCAATTCCTTCATTTCTAAAATGGGAGCCATAGCCCATTCCTTAAATCACAGGGTGGCTGTGGCTGTAGGATTTAAAAGATACTGTGCACCGAAAGGCTTCGCTAACCGTACCCAGGCCACGTGAGGCGGCTGCTGGCTGGGCTGTGTGAGCCTAGAAGTCTGTGCCCATCTCGGGCTGGTCTCTCAGAGAGGTCAAGTAACTTCCCTAAAGTTGACCTGATCTCTCAAAAGACGTACATATCTGGATTCTAATGTGACATTTCCTGAATTCTAAATATGGGCACTGAAAACTCTCCAAACACTGTTAAACAAATTGTATCTGCAAGCGGCGCACCTTCCGTCTCTCCCGGAGACGGAGACGGAGACGGGAGAGTGGTGGCTGGCCCCGCCGTCTCCCCATCTCCCCGGTGCCTGCAGTGACCTCCAGGCACCTGTCCCGCAGTTCTCAGGTCCTCGCCCACAGCTGAAGGGGCGGCTGCCCCCAAGTCCTCTGGCCGCCGCCAGGGGGAGTCGGCCCCGCACCGTGTTAGGGCTCTGGCTCTCACACCTGCTCTCCTGTGACCCCGCTAGGAGACACAGCAGTTCTGGAGGTGGGGCCTCCCTGTCCGGGGGACTGGGAGACGCTCCCAGGAAGGCCCGGTCCTGCTGGGAACACGGGTGAGCAGGTGTGAAGGGCCGCCTTGAACAGGAAGGCACTGCCGGGAGGGCTCCCCGGCGGTGGGTGGGGCACACGGAGGAGGCACTGAAGGCTTTTCAGCAGAACTGACCCCCTGAACGGCCCTCCCGGAAGGCTATTCTGGTACCACTGCTTGAGAAACAGTAAAGGGGGGATAATCCTTCAAACCCAAAAGGGCAAATCCCATTTCCCTCTCTTTATACCCAAGGAAACAGGCTTAGAAGAGTGGAGGGTGCCCATACTCCCACAGCTGGGTGACACAGGTGGCCCTGAGACCCAGCTCTTCCGATTCTTAAGCTGGTGCTCTCTCCAGTGGGCGGGCAGGCCTGTGGTCCCATAAATATCAAAGCGCACAGCATGAGAACACAGTTCTCTCCTCGCCCCTTCTCTCCTCCTCAACACAGGTTGGTCTGTTGAGGAGCCAAGCCCAGCAAGGCATGGGGCTGGCATCCAGCAGATATTGGGGACTCGGCCATTCAGGTTGTGCAGAGCCCCTTCCTCTCCTTTTGCAATGAGCATCACCGGCCCCTCCAGTGATGCCATAGATCCCGTTGCTGATCTCAGGCTGCAGAGCCTCCAGATGCTGGGCTGGGGTCGGAGAGGAAGCCCCCAGGGGTAGCGGTAAGAAGCTGGCAGATTCTGAAGCCGGAGATGGCAGCGTTTAGCACCGAGCCCGAGGAAGTTCCTGACACCACCTGCTGGCCCTCACGGGGCCCTGCACTGGGGCTGCAGACCCTTGTGTGGGCCCTATCCACCCGCAGAGGGCCCTTGACCACTCCTAAACCATTGTGACTGTTAGCACTGACTTCCATTCATCCAGCAAATATTTATGGAGGGTCTACTGGGTGCTAGGTACCGATTGTTGTATGCAGCCACTAATTAGGAAGCAAAACCTACCCCCTAGAGTCTTCTATTTGATTCTCAGCATTGCTGCTTACCAGCTGTGGGATTTTAGGGAAGTTACTTGACCTCTCTGAGCAGCTGAGCCCCTGCCTGGTGCACAGGGATAGGAGTGTCTGGCCCGTGGGATGTGATGATTAAAAAGATAACTCTGTGCTTAGTTGGAGCTTCCCTTCACGCCCAAAAAGCTAACAGCCTAGGCCTGGCTGAACATAAAACTCTGAAATTGGCAGTGTGGGAAATTCAGGGCAGGGGGCAAGGAGGAACGTGCTGTGGCTTTGGGGGTGTGCTTTTGTTTCTGTAACAGCCCCCGTGCATGTGATCTCCGGACCCAGTGCAGAACCACCCCCCGCCCCTGACTCCCATCTCCTTGCCTCTTCCCCCCCAGCGTGGGGCTAATCCTGCCTAACTGATGACTGTTCTTCTCCCACAGGGGGTTGGATTCTCGGGATTTCTGTGGGACACTGCGGCCGGGGTGGAGCTGAGAGACGCCACCTCGCAGGAGAGTTTGCCTGGCAATGGGCACGGGAAGCCAACAGGTCCCAGTCCATACCTTGCGAGGTTCAAGGTACCATTCGATGTTGCTGTGAAGGTCTACTTCTTCTAAAAGCAGGGGAGGGGGGTCCCTTTCTAAACTGCGATCCACAGCAGCCTCATCTTTTTGTCTTGATTTTATTCTTTTTTAGGGTCAGGTCAGCATGTCNTGGCTCTGATAACTCTGGCATATGGGCAGGAAGGGGATCAAACGACTGGCTCCCAAATCTAACACACATCAGAATCACCTCTGGAGATTTTCTTAAAATCAGGGATTCCTGGACTGTTCCCCCCACATACAGAATTTCTGGGACAGGGCCCAGAACTGCCTATTTTTCAAAGGCACCTTCAGCGCTTCTTCATCCCCCTGGCATTTGGAGATCATGAGATTAGAGGACAGCAGAACTGGTTCTGAGGACACCCTTCTCCTTCCCAGGGGGAGGGGAAGACCCTCAAGGGATTATCTGGGTTAGGAGGGGTTCAAGGGAGCTTCTGGGTCATGGGGTCAGGACAGCCCCACACTGACCTCTCCAGATGAGCCCTCCCCAACATGAGCATCGATAGCAGCAGGTGGACTGATCTGTCTCTTTGATTCCCCTGGATGTACCTGGGACACAATCATGAACAACCAAGAGTCAGACGCTGGCTATTAGGAGGAAAAAAGAAGCCAGCAGCCAAAATAGATCACCCAGTCAGCACTCAATTGACCTTATCCTGTGGCCCTTACCCATAAATCCCAGAGTCAGGCAAGTCCCTTGCCACAGAGCCTAGCAAGCTACCTGCTGGGTGTCTGAGTACCACCCCCCCACAACCAACCCCCAGCATTCTGTGTGCTCCAGAGCAGTTCGGGAGCCTGCGAGTTGCCTCAAAGCACGGTCTCTGGTGGCACCTGGCCGGGCAGCCTCTGTGCTGGGGGAGGCAGTTGGTTCTGGCCGGGATCTGGACCAGGCTCCCACCCCTGGCTGCGAAGTTACTGGGGTGCTGTGTGCACATGCACACCCGGGGGTGCCTGTGGCTGTGTTTAGGAGACTCCTGTGTAAAACCAGCCAGTTGCCACCGTTAAATGGCAGCACACACTGGATTTCTGTTTTATGTGAAGTCATACTTGCTTTGACCTAGCAGGGCAACCAGTGTCTCTAATGGTCTGGCTGTTTGGGTATTTTTTTTAATTTAAAAAAAATTTTTTTTAACGATTATTTTTTAGAGAGACAGTGCACGAGTGGGGGAGGGGCAGAGAGAGGGTGACATAGAATCAGAAGCAGGCTCCAGGCTCTGAGCTGTCAGCACAGAGCCCGACACAGGACTCGAACCCACAGACTGTGGACCATGAGATCATGACCTGAGCCGAAGTCAGACGCTCAGCTGAGCCACCCAGGCGCCCCACGGTCTGGCTGTTTTTAATGGCTGATGAGAACATGCTGTGGTGTCACGAATCATTGGCCCAGTTCTCTAAATAAGGCGTGCAGATAGGCACTCAGCCTCCTGTCCCTCGCATCATTCTCGGCCAGCAAGTGCTGCGGCATGGAGATGCACTTCTCTCTCCAGCCCCTCAAGCAGGGTTTCCCTGCCTGTGGCCTTAAGGTGGTTTCTCTGTGGTCAGAGCCACAGCTGCAGAGAGCTCTCTGAGCTGGGGGGTGGCAATGGTGAACTGGCAGCCTCTACTTCCTGGGGGCTCCCCCTGCACCCCCGGTCTTCCCGGCAGTGTTTAGTGTCTGTTAGCATGATAAACAGAACGGCAGCATTAGCAGACCCCAGGCAGTTGAGTCACGCTCCGTGCCCAGGACACCAGCTCTGTGTGTTTCTGTACCTGCCCCCCATGTCACCTGCCCTGGGGACACAGGGCTGCAACGAATCCCGTGCTGCTAGGGTTCAGTCACCTTCCTGTTGGACACGTTTGAAATCTGGTGCAAGTGAGCAGCGCAAAGGGGGAGCAGGGGTGAGATGTTTGTGGAAGGCAGCGGGTCTAGCAGAGGGATCACGGGCTGGCCCTCGAGGATAGGACCCCAGCCTCCCTTACCACCCAGCTGCGGGAGCCACCTCCCTGTATTGTGCATAGAAGGAGAAAACAAGAAACAAAACCTGACATTTCCAGATGTGCCTGGTTTTCCAGGCCCTACGCTGGTTTAGGAGGGTGTGAGGTCGTCTGGGGGCCTCAAAAGAATCCAACTACGATCTGCCTTGCGTTACTCTTGGAGTGTGAGCTCGCCTCGCTTGTGCTCCCTGTTGTCAACATTGCGCAGGAAGCTGTTACTAAGTCGGAAGTAATGAATACAGGAAATAGGAACGTCTCAGCCTGTCTCTGTTGCTTTGTTTCCTCTTGCCTAGGTCGGAGGCAATGACTTGACCCTTGTGAACCTTCACTTGGCCACCATGGTCCTCCCTGGGGGCGACAATCCCAGCAGGAATCACAGTGACAGCCACCGCTTGGCTACCTTTGCACAGACCTTGCAGGAAACCCTGAAAGGTAGGAGATTGTTCTTCTCCGCAGCTGGGCCCACAGCTCCCACTTCTACAGGAGGAGGGGAGGGGGCTGCCTCTTTGGAGCATCCCTCCCTTAGGCCAACTGGGCTGTTAGCAGCAGTGCGTGCCGGGGACACAGAGGACCGTCCCAGCCCCTGCATCTTGTGGAGCCCGGTCACCCCTGTGCATGGTGACACCTTTGTCACCGGGCCTGCCATGCACGTTCCACAGTGTTGGCTTGGGGGCTTTTCAGCCTCTGTTTGATGGAAAAGATTAAGAGGGGAAAAAAGTGATGACACCGTCCCCCGTGACAAGCCCTCCCGTGTTCAGCTGCCACTGTGGCGATGCCACCTGCAGACTGGCACGTGCTCATCTTGTGAAAGTGAGACCGTGGTGACGGGGAAAGTCCTGATTAGCACAAGGTAGACGTTTTCTCCCTGGTGGGATGCAGATCGCCTCGGAGCTCTCAGAAAACCTGCATTTAATCTTGGCTCCTTCAGTGGTTATAGGGCCTCAGGGAAGTCCCCACACTACTTCTAGCCTGCCTGGTTCGGGAATGGCCAGTGCTCACCTCGGCGGGGGCGCTTGGGGGGCTTGGCAGTGGCCTGCGGTTGTCCCGGGCCGCAGTGAGGGCTCAGCAGACGTGAGCTGACTCAAAACGTACCGGAGGGATTAAGAGAACGTTGCATTGAAAAGAGCTTCAGGAGGAAGTTGGGTCTCAGTTTCCAGGCTCTGCCCCAGCAATACAGAATCTCCCCCCCACCCCCCGTGTGCAGGTTGACCAGAAGGAAGAGATAACACTGCTCTAAACCCTGGGATCTTTTCAATGGGGCTGGGCTTTTCAGAGCCCTGCCCTTCTCTAGGCGAGCGCTTACAGCTGGAGGCCCAGAATTGTCTTAACGCGTTCCTGAGTCTTCAACAGTCTTCAGTTTTCTTAGCCTCATCCGTGTTAGATTGGCCCCTCAGAGAGGTGATTCGTGAGAATCCGGCTATAAAAATAATGTCAAATTATAGATTTCCATTGTAAAAAAATTTTTTTGTTGTAGTAAAACATACATAACATGATGTTTACTATCTTAACCATTTTTAAGCATTTGGTGGCATTACGTACATTTACATAGTTTTACAACCATGATGTCTGTCCATCTGCAGGACTTCTTCATCTTCCCAAACTGGAACTCTGTGCCCATTCAACACGAGCTCCCCACCACCTCCTCCCCCAGCCCCCAGCGACCACCCTTCTATTTTCTGTCTCTATAAATTTGAGCACACTGGGTACCTCGTACAAATGGAATCAGGCAGTATTTGTCCTTTTGCAGCTGGCTTACTTCACTTACATCATGTCTTTCTGGTTCATCCATGCTGTTAGTATGTGTCAGAATTTGCTTCCTTTTTGGGTTCCTGGGCGGCTCAGCCATTAAGTATTTGACTTTGACTCAGGTCATGATCTATCTCACTGTTTGTGAGCGTGAGCCCCATGTCAGGTGAACATGAGTCCCGCTTCAGGTGAGCCCCTAATAGAAGCTTCTTTCTCTCCTTCTCTTCCCCTCTCCCTCTCCTATTTCTCTCCCCCTCCTTCAGTCTTTCTCTCTCCCTGCCCCTTGCTCACATGTGCATACTCTTTCTCTCTCTCAAAAAAAAATTTCCTTCCTTTTTAGGGCCACATACTATTCTGTTGTATGTATATGCTGCATTGGTCTCTCAATTCATTGGTCTATGAATACCTAGTCTCTATCTTTGGTTGTTGTGAATGATGCCACTGTGGATATTGATCTGCAACTTACATTGTGAACCAGGATGTGCTGTGACTAGCGTTCTACCTAAATCAGGGGTCTTTGGGCTAAAAAGTCAGAAAGATGCCTAAGCTGATCAGATACTCCATCCAGAAAGCAGCTCTGTGGGAAATTGTTCACCCATAGCTAGTCTCTAACCTATTAAAAAGGATGACTTGATAACATTTAAAATCTGTGGACATTTCTATTGTTCTCAACCTCAAGCTTTTCCTACACAGAAGCAGGAAAAAAAGATGTCTGTTCATAACTTCTGTTTTTTCTGAAATCCAGAGAGTGGTCATTCCAAGTTGCCAAGGGACTATTGACCCACAGCCTGGCTCACCTTGACTTGTCCAGGTATGGACAGTGTCTCATGTTCCCTGTGCCTAATATCCAGTTGTTAACTGATGACACAGCAGTCCCAAGGATTCAGGAAGTGCCCCGGCGTGCCCGAGGTGCAAGGGCAAATTGATTATTAGCAGAGGTGGTTGAGCTAAAACAAAGACTAAGCTTTTCTTCCGCAGCTATCAGAGCAAACAGAGCCTATTTGATTAGCAAACTCTGGGCCTTTCTGCCTCTGTCTGGAATGTGCAGTAGGGTTGATATCAGCGTGTGGTGTGCCAATCCCATGACGGGATGGCCTTCTTTTAGACCCCACCAGGGCTCTCTCTGTGAACTCAGCTAGTGCAAAACAGGATGCATAGAATGGCTTGGCATCTGGGTGGGACTCTTCCTCAGTGGGAACCAGCTCTTGCTGTTGTCACTCGCATTCTGAAAATCTTAGGGATGATCTGAGGAAGTCAGCCCCAAGCATTCTCCCAGCTACTCCTGGGAACTAAGAAGCCCATCCCAGGTGGATGGCTTTCTAGGAGAATTCAGACCTCTGTGCAACTGTGGATTCTCAGAGGCAAGGACTGTGTTTGCTGCCAGCACAGAGCCCAATGTGGGGCTTGAACCCACGAAGCCGCGAGACCTGAGCTAAAACCCAGGAATCAGACACGTCACTGTCTGAGCCACCCAGATGCGCCATCACCAAGAGCAATTTAACCGAAAGCAGATGAGTTGTAGGAGCCCTTGACGTGCGCATTCAGAAAGAGCTGTTGTTTGTCATTCTTGAAGTTACACAGAGTTGGATGTGTTGACTTTGACCCCAGCATCTCTCCTGGTTTCAGGACTCTTTTTGGCCCAACCTGTTTCAGGTCTGCATCCCAGGGAAAACGTGTCTCCTTATATGGGAACCTTCTGCCTCATCTCCTAACCTTGGGTTTTTCTTGTTATTTAATACATGTAGCATCTTTGTCTTCTTTCCTTTCAAAAAGTACATCTTAATTTTGGGGGTTTTCCTCATGCCTTATTCACCTATTTATCCCATATCTGTTTACCGAGTATCTGCCATGCAATAGGCACTGTTCAGGCACACAGGATTTTGTGATGAACAGCCACCTGTGTCCTTGTGGCTGTCCCGTTCTAGCCCTTTATGAAGAGCCCTGGGCTTGAGGCCTGGCAAGCCATTCGGCCTCTCGGCAACTTAGCTTCTTACCTGTGGAGAAGGCCCAGTACCAGGTGAGGGCTCATGGATGGTCATAAGCACTGGCCAGGTATGAGTTGTTCATCTTCTAAGTCTGCTTTCCTGTTGAAGTTGGCACTGATTTCTCAAGACATGTTGAGACGTTGAGATACAGCCTAGGGGTACCATTACATCTCTGTAGGCCACATGGTGGAACCCAGGAGATGACGCCAGAATGGGGTGTCATTTGCAGTGCACGAGTGCCCTCTGCTGGTGGCTCTTGTCATTTCATTTTAGATCACTGCCTCTCACCATTATTGCTGAAATATATTGGTGTCCAGGAAAAAGATTGGTGAGTGTCTCAGATACATTTGGCTCTCATATATGAACTGCTTTCCGTAAAGCCTCCCTTGAAAGTTAGGAAAGAAACCCTGCTAGCCACCATCATGTGGCTCCCCTGGAGGGAATCTTGAGACGGGAAGTGACAGTCAGACAGCAACGATGGGAATCCCAGAGCCTCGCTGGGGTCCACTGTCCTCTCAGAATGTCTGCTCCCCCTGGGAAGCAGGGTGGATGACTCCAATTACTGTAGTGAACATTGAACAATGGTAGAAATGTTGAAAATAAGGGGGAAAACCTTTCACTCTGGCCCTGAATTAGTCTGCTAGAGCTGCCATGATGAAATACTACATTCTGGGTGGCTTAGACAATAGGAATGTATTTCCTCACGGTTCTGGAGACTGGAAGTCTTGAGATCAAGGTGTCAGAAGGGATAGTTTCCTTGACTTGCGGATGGCCACCCTCTTGTATCTTTGCACATTTTCCCCCACCGTGCCCAATAAATTTTGTCCAGCTTTTGTCAAATACCTGGACAAGACCCTGAGGCTTTTTTCTGCCACGAGATTTGGAGCCCCTGAACCGGAATAGAGGTGATCTCTGCTTCACGTACCTTTCCTTTTCCAAATGTGTTACAAACCTACTCTTAAAGTTTTGTGTGTATTTTGGTTTTTTGTCTGTCGTACAAGGTATTTGGAAAAATTGGAAGAATGAGAACCATATGCATTCCTAACCCTGGGGAGTCCAATCAGAGAATCAAGATCCCACTTAGTGGGTGATGGTGAGCATTGGGTTTACCTCCCACCACCTCTTAAATACCCGCTTTTCTTTCTTCCACCTCCAGGAGAGAAAGACATGATCGTCTTAGGAGATTTTGGCCAGGGACCTGACAGCAGTGACTATGATATCTTAAGGAAAGAAAAATTCTACCACCTGGTCCCTGCTCACACCTTCACCAACATCAGCACCAAGAACCCCCAAGGCTCGAAGTCTCTGGACAACATCTGGATCAGTAAAAGCGTAAAGAAGGTTTTCACAGGTAAAGCAGAGTCACTCCTTTCTCCTGTTCAGAAATAGAGTAAGAGAGACCCATCGGAACAGATACTTACAGATCCTTCGGTTTGATAACTCTGGTCAGGAGTTCTTACCTCCTCTGTGTGCATTTCCAGGATTATATATGTCTAGGTGCCTAGATAATTATCATTCAAACAAGCCACTTTTAAGAGTTGGGAGGGGTGGGGCTCTGAGGATGAGCAGACCTGTCTCAGGGCATCACGGTAGGAGGGGGGACCTGCTTCTCACTGACTGTATGAGGANGGGCAGCAAATCTCAGCTCCACAAAGCAGCCCCTTAGTGAGTCTGCTGAGCAGACTTCTGGTCAGGAAGCAATTAGAAATCTGACAGTGACCGTAAGGATTTTTGATGAATGCAAGAACAGTGGTTCTCAATCCTGCCTGGTTGTTTCACTAAGTCGCAGCGTGTTATACATGGTATACTTCAGTGAGACACTGAACATTTGCGAAAGGGCACTTGGGAGCGCCGCCCCACCCGTAAAAGCCTAAGGGGCAGCCAGGGCTGAGATCTTCTCCAGTCCAGACTGTGGCACCAGCTTCTACCTCTCTTGGGGTGCCAGTTACCTGTTGGACCTGGGAGGATCTGAAGGAGGGAGGAAGCGGGTCTCAGGGGGAGTGGCCGTCCTCAAACTAGGTGAGACGCAGTTTACAGAAAATGCACTGGTGGCCAGAGAGCAGCCACAGCCTGCAGGGAGCAGCTCTCATCAGGACAGCTGGAGGGTGGAGAACACAGGGCCAGAAGGCAGTTAGGAATCATTTCCTCCATCCCCTTGCTGCGAAGTTACAGAAACGAAGGTACAGGGAGGAGTGGCCACTATCAAGGAACTGTCACGTGGGCAGGCCATGGGCAGCCCAGACATGGTCACACATCCACTAACGTGACATTGCTTCTCACTGGGGGCCTCCAGAGGTGCTTCCTGACTACTCTGCACTCGCTTCTGTAACTATTTAGTTCACTGTTTTGTTTTTTTACTTTTTTTAATGTTTGTTTTTGAGAGAGAGAGAAAGAGATAGCATGAGCAGAGGAGGGGCAGCGAAAGAGAGGGGAACACAGAATCCGAAGCAGGCTCCAGTCTCTGAGCTGTCAGCACAGAGCCCGATGTGGGGCTCGAACTGATGAACCATGAGATCGTGAACTGAACCTAAGTCAGACGCTTAACCGACTGAGCTACCCAGGTGCCCCCTAAACCATTTTTTAAAAATACCTTTACTTTCTCATAAGCCTCTGGAAGAACATTTTTACTGTGTTACAGAACTTCTTTACCTCCCTCCCCCGCTTACTGCCTTTGCTTTGTGAAATAGAACTTTCACTTTGGACATCTTTGAGAGACATTGGAACTTCTATCACATATATTTATTCTTGCTGGTCAGATTAGAAGAGGTGTATAGTGAGGAGGAGGTCAACCCTAGGCCGATGGATATGTGAATGGTGGGAGGCCTAGACTCGGGGCGGCAGTGGGGGGCGGTTTCAGTGCCTACATGGCAAACCCTCACTAGTCCAGGAAACCAAATGGGCTGAAACATTTAGTTTGCACATCAAGCTGGATACCTGAGGAGAATGGAAGAGAACCCTGGCATGGCAGACGTGTAACAGAGGCCTCTCCCTGCCAGCCCGTGGCCTGATCTCTGGGTCTCTTTTCCCTTTGTGTCTCCAGGTCACTGGGCTGTAGTGAGAGAGGGCCTCACGAACCCTTGGATTCCTGATCACTGGTCCTGGGGAGGAGTGGCTTCCGAGCACTGCCCCGTGCTAGCTGAATTTTACACGGAAAAGGATTGGAACAAGAAGGAATGCCCTCGGAATGGCAACGGGGTCACCTTGGAGCGAAGCGAAGCCAACATTAAACAGGAGCGATGATGGCACCCGATCTGTTTTGCCACCTCTGACCCTGGAGGGCCCAGGCAGGGAGTCCGCCCCTCCAGTGACGACGAAGAGTCCGAACTGCGTCTCGGTCTTCGTCCTGAAAGCACTGGCACCTGGGCCTCGGCCTGCCTTCTTTGTGGACATTTTTGGCCCCCTCATGGGGGAGGGAGGTACCGGATGGTCAAGTCAGAAGCACAGAGGGGAACTGAGATGTCTTCTAACGTGTGGATGCCGTCCGCCTCGGCAGCCTCGGGCTGGCCGCCTGCCGCCCTGGGAGAGCCGTAGAGGGGCTGGCGGGGCTGAGGGGGGGCTGCCTCGGGCTGCCCGGCCCTGTCCGAGCAACGCCAGGAGCTCTGGCGTCTGGCCCCCAGTCCACGATGCTCTGGCTGCAAATTACGTAAAGCTTTTAACTGTGATGGAGCCAAGTGCTCTTCTCGGATATTTTGAGTGGTGATTCTTAGTTTTGTTCTGAAAAAATAAACCGAGATGAACCTGCTTGGTCGCGGTGAGAGTCCTGAGGGAGGGGAGCGGGTGCTCCCAGGTGTTCTGTGCCCACTTCCTGTGCCTCTGTGAGGCCGTGGTTCCGGGGGGCCTGCTCCCATACGCCTCACGTTACAGCAATGCCTCTCACAGCCCTGTCGACCCCCCGAGGTCACTGTAAGGTCATCTGTGACCTTCGCCCTCCCAGTCAGCCCTTTGTCTTCTGAGCCCTTCGCTAGACTGTCTTGTACACTGAGCACCATGTGTGCCTGAGGATGCTCGATCCTGTCAGAATGATGTTCTCTCCTCCCTCCCTCCCCACCCCCTTCACTTCAGTCAGGGCCCTAGCCCAGAGCTGCCTTCTAGAGCTTCTGAGGAATATCTCTTGGTTCTGGATCCAAAGGAAGCTCAGCCCGAGAATGTTGAGGGAGGGTCTATTTTGGGGGGCGGTCAGGCAAGGGGCCAAGCACACGTTAACTAACGGCCACCAGGCACCCTCCCCTCAGATGGCGTGGTTCTCCCTGAGGTCTCTCGTGAGACCAGGATTATAACACCCATTTCGCAGCCAAAGAAATGGAGCCTTAGAGAACTGAACCTCCTACAGGTTACACAACCGGTGAGTAAGTAGATGGAATCCAAGCCCAGCCCAAAGCCATGCCCGCGTATCAGCTCTCCGCTTGCCAACGGCCATGCCATGTAAGTGCATCGCTGACCGTGGATGTGTGAGTCGTGAGCCCGGGTCACCTGGGGTATTCCAGGTCACCATGGGAGCTGAGGGCTTATTCTTCTTCCACACTGAAAATGTGATGCAGACCAGTACCCAGAAGCTGTTGTCACCACACAGTGTGACACCTTGTGACTTGGGTCTGGGGCCATATGCAGTGAAAGAGGCCCATTTTCCACCAAAGACCGTCTTTTGGCCGGCCCAGCTCCGAGGAGCATCACCGATCATGGGCCCAGGAAGGAAGGTTCCTTGGGGCTCTGAGGGTGCCTGGGCATCCACCGTGCCTGCTCTGAGGGACCATCTCTCCAGTAGGAGGGTGAGTAGGGCCTCTCCATTGGGTTCGGACTGGACCACTGGAGGTACAGAGCTTGTGATGGCTGAGCCTTGACCAAAAGCGCTCAGGTTAGAAGGAAACAGCATGGCGGGGAGGAAATGGTAAGCTCAGCTTCCCAGCTGAGGAAACTTGTTTGGTGCCTCATCTGAGAAGCAAACCTCCACCGGCATTTGCCAGCCAGCTGTCCCAAAACTTTTAGCTGGGTTGACTTTTGCACCAAAACCATGGAAAGAAAAGGCTTCTTAAGCGAGAGGAAGGGAAAAGAAAGACAGTTAAATGACCTTGATGAAGGCCATTCTGTTTGAGCTCAGCAGCCACACCTCATGTGCAGATTGGCCTCAGCTTTGGCTCCTGATGTCCAAGCAGTTGCTGAGGAAGCTTGTGTGCTGAGCCAGCTCTTCGAGTTCGAGACCCAGCCCTCCTCAGTTTTGCTTTGGGGGACAGTTTGGGCTTGGGTTTTGTTTTGCTTTGTTTTCTTTCTTGTTTTTGCTATCTTTAACAGATTTTAAAAAATTTTTTTAATGTTTATTATGAGAGAGATCACGAGAGCGAGCAGGGAAGAGGCAGAGAGAGAGGAAGACAGAATCGCAAAGCAGCTCTATAACGTCAGCGCAGAGCCCAGTGTGGGACTTGAACCCCTGAACAGTGAGATCATGACCTGAGCCGAAATCAAGAGTCAGATGCTTTAACCAACTGAGCCACCCGGGTGCCCTAATAGATTTTATTTTTAGGAGTGGTTTTAGGTCTGCAGGAAAGCAGAGCAGAAAGCACAGGGTCCCCATACTCCCCTGTAGAGTTTCCCACATTGTTAACATCACTGTGGCATATTTGTCAGCACTGATGAGCCAGTACTGGTACGTTATTATTAACTGAGGTCCATAGTTTACATTAGGGTTCACTCTTTATACATTTGTCAAAACCCATGGAATGTACAAAGACCTATATCTACTCTCCGATCTAAAACTCCTCTGTGCGCTGCCTTCTCAGCCCCTCCCCCTGCAGCCACCGGTCTTTCTACTGTCTCCACAGTTTTGCCTTTTCCAGACGCCATGTAGTTGGAGTCATACAGTCCGCAGCCTTATCAGGTTGGCTTCTTCTCTTAGCAGAGCCTGCATTTAAATTTCCTCTGTCTTCTTGTTACTGNCCCCTCCCTTCTCCAGACTTCTCCAGAGCCTCCTTCCACCCCAGCCCCAGCTCTGTCCACAAATGTGACATGTCCATCAGATTCTTCCCTTCCTTCCCCCCACCCCCCAATTCTTCCTTCTCCAACCTACCTACCTTCCAGGATCATTCAAGAAGAGGCCCCACTGCAGAGCCACTTTGTGGGAAAAGCCAAGAGGATTTTTTAAGAGAACTGAGTGCTAGGGGACTGGAGAGCCCCACGCACCAAGCGGAAACCCCAGCGTCCTCCCTGGGCCTCTCGCTCACAAAGCCCCGCAGGTGACCAGAGCCCCTCCCCTGCTGTCCCAAAATCTTCCTCTCCTGACCACTGTCCCACAAGAGGTGCTGTGATCCGAGAGCTCTCCCCCTCTCTCTGCAGGAGCCAGTGAGCAGGGCCCATGGCCATCTCTCTCCGTTCTGCCCAGACTTAGCAGGGCTGACGCAGAGGCTAGCCAAAAGCTCTCTGGTGCCACAAATAATTGGACCCATGCTATGACTTCCTCACTACGGCTTGGAACATGTCGACGGAAGCAAAAAGGGCGTGGCCCTCAAGAGGGCTGCATTCTTCCAAAGACGGAGGGAGATGGTTTTCTTGTTTGTGTTTCTTTGCATCTAATGGTTGGAGTTCTCCTCCCCGGCTCCCAAGCAGGCACCATCCCACTCGCGCGAGGGAGAGCCCAGCCTGGCATAAGTCTCTGCCATCTGTGGGATGGGAGGTAAGTGCGCGTCCCGTGAGCCTGTCACAGGGTTTGCTTTCAAAGGAAAGGAATGAATGGCTTCAGCACCACTCACTTACCTTAAATAATCCTGGCCCGCACTTATTGGCTTTTTCCTATCCTAAGCACTTTATACTTTTAACTCCTTTATTCCTCAGAAGAGCCCAGCGAAGTTGGTACTATTGTTCATGTGTTCTTTTACAGATGAAGAAACTGAAGCACAGGGTAGGTAAGAGACGAGGGGCTCTGGTTTCACGGTGATTAAGGAGTACAGCTGGCCTGGGATGTGTCAAGCAGATGCGGAAGATTATGGAAAACAAGTGGCCCTGATAAAGGCAGCTTGAAGTCGTGCAAAAGGGACGGACCAGGGAGCCCCTGCTGTGGCTTCCTGCTTTCCCGAATCCGATTGGGAGGCTGAGTAGCCAAGAATGGGAGTGATGTAGGCGTCGGTCTTGCCCCCGCAGCACACAGGCCGAGGAAAGCAGGTGAGAGCCAGGGATGGCCGGGTGTCTCGGCCATCACAGCCCCAAACAACAAGGACAAGCCCTGAGGGCAGCGGGGAGATGCGGTCTGGGGGCACCCTGGGGGGCACCTCCAGTTCCTCCCTTTTCCTCTGACCTGAGTGCCTGGGTGGCCAGCGTGGGCTTGGAAACCTGGACAGCAAAGGCCCGTAGGAGCAGTTAACTTCAAAGGCCTGTGAAAGAGAGCAGCAGGGGGTAAGTGTGTGTCACCATGTTCTCCAGGGAGCCCTGTCCTTGTGTGGCACTGGTTCTCGGTGGCCGGGGAGGGAAGGAGAAGCAGCACAGACTGACAGCCTCAGACCTTGCCCGTCTACTTGTGTTTTCCTGAGTTTGGGGTCAAACCACGTGAAGCAGGCTTCATTTGCCACTTTGGGTTGTGGGGATGCTTAATAGCGTCTGCTGGCACGCCCGGCTGACTTGGGTAAGCAGCCGACTCTTGGGTTCAGCTCAGGTCATGATCTCACGGTTTGTGAGCTTATGCCCCCAGTTGGGCTCTGTGCTGACAGCATGGAGTCTGCTTGGGATTCTCTCTCTCCCTCTCTCTCTGCCCCTCCCCTGCTCGTGCTTGCTCACTCTCGCGTGCTCTCTTTCTCTCTCTCTCTCAATAAATAAACTTAAAAAATATATCATCTGCTGAGCAAGCTGGAGTTCCAGTCAGTAGTCCGTGTTGGAAGATGGACTTGCCAGGGCGCCCTGCTGACTTCCATTATGATGAATTATTTAATTAAATGATGATTGTGGGGGAGCAGAAAGGACTCTGGTTTTACCGTGACGAGTGAGTACGGTTGGCCGTCATTGTGTGGTAGCGTCAGGACCGGTGGCCTTGGCAGCTGGAGGAAAGCGTTGGGCTCCTGGGCCCGGGCCCGCTGCGTTTCCTGCGGTTGTTGCTTTCCTCTGGGTTTTGAGATGTGCTGAGGTGGGACTTTTAAACAGAGATTCCAGAGATGGCTTTCTCTGGAAAGAAGGGCCAACAGGGCACTATCCCTATTCTTTGCTTTAAGGAATCCTATGGCTAAGGAATCCTGGCTAACCATCCCCCACCCCTGCCCCATTCACAGACTCTAAGAGCCCAAGGCCAGGGAGTGAGGAAATGCCAGGATGAGGCCAGCTAGAAGCGGGGGCTGGTGGGCACACTGTGAACTGCATTTCCCAGAACGTCACCTTACCTTTTTCTCTAAAGTGTTATGTCTGACCAAGCTATCAAGCAAGGAGAATGTCTTTCCGGGGCGGTGGGGCTCCCACTCCAGTGCATGCAAGAGGCATCCAGGAGCTTTCTGGCAAGCAGGTTCCTGAGCCCTAGTCCAGAGAGTCTAAAGATAGAGCACTGATTAGGTCTGGCCTGTGGCCCAGCAGGATAGAGGAAGGTGCCCTGAGACTCCCACTTTAAGTAATAGCAATGTGGGAGGGTCTTTAAGTGCCTAGAAACACAGCTGAGCCTACTATAAATACTAGAGCTTGGGATGGGGGTGACTAAAGCGTCAAGAAGGAATGTGGTACTTTACTAGAATTTCAGTGTGGTTTTTAATGATGAGGTAAGAGATTCCTTATGTGGGGACAGTAACTATGACTAGTCCCTGAATCTATGTCGAAGATCAACAGGTTACTGAACAAGTGAAGGGTCAAAGTTGACAGGCGGCGGAAGCATCATTATCATGACGGCAGCCGGATTAAGTGTCTGAGCCCTCAGCTTGCTGATGCCGACGGGGTCTCTTCATTACTTCCCGAATGCAAGACCAGGTTTCAAAGATTGATGTTGAGTAAATGCCCACTATTTCTAGAACTGGAAAGCAACTGGAGCGCTAGGAATTGAACTTTCCTTCTGAATTTTTCTCAACGTCATGGTTCATCACTTATTTGGCCAAGTTTAAATGACCAGAGGATTTTTTAGAAGTCCGATCTTTTCATGTTTATCACACAAAGGGGTCTCACAGGCCCACATAAGCAGCCGTGGGACTGAGTAGTTTCAGTGCTGAGGCCAGTTAGCCCCAGTGAACGCATGGGATCAAGCCCGAGCGCCTTTGCAGGCAGCTTCCCGCCAGACCCCAGAGGCAAGGGCCCCACTTCCCATCCTCAGCATACAGTGTGCTCATGTTTTCAAAGCCTAGGCTTGTCCCTGACAAACCTAGTCACTTAGGTAACCCCTAAACACCTCAGATGCCAGTTTGCGGGAGTCTGCTTACCTGAGGGTATGGAGTTAGGGAGGAGAAGGTCTTTGTCTGCTTTCCACTGTTTGATTTGAAGACAGCCCAGAAGCTTAAAGGGTTTGAAGGGTGTATTGTTACCAGGTATCTGGGTGCTGGAGTGGTGTGGTACATCAAAGCAAGGTGGGGCTTGAAGTCAGAAATCTGTGAATTCCCTAGCCTTGCCTATGATCCGGAAACCATGGGGACCTCAGTTTGTGGGCCATTGTTAGCTGTTGAGCTGAGAAATCTCTTTGGCCAGAGGATCTGGTATCTTCTCTCCCATTTCTCTTAAAGGAAAACACTGATTTTTCTAAGAAGTGTCTCAGGTAATCGTGTTAGGAAGCTGTGATAAGATAAAATAGCATCTGAATTTCAAATTGCTCTTCTTTCACATAGATGTTGCTTCTTTTAAATAGACATATTAAAATATTATTGAAGATCTCTCTCAAGACTGTAAATAGTATTTAATATACTTTAGCATGTAATGCACTTCTTATATTTATACTCAGAGTGTAAATATTGGCTTTTAGCCCAACGCAAGGAAGTTTTATGAAAACTTATTAGAGGTTTAAACTGGACAGAAGAGGACACCTGATTTTGGAATAGGCCTGGAGGAGACTTCACTCACTCCTTCTCTTGAGCTCTTTAAAGGGATATACAAGTATTTCCCAGAAGAATTATGCTTGCTTAAAGTTAGAGTGTAGGTCTGGACTTAACTTTAAGGGTTAACCAGCAAGGTTAATCAACTAGCTGGCCTCCAGCCTGAAAGAAAACAAGGAAAGGAAGATGAGCCAGAAGAGAAGGGAAAAGAGCTCATACTCCCTCTAGTGGACAGTTGTGGAGTGGCAATCAAATTTCACTCCATTCCCACAACGGCTCAAATAACTCACTGTAGAATTAGGTCTTCCAACATAAAAAAAAAGAATTACGGTCTTCCTGAAGACCTGTTTACCTGTAAGACCCAAGACACTTAANAGTGGACAGTTGTGGAGTGGCAATCAAATTTCACTCCATTCCCACAACGGCTCAAAAAAAAAGAATTACAGTCTTCCTGAAGACCTGTTTACCTGTAAGACCCAAGACACTTTTCCTGGAAGATAATACAGTAATTAACCAAGGAAGTATAGTAAATTTGATAGGTTATTTTTTTAATGTTTATTTTTGAGACAGAGTGCTAGTTGGGAGAGGGGCAGAGAGAGAGGGAGACAGAATCTGAAGCAGGCTGCAGGCTCTGAGCTGTCAGCACTGAGCCTGATGGCGGGGCTCAAACCCACAAACTGTGAGATCATGACCCTAGCCGAAGTTGGACCGCTTAACCAACTGAGCCACCCAGGTGCCCTGATAGAGGTTATTTTTAAAAAACAAGAGAAACAGACATCTGGTTATCTAAACTGGAAATACTTACACTTGAAATAATCACATACTTGCTGCTGTTAAGAACTTTGATATAAATGGTGTTTGGGATTTTTTTAAGGTTTATCTCATCCCCATATTGGAAAAAAATAATTTCCAGCATTCCACAATCTCTTGAAGTTATCACCCACTGAAATTCCACATATTTTTTTAAAAGAACAAACCCCCCAAATTTCATTTAAAGAGTTCATATCTTAGAATAATCTGATACATATAAAATGGAAAAATCAAAATACAGAAAAATAGGTGTAGTAATTTATCATTTGTGCTAAAAAATAAGGCAAAGTAGTTTTACATATTTAGTATCAAATTTGATTGATTTGCATAAAATATCTCTGGGACACCACACACACACACACACACACACACACACACACACATTACTGAAGTTGGTTGTCTTGTTTCCCCAGCTTTATTGAGATATGATTCACACATAACATTAGATGTACATGTGATTGATGATTTGATACATTTATATATTATGAAATAATTACCACAGTAAGATTCGTTAACACCTCCACCACCTCACATAATTACTATTTCTTTTTTGTAGTGAGAACATTTAAGATCTATTCTCTTAGCATCTTTCAAGTATACAGTGTTGTTAACTATAATCACCATGCTGTACATTACATCTTACAGAACTAACTGGAAGTTTGTATCCTTTAATAACATCTCCCCACCCCCATTCCTGGTAACCATCGTTCTATTCTGTTTCCATGAGTTAGCTCTTTAAGATTCCATATTTAAGTGATANTAGTAATTTATCATTTGTGCTAAAAAATAAGGCAAAGTAGTTTTACATATTTAGTATCAAATTTGATTGATTTGCATAAAATATCTCTGGGACACAACACACACACACACACACACACACACACACACACATTACTGAAGTTGGTTGTCTTGTTTCCCCAGCTTTATTGAGATATGATTCACACGTAACATTGAGATGTACATGTGATTGATGATTTGATACATTTATATATTATGAAATAATTACCACAGTAAGATTCGTTAACACCTCCACCACCTCACATAATTACTATTTCTTTTTTGTAGTGAGAACATTTAAGATCTATTCTCTTAGCATCTTTCAAGTATACAGTGTTGTTAACTATAATCACCATGCTGTACATTAGATCTTACAGAACTAACTGGAAGTTTGTATCCTTTAATAACATCTCCCCACCCCCATTCCTGGTAACCATCGTTCTATTCTGTTTCCATGAGTTAGCTCTTTAAGATTCCATATTTAAGTGATAATCATACAATATTTTCTTTCTCTGCCTTATTTCATTTGACATAATACCCTCAAGGCCCATCCATGTTGTTGCAAGTGACAAGATTTTCTTCTTTCTCTTCACTGAATGATATTCTGGTGTGTGTGTGTGTGTGTGTGTGTGTGTGACACCTTTATTCATTCATCTTTTGACAGACAGGTTATTTCCATATCTTGGCTATTGTGAAAAATGCTGCAGTACTTGCTGTCCTGATTTATATTCTAATCAACAGTGTACAAGCCTGTTTTATCCATATCCTTGCCAATACTTGTTACCTCTTCTCTTTCTGATAACAGTCATTCTAACAGGTAGGAGGTGGTATCTCATTGTGGTTTTGATTTGCATTTCCCTGATGATTACTGATATTGAGTGTCTTTTCATTTACACATTGGCAGTTTGTCATCTTTGGGGAAAAAAAAGTCTGTTCAGTTCTTTTGCTCATTTTAAAATCAGATTGTATTTTTTGTTGAGTTGTGTGAGCTTCTTGTATATTTTGGACATTATCACCTTATCAGATAAATGATTTGCAGATATTTTCTCCCATAGGTTGGCATTTCCTTTTCCTGTCTCTTGCTGTGCGGGAGCTTTTCAGTTTGACATAGCCCCACTTACTGATTTTTGCTTTTGTTGTTTCAAAAATTGTCACCAAGACCAGTGTCAAGGAGATTTGCCCTTACATTTTCTTTAAAAAAAATTTTTTTTTGGTCTCAAATCTTGTGTTTAAGTGTTTAATCCATTCTGAGTTAATTTTTGTGAGTGGTCTAACAAAGACATCTAATTTTATTCTTCATGTGAATATCCAGTTTTGCCAACACTGTTTATTGAAGAGACCAACCTTTTCCCGTTGAGTATTCTGGACTCTCCATTCTCTTCTATTGGTCCCTATGTCTATTTGGACATGTCAACACAGTACCGTACCGTTTTGATTACTATAGATTTGTAGTATAGTTTGAAATCAGGAAGTGTGATGCTTCTGGCTTTTTGTTCTTCCAATATTGCTTTGGCTATTCAGGGTCTTTTGTTGTTCTACATGAATTTTAGGATAATTTTCTTCTATTTCTGTGAGGGGGGGAAAAATAATACCCTAGGTCCTGAGCTTTTCACACTGGAATTTTAATAGGGATTGCATTGAATCTGTAGATGGCTTTGGGTAATATGGACATTTTAACAATATAAATTTTTATGATCCATAAACATGAGCTNTATCAGATAAATGATTTACAGATATTTTCTCCCATTGGAGAAATATCTGTAAAGGTTGGCATTTCCTTTTCCTGTCTCTTGCTGTGCGGGAGCTTTTCAGTTTGACATAGCCCCATTTACTGATTTTTGCTTTTGTTGTTTCAAAAATTGTCACCAAGACCAGTGTCAAGGAGATTTTCCCTTACGTTTTCTTTTAAAATTTTTTTTTGGTCTCAAATCTTGTGTTTAAGTGTTTAATCCATTCTGAGTTAATTTTTGTGAGTGGTCTAACAAAGACATCTAATTTTATTCTTCATGTGAATATCCAGTTTTGCCAACACTGTTTATTGAAGAGACCAACCTTTTCCCGTTGAGTATTCTGGACTCTCCATTCTCTTCTATTGGTCCCTATGTCTATTTGGACATGTCAACACAGTACCGTACCGTTTTGATTACTATAGATTTGTAGTATAGTTTGAAATCAGGAAGTGTGATGCTTCTGGCTTTTTGTTCTTCCAATATTGCTTTGGCTATTCAGGGTCTTTTGTTGTTCTACATGAATTTTAGGATAATTTTCTTCTATTTCTGTGAGGGGGGGAAAAATAATACCCTAGGTCCTGAGCTTTTCACACTGGAATTTTAATAGGGATTGCATTGAATCTGTAGATGGCTTTGGGTAATTTGGACATTTTAACAATATAAATTTTTATGATCCATAAACATGAGCTGTTTTTCTATTTATTTGGTTCATCTATTCCTAAGTATTTTGTTATCTTGACAATATTGTGAATGTGATTTCTTTCTTTTTCAGATATTTGATTGTTAGTGTGTAGAGACCCAACTAGTTTCTGGTATCTTGCAACTGAATATGTTTTAATAGATTTTTAGTGGAGTCTTTAGGATTTTCTGTATATAAAATCAATAAAGACAGTTTTACTTCTTCATTTCCAATTTGGATGCTTTTTATTCTTTGTTTTTTTCTTGCCTGATTGATCTGGCTAGACTTCCAGTACTGTGTTGAATGGGAGTGGTGAAACTAACTAGACATTCTTGTTCCTGATCTTAGAGGATAAGCTTTTATAAAATTTTTTTAATGTTTACTTGAGAGACAGAGAGAGAGAGACAGACAGACAGATAGATAGAATCCAAAGCAGGCTCCAGACTCTGAGCTGTCAGCACAGAGCCCAACAGGGGCTCAAACTTGGGAACAGCAAGATCATGACCTGAGCTGAAGTCAGACAGTTAACTGACTGAGCCACCCAGGTGCCTCCTTAGGGTATAAGCTTTTAAACTTTCCCATGGACTATAATGTTGGCTTTGGGCTTGTCATATGTGGCCCTAATAATGTTGAGGTTCATTCCTTCTATACCCAATTTTTTGACAGTTTTTATCACAATGGATGTTGAAGTTTGTCAAGTATTTTTTCTGCATCTATTGAGATGGTCATATGATTTTTATCTTGTATTCTATTAATTTGGTATATCACATTTATTAATTTGAATGTGTTGAACCATCCTTGTTTCCCAGGGATAAATCTCACTTGATCATGAAATATGATATATGATCCTTTAAATGTTCTGTTGAATTTTCTTTGCTAATATTTTGTTGAGAATTTTTGCAACTGTACTCATCAGGGAGATTGACCTGTAGTTTTGTTCTTTTTTTTTTTTTCTTTTTCAAGTTTTCCTAAATCTGAGTATGGATACATACTTATAAATTTTCCCCTATATTCCTTATGTTTGAAATATTTGATAATTGAACATATAACTTAAAAGTAAATAATGTAGTTGATCAAGAAAATAATTTCTCAATCATAGAACTAAGAAACCCCATATTATTATGAGGTTGCAGTCTGATGAGTTTTGAAGAAGGAAATACCTACAAATATGTAGAACATTATTTATTACTCTGAAAACTCAAAAGCGTTTTCAATGATTGGGGTGATTTAGCTTTCTCTCTCCTAAGTGTCTGTTCTATATGAGATAAATATCAAAAGCTCTAAGTTGTGCTAAAAATTCAGACATTTCTTATGATGGGCAGAAGGAAAATGGACACTGTAGTTACATTTTAATTGGGTCCTTAAAGGAACCAGGTACATCTGGCATCATTTCCACCATGCTGCTTTCTCACATTTGACTCTGAAGCACCCACTAACGATGTATCTAGCAATATATTTCACAGTTTAAATCAGAAAGTGTTGCTTCCTTTGAAGCTCCCATAGGGTGATCCAAACCAAATATGTGTGGTTTCCCGTTGAGGTTTTTTTGTTTTTTGTTTTTTGTTTTTTACAAATAGTTTATAGTCAAATTGGTTTCCATATAACACCCAGTGCTCATCCCCACAAGTGCCCTCCTCCATGCCCATCTCCCCGCTCCCCTGCCCCACATCCATCAGTCCTCAGTTTGTTCTCAGTATTCAAGAGTCTCTCATGGTTTGCCTCTCTCCCTTTCCCCCACCATTTCCGCCCTTCTCCTCCCCCTTGTTCCTCCGTCAAGTTCCTCCTAATCCTCCTATACGTGCAAACATATGATATTTGTCCTTCTCTGCCTGACTTATTTCACTCAGCATAACACCCTCAAGGTCCATCCATGTTGCTACACATGGCCAGATTTCATTGTTTCTCATTGCCATGTAGTATTCCATGGTATAGATAAACCACATCTTCTTGATCCATTCGTAGTTTTGTTCTTAAAGTATGCTTATCTGGCTTTGGTAGCAGAGTAATACTAGCCTCACAGAATGAGTTTGGGAATATTCCCTCTTCAATTTTTTAGAAGAGTTTGAGAAGGAATGACATTAATTCTTTAATGTCTGGTAGAATTCACCAGGGAAATGATGTGGTCCTGGGCTTTGTTAGATTTTTTATTACTTATTCTATCTTCTTACTTATTGATCTATATTCAGATTTTCCATTTCTTGCTTATTCAGTCTTGGTAAGTTGTATGTTTCTAGGAATTGATCCGTTTCTTCTAGGTTATCCAATCTGTTGGTGTATAATAGTTCATAGCAGTCTCCTACGATCCTTTGTGTTTCTGTCATATCAATTATGTGCCTTGCATTTCTGATTTTATTTGATTCTTTTTTTCTTAGTCTTGTTAAAAGTTTGTGAATCTTGTTTATCTTTTCAAAAAACCAGCTCTTAGTTTTGTTGGGTTTTTTCTATTGTTTTTTGGTCTATAATTTATTTCTGTTCTGATCTTTGTTATTTCTTTTGTTAACTTTGAGCTTAGTCTGTTGTTTTTCTAGTTCCTTGAGGTGGAAAGTTAGGTTGTTCAGGATTTGTTTTTTTATTAACTAAGCATTTATCATTACAAACATCTTTCCTAGAACTGCTTTTGCTGGATCCCATAAATTTTGGTATGTTGTATTCCCATTTTCATTTGTTTCAAAAGTATTTTTGTAGTTTCCCTTTGATTTCTTCTTTGACCCATTGGTTGTTCAGGACCATGTTGTTGAATTTCCACATATTTGTGAATTTTCCAGTTTTCCTCCTCATATTAATTTCTAGTTTCATGCCATTTTGATTAGCAAAGATACTTGGTATGATAGCAGTGTTCTTAACTTTGCTAAGACCTGTTTTGTGACCTATTATATGATCTATCCTGAAGAATGTTCTATATGCACTTGAGAAGAATGTGTGTTCTATTGTTGTTGGGTGGAATGTCCAGTATACATCTGTTAGATCAGCTCTCTCTAAGGTGTAGTTCAAGTCCAATGTTTCCGTATATATTTTCTGCCTGGATGATCTATCCATGGTTGAAAGTGGAATATTGAAAGTCCCCTACTGTTACTGTATTGTTGTCTATTCCTCTCTTCTTGTGTGTATTTGCCTAATATATTTAGGCGCTTCAATATTGAGTTATGACTGTTATGTCCTTTTGATTGACCCCTTTATCAACATATGATGATCTTCTTTGTCTCATTACCATTTTGGGCTTAAAGTCTATTTCGTCTGATATTAGTTACCTATGTTCTCTTTTGGGTTACAGTTACATGGAATATCTTTTTCCTTACCTTCACTTTGAGCCTATGTGTGTCCCTAAAGCTGAAATAAGTTTCTTGTAGGCAGCATATAGCTGGATGGCTTTTTTCAATCTATCCTGCCAGTATATGCCTTTTGTTTGGTATAATTATTGATAAGTAAGGATTTATTAATGTCATCTTATTTTTAGCTGTTTTGTATTTTCCTTGTTTCTTATTCCCTCTCTTGCTTCTTCCTTTGTAAACTGATAATTTTCCATAGAGAGATGCATTGATTCACTTCTCTATATTTTGTAAATCTTCTGTAGGCTTGTGATTGTAATTACCATAAGGTTTACATAAAACATAGAACAGTTTATGCTGATAACTTCCATTGCATACGAAAACTATACTTTTTTCCTCCCGCTTTTGAATTTTTGATGTCACAATTTACCTCCTTTTATATTGTGTATTTATTAATAAGTTATTATAGCTAGTTAATTTTCATACTCATCCTTAAACCTTTATAATAGTCTTATGTGATTAATACACAACCATATTACAATAGGAGGGTTCTGAATTTGTCTATATACTTACTTTTACTAGTGTGTTACTAATTAATTTATTTCAGCTTGAACTTTCAGCATTTACAATTTGTTTAATTTTTAAACTATTTTTTATGTCTTCAAATAGACTATAATTTTGATTAAACAAGCCTGGTCTAGAAAGAACTGCAAAGTGCTAGGGACATGCATGACAAAGGAATTAAAGCATTCTTTTTTCTCTCTCCTGTTCAGGTTACTTAACTTTCCGTTACTCTGCCCTTCAGGTAGCTGATCTATTCTTCCTCCAGTCTACCATTTGTTTCCTCTAGTGTATTTTTAATATCAGTTATTGAGCTCTTCATCTCTGATTGGTTCTTTGTTTTCTCTTTGCTGAGGGTCTCACTGAGATCCTCTGCTCTGTTCTCAAGGCCAGTGAGAATTTTTATGACCATTACTTTAAAATCTCTATCAGGCATATTACTTATCTCCATATCGTTTAGCTATCTTGCTGTGATTTGTTCCTGTTCTTTTATTTGGGACATATTCCTTTGTCTCCTCATTTTGTCTAACTATTTCTCTGTGTTAGAAAAGTCAATTACATCTCCTGCCCATGAGAGTATTGTACTTCTGAGGAAGAGGTCCTGTAGTGCCCTGTAGTTCAATGTTGTGTTCACCAGAACCTGGCACTTCAGAGGTGTCTGTTTTGTGTAAACCCTACTGTTGTGGCTGAGCCGCACTTGCCTTCAGTTCAGTCATCTGCAATGGCTCTATTTGCCTGGTTGTGGGCAAGGTTTGGTCCCTGTGTTGTTAGTGAGCCAATCTTGGGGAGCGTTGTCCTTGAGTTGGGTCAGATCAGGTGTTTGCCAGAACTCTGGTAGCATCAAACTGCAGGGTGCTTTACCTGGTTTGTCTCCGGTGAAGCTTTTGTTGGTAGGGCAAAGTCTGGAATCATGCCACTTATCTGTCGCCTGCCTACAGCTGAGTCCACAGTATGACTGGCGACTGTGGTTATCTTCCCTTCTCCCCAGGGCAGGAGTCACGTTGGGGTGGTGCTGGTCCCTGTTGGGGTTGCTTGCAACCTGATAGGCTTGTGGCACTTCTGGATGGTCTCTTGCCAAAGGAGTGTTGGGGGGGCAGATCTGCAGAAGAATGAGGTGTGGGTAACACAGTTCCAGCATGATCTGCACCAGTCCACTGTGAGAGGGGACATGCAGCCACTCTTGAAAAACTCCTGCCAGGCCAAGATGGAGGAGGGCAGAGCCACAGAAGAGCACGGGAGTGGGACATGCTGTGTTAGCAAGCTAGGGGAGAATGTTCATCCTGTACTCATTCCCGTAAGTCTCCGTGTGTCTAGGCTGGGGTGCAGGGGATGTGAATGGTACCCACTATTTTGTTCTTGGAGAAGTCTCCCCAAAATCCCTGCCCCTCCAGCATATGCTCTGAGATTAGTAAGTAAACCTCCTTTCTGTATAACCAAGGTGCTTTCAAACAGTGTTTCTATGCTATATCTCAGGGGGACTGTTTGTTGTGCTGTCTCTTTAAGGGTGAAGACTAAGTTTCCTGTTGCCCTCTGAGCCTGCTGATTTATAAAGTTCCAGGTATGAGGTCCCACTGATTATAAGAACTCACAAAATTAGGTCCCTCTGGTTTGCAAAGACAAATGTTACTGGGATTCATCTTCCAGTGTGGCTTCCTTGTGTCTGGGGTGCCTGGTGTGGGATCTGATCCTCTCCCCTCTCCACACCCAGGGTAGCCCTCTCCCCGGTGGACAGTCCCATAGGTCAGATTGGCTTCTGACTGTGTCTCTGCCTCTGTCTACAGTCTTTGATGTGGCCTCTTCTCTACATTTCACTGTGGAGAGTCAGTTTTTCCAGGCTTCAGGTTGTTTTCTGGTTTATTTCCTCTGTTAGGGCAGTTATTTGGTGTAAACCTGGTAGGAAGTGAGCTTGGGATCCTCCTACTGCACCATCTTCTCTGGAAGTCAGAAAATTTTTTATTATTGAATTTTAAGAGGTCTTTATATATTCTAGGTGCACAACTCTGATCAGATTTATGATTTGCAAAAAATTTTCTCTCATTCTGTGGGTTGTCTTTTCACTTTCTTTGTGGCATCCTTTGAAGCACAAGAGCATTTAGTTTTTAAGATGTCTAGTCTATGTTTTCTTTTGTGGGTTGTAATTTCTAAGTATGTTCTAAGTATGTTAGTAAAAATAGCCATGTGTGCAGAATTGTTTATATAATAATTTGTCTTTGTAAAAATATGAAGGACAAGGAGAATATATGTGTATTTGCTTATATATGCATAAACTGGTAGGAAGGAGGCTTTGCTGTATACCTTTTTTAACTTCATTTTTGAATAAAATTAAAATATTGACTCTGCAAAACAGTTAAAAATATAATGATTGAATAAAGCTAGGATTCTAATACTCATACTGAATAAGACAATATGCTCTCAAAAAGACAAGAAAAATTGATTATGTGCATATGGCAGAAAAATCCAAACAATCCAAGAATATGCAATAAAAATTAGTCTCTTTTTTCACGCTTGATCCCCAGTTTCTCAGATGTCACCACTCTTACCAGTTTCCTGTGTAGCCTAGCAGAGATATTATGTGACTATGCAAGTGTGTATATACCTGTATGTATACATACCACCCATCACCCCTCCTTGTTTCTAAAAATAGAAACAGACTATAAATACTGTTCTACAAACATGCTCTTTACTTAAAAGTAGACTTTGGAGATTGTTCTACAATGATGTAAACTCTGCATCAATACTTATCATCAGTCTACATAAGTTTTTAAATACACTATATAGTTTTAACACATAAATATGTTATTTAACTAGTTCCTTGATAATGGATTTTATGGTTGTTTTCTACTCTATTGTTACTACAGCGTCGCATTGCGTATCTTTGTATATACATGCAATGTACGTGTGATGGACATGTGTATGTGATAGTATATATATTAGATAATTCCTGATGTGGAACTTTTGGGTCAAAGCGTATATGCTCTGAGTATCTTCATGTATTTTCTAACAGAGCTCTAGAATCAGGTTATCAAAACATCCTCTTGTGATTGCAATTGAAAGCATTTCTTGTAAGGCAGGTCTAGTGGCGATGAGCTAGCTCCCTCAGTTTTTGCCTAAGAAAGTCTTTATCTCTCTTTTGTAGCTGAAGAACAACTTTGCCAGGTAGTATTCCTGGTTGGCAAGTGTTTTTATTTAATAAAAAATCATTTTATTTTATTTTATTCATCATGATATGTGTCTTTTTTTATCTCCATGTCCTACTTCCGACACGCCCCCACCCACCTCTCCTGTGGTCACCATCAGTTCTCTAAAGAGTCTGTTTCTTGGTTGTCTTTTTTTCCCTTGACTTATTTGTATTGTTTCTCAATTTCACACATGACTGAGATCATATGATATTTGTCTTTCTCTGATTTATTTTACTTAGTGTTAGATTCTCTAGTTCTATTGATGCTGTTGCCAATGACAAGATGTCATCCTTTCTTATGGCTGAATAATATTCCATTGTATATTACATCTTCATCCACTTGTCTATCAGTGGACATTTGGGATGCTTCCATAGTTTGGCTATTGTAAATAATGCTTCAATAAACATAGGGAATGTGTATCCCATTGAATTCGTGTTTTTGTATTTTTTGGGGGGGGGGGGTTAAATAACCAGTAGTGCAATTTCTAGATTGTGGGGTAGTTCTATTTCATAATTTTTAAGGAACCCCCACACTGTTTTCCGGAGTGGCTGCCCCAGTTTGCATTCCCACCAGTAGTGCAACAATATTCCTTTTTGTCCACTTATTTCTTGTGTTTTTGATTCTAGCCATTCTGACAATGAGGTGAGGTCTCACTGTATTTTGATTCGTATTTCCCTGATAATGGGTGATGTTGAGCATTTTTTCATGTGTCTGTTGTCCATTGTCATCTTTGGAAAAATGTTCATATCTTCTGTCCATTTTTAATTGGATTATTTGCTTTTTGGGTATTGAGTTGTATAAGTTCTTTATATTTTTTGGAAACTAATCCTTTATTGGATATATCATTTGCAAATATCTCCTCCAATTCAGTAGATTTCCTTTTGGTTTTGTTGATGGTTTCCGTCACTGTGCAGAAACTTTTTACCTTGATATAGTCCCAATAGTTTAGTTTTGCCTTTATTCCTCTTACCTCCTGAGACATATCTAGGAAGAAGTTGCTATGACACATGTCAGAAATATTACTGCCTGTGCTCTCTTCAAGGATTTTTATGGTTTCAGGTTTTTACATTTAGGTCTTTAAATCATTTTGAGTTAATTTTTGTGTTGGTATTTTGATAGAAATTGTATTAAATCTGTAGGTTGCTTTGGGTAGTATAGACATTTTAACAATGTTTCTTCTTTTTCTAAAAGTTTAGTTTTTGGGAGGAAGTGTGGGGACGGACAGAGAGAGAGAGAGAGTCCCAGGTAGGATCTGCACCATCAGTGGTGCAGTAGGATTGTGTATGGTGAGAGAAGGTGGTCCAGTTTCATTCTTTTGCAAGTGGCTGTCCAGTTTTCCCAGCACCGTTTGTCTTTTTCCCATTGTATATTCTTGCCCCCTTTGTCAAAAATTAATTGGACATATAATTGTGGGTTTATTTCTATTCTAGTACATTGATCTATGTGTCTATTTTTATGCAACAAACAC